>NC_080767.1:31882280-32188434 GCF_020826845.1 Diceros bicornis minor | reverse complement strand
TCCAGGTGACAATGTCACTGTTTTTCAACGGGATCAGGATAGAACGGTTGCCCTGAACGGGTGGGATTTGCTCACCTAACTTCTCTGCACCCATCCAGGCTCCCCTGAAACATGTCGACTTCTCCTCAGTCTTCTGACCTGCTGCTCTGGGGAATTAGCCTTGTCCCCTTCTGACTCCTGTGGACATTTGCCCCCCGCCCAGTGGCACTACACTGTGTGGTGGTAGTTGTTTCCATGTCTAACTGACGCTGCTGATGTTGTTCATTAAGCTCTTTACAGAAAAAGCTCCCACTATCGCATTTCCCCTGTGTCTTTCCCGTCCATGCCCATGTCCTTTTGTCCGTTTTTATGGCACAGACATCTGATCTAGGGGATGTCACCACCAGTAAGTAGACAACAGGCCCAAAGTGTTCACGTCTCCCCAAGATGAGAGTCTGCTCTCCTACAGCTAAGTCCTGCCTCAGGCTACCCTCATGTACAAATCTGGTTGCCAACTCGCTTGAATTTATTGGTCCCTCAGCAGACTTCTCCTTCCTGGCAATGCTGGACCAAAGCTCCAGGAGGGAATGCTAACAACTCCAGTGAGCATTTCCTCTGAGCAGCTCTAAACTCCCTGGACACAGGCGTCACTCAGCTGGTATCGTGCTCTGAGACCTCTTTACCATCAGGCCAAGTGGTGTCTCAGCCACACCGAGACCACAGGGCTCCTGTGACAGGAACCAGGGTCAAACTCATTCTGTGGTTCTTTACCCAGCATCCCTGAGCTTCTGACTGGGGGCTGGGCTCTGCACTGTCTTGGGGAGGGTAGAGATGGGTCCAGCAGAGCCTCTGCCCTCTTAGGCTCCTGTCACAGGGGACACAATGATGATTACCCAGCACCTAGGGGTGCACAAGGCACTGTGGGAACACCGAGCAGGGTGAGTGACTGCCGCACAGAGGCCTGTGTTGGAGGAGGATGGTCCAGGTGGAAGGAATAGAACTGGCAAAAGCAAGGAATAAAGTGGGAAAGGACCTGGCATGTGAGTAGGAGATGCATTTGGAGCAGAAGGTATGCAGGGGAGCAGAGGAACGTGACACAAGAGGGTTTGTCTCCCAGATAAGGAGCTAGGACTTTTTCTTTCCTCTTCCATCTAGGACCCCATGTGCGTGACACATAATGAGCAAAACAGGTACCGTTCCTGTGCACATGAAGTTTATAGACTAGTGGAAGAAACAGACATTAATCAAATAATCACACAAATGTAACATCTCTGCAACCACAGTTCTTGAGCAGGATAGTGACTTGATCCAGTTTGCCTTTTAGAAATCACTCTGGCGAGAAGAATTGGAGTAGACTGGGCGGAATGAAACAGGAGAGGGACATAGAGTTAAACCTCCACAGGGCAGTCAGTCCTGCGCCAAGGTTGTGGGATGGAGAGCAGGGGACAGATGTAAGACATTTCACTGGTAAAATGAGAAGGACTTGGGAAGTCTGATAGGTCTCCTATGGGTAGCAATGGATAATGATAACTTAGGAAAGAAAGAAAAATAGATCTGGGGTGCAGTCCAAATGGGATAATAATTGGGGGTTTGGGCCGTTTTGAGTTTGAAGTGCTAGTGGCCATCCAAGTGAGGACGGAGACGTGGGTTTGGAGCTCGTGAAAGATGTCCGAGCTGACAGTGTGTATCGTTCAGTGTATGATAACAGAATCATTCAATGTATGAGTGACACTGTGCTCATTGATAAGATCACCTAGAGAGAGAATTAATTGCCACGTTCTGGTTCCAAGGGTGAGAAGCAAAACTTCCAGGCCAGAGGAATGGAATTCTAGGAGGGCTTCTGTTGGTTATCACAGCTGATCTCTCAGCCCTTCAGCAAGAAAGGTGTAAATCCGTGCCAAAGTAATAAATGTCATGAAAAGCTCTGTCTTTTTCCTGAGGAACTGGTAAGCTTTTTTGTCTCATAGACAATGTAAAGTTTGCATTCTTTCCCTTCTTGCCTCGGCAGCCAGGAAGCTCAGAGCTAATTTTGTAACTTAGTTTTAGAAACTATATAGAACCTGTGTATCTGATACTCTTTTCTCAAATAAATACATTTTATATATTTATGTATTTTCCAGCTCTGATTTTTTTGTTTGTTAGGTGCTCTTATAGGCTGCCTCAGATCCTTTGTAGAATTAGGTGGTGTGTACCTATGTTAAAATAAACATTCCCCCCAACCTAATTTTTGGGGGGTTATCCATGCAGCCTTTGTGCAGTAAGTCTGCCCAGTTACTGAGCTAATATTGGCTAGATTTAAGCAGGAGGATCTCTTGGAATTTACAGCAGCTAGACAGTAGATTTAACACTCATGTAACTCATTAAAACAGGATAAAAGTGGAGCTTCAAACATCTCTGTGTTTGCCACCAAGTCTTAGAAGGGAGGGGTACCTTTAATTCGGTTCAAGATATAAAAGTCTGATCTTTCAGAATTGAGAATACACCATTGAAATTAAAGACTTGTCTGTGTGGATGACCACTCCACATACCTTCAAAGGAGGATTGAGGTGTTGACTATAAGGGTGGGATGTTTTTTAAGCTTAGGGTGTCATTTTCTTAACTTATAAAATATGGTTTGGTAAAAGCAAACTTTCTTATCAAACAGCATAAGCATAAAATTGACTGGATGGTAAGTTTTATTTTTGATCATCCCTGCTTTTTCATATAAATAATTACTTTAAAATTATAATTTGCTATTGGTTAAGATCACTGTGTAAATGGTTTTCAAACTGTGTTCCATAGCTGGTGCCTCAGGGACTGCAGAGGGGCCCGGGGTGGGGGAGGAGGAGCCAGCCCAGCAAGGAGAGCTCAGCCATCACCCCTGCCCTGGCTCCCGCGGAGCAGCTGGGCTGTTTTATGCAGCAGGGCTCCTCCTGCATGAGGTGCTATCTGGGGAAGAGTTCTGCTCCTAAAAGTGAAAAGACAAGTTTGGAAATCATCATATTAGAGGGCACATCCCCCCAACTTGCTGTTGGAACCTGACTGTGGCTTATATGGAAGGGGCCAGGGGAGGGGTTGGAATCCCACCTTTGCTTCCCACTCTGCCTCCTACCAGGTCTGTGACTTTGGGGGTTGACTTTTCCTCTCTGACACAGCTTCCTTATCCGTAGACTAGAAGGCCATCGATGCTAATAGCCACTTCACCAGGTAAAGGAGGATTAGATAAACCAGCAGATGTGGAAGCACCGCCTAACCCAGTTTAAGAACCGATCGCTCTCACTCCGTTCCTCTAACGGTCCTCTCTTGTCTCCATTTCCCAGGAGGAGCCAATCACCTTCTGTGAGGAAGCCTTCGTGTCCCACTATCGCTCTGGAGCCATGAGGCAGTTCCTGCAGAATGCCACACAGCTGCAGCTCTTCAAACAGGTGCCCGGCTCTCCCGAGGTTGGCCTGGGTCTGGATCCCTGGTGGGGATTTCTACAGCTGTCTCCATGCTAAGCACTGAGGCTGCAGGTGTGGGTGGGGCTCGGACCTCAGCCTAAAGAGGCTCAGAGTCTGGGGAGGGGGATTGGGTGAGGTGGGTGGTCAGGGGCCAGACAGACCCTCTGCAAATATGCCATGCGGTTTTACAAGTTATCAGGAACATGCAGCCAGTTTTTTAGAAACCCGCTTGTTGAAACTCACTTTTTGAAAACTCACAGTTCCAAAGGCCCTTTCCTGTCTTGGAAAACGTGGTTGTTCTTTGGTTATACACTAAGGTACCCAGCTGAATGGTTTTTTTCTCCCATTTCTGTGTGCACGCTGTTATGTTTTTGTTCTTTCTTTCTATAGTTTATTGATGGTAGATTAGACCTTCTCAATTCCGGTGAAGGTTTCAGTGATGTTTTTGAAGAGGAGATCAGCATGGGCGAGTATGCTGGTGAGAAGCATTTCATTTTCCTTTCTGCACTGCGGGCTGCTGTATGGGATTAGGGTGTGTTTGGCAAGGACGAGCAGTGACTTCTTTTTTCCTTCGTTGGGAGTTAGGGAAAAACTGATTTCAATCTTGGCGTTGAAATGTTTGAGGAATTCCTCGTCATTTTCTGATGAGATGCACGTTGGCCCAGCTGAAATCTTCTGTCCTGGGGTCAGTTGCTTCCCCTGGGTGAGCAGAGTCTAGTTACCGTAGTTAACATGATGCAGTGGGAAGTGTGCAAGGTACAAATTAGGGACATGGATTCAAATCAGGACGTCACCTCCTTACTAGGGGCGAGAACCTGGTCGAGTCATTTCACCTCTTTCAGCTGAAGTTTTCCTATTTATGTGCTGAGAGTAACGATGCCTCCCTCCCAGGATTCCTGCTGAGGTTAAACCAGGGTCTGGGAGGACAGGTTTGTACAGCCACCCAGGACAGACCCTGGCGTAGGATCACTGCTCAGTAAATGTTTCTTTAAAATGTGAAAATCCTCACAGAGTGCCTGGTCTCTGTGGACCTTTAGAACTGGAGGGATCATCCTCTCATTTTTCAGAGAAAGCAGCTGAGGGCCAGAGAGGTGTTAGTGGCTGACCTGCCTCCTGAGTCCCGATCTGGCCTTCTCTCTAAGTCCCAAAGCCTGTCTTTGGCAGCAGTCAAAACTAAATGCAAAATAAGAATCATGCTGCTGGCCCCCTCTTATTGCTGGGCATGTGTCTGGTCTGGACTACAGTGATAATCCAACTAGCAGTCCATAAACTCATAGAGTCAGGTATTATCTCACCTACAGAACCCCCTTTATAGGCCCCACCAGCCTCTGCTGCATGATGAGCACAATTAATCAATAAAATCCGGGCAAGTCTGCAGACAGTAATAGCGGATCGTTGATAAGTATTTCCTGAACACCTGCTGTGTCCAGAGCCCTGTAGAGTAAGAAATGGAAGACCCAGGTCTGCCCTCAAAGAGCTTGTAGACTGGCAGGAGAAAGAGATGCATAACTCAAGACAAGTACAAATTAAACCAGCGCAGGAAAAGGAGTAGAAACAGGTTTTTGTGCCGTTAGAACAGGGCTCTGTTAATTCTCACTCTGTAACGCGAGAACTTCCCAAAGTAGTGTTCTAACAGTTGAATATGCGTTCTGAGGAGAAGGTGGGCTTTATGTGTTGCTAAACTAAGTCAGATCATTCGGAGCTTCTAGAAGAGCTGTCTACCGACAAGACCTCCTTATCCCACCAGATGAAAAGACAAGTTCCCCAACAACGCCTCCTTTTTCTTTTCCAACACACAAGGGTTGAGGGCCCAGTATGTTGTGTCCAGCAGCGTGGACACTGGACACTCAGCCCCATGGTTCCTGCCCTGGGGTGGCTCACAGAACTTCAGAGAATTTGGACTTCTGAATGGGTATTACCTATTTATCGGGCTGTTCAGAGGAAGGAGTAGGAGAAAGGAGAAGCCCGCAGAGGAAGTGACGTCTGAGCTGGTCGTTAAGTGTACTCAGCAGAGAGGAACAGTGGGGAACAGTGGCCAGGCAAGGGGAACAGCATTTGCAAGGGCGTGGAGGACTGCGAGAATGCATGGTCAGGGAGCCCGAGGTAGTTCCTTGTGGTTGGAGCATACGGTAGTACAGAATGGTCGTACAGGATGGAGAGGCAGAGGGTGGGCAGTGCCAAGACGAAACGGGAGAAGAGAGGCAGGGTTGCTAAGAGGTCTGACCTCTATCCAGTGGGCAACGGGGAGGATTTGGGTTTGTACTCAGGGCGCTGATAGGGTCAGATCTGTGTTTGAAAAAGAGAACCTGTGGCAGCCATGCTCCTGCCCCCTTCAGAGAACAGGGCAGGGGAGCCCCCGTGTGATTCTCCAGCTTTTGAGCTCTCCGAGCCCTCCGTGCTGAGAGCAATATGAGGAACTCCTGAGGGCACGTAACTTCTTTCAGTAACAGCTTCTCTGACTCCTCTTTCCCCAGGCAGCGATAAACTGTACCATCAGTGGCTCTCCACAGTCCGGGTAAGTGTGCACCCCCTCGGAGCCACCTGGGCCCCTCCTTAGCATCCTGGCAGCCCTCTGCTTCCCCGGCCACCCACAAGGCTGTCATTCGGCCTGGGGCATTCCATTCTCTCAGGGGAAGATGCGGTTGTTTGTAAAGCCAGGCTGTTCTAGTGCCAGGTGGAGACAGCAGGATGAGACTGTCCAAAGCCATCCTCGGGTGAGGGTGAGGAGAGCCAGAAGAAGCTTCCTTGTCTCAGGAAGCTGGCCAAGGCATGCTGAATGGGTGTTGTCATCTTAAAGCGTTTCTGGGGAGGGCTCCTCCTAGGGCCAGTGCAATTGGGAAATTTTCATGGGAAAACCAAAAATGTGACCCTCTTGCTGCTCTGCAATATTTTTCACAGCAAAGGCTCCTGGAAAGATGGGGGGGGACACATCACGGAGAGTTTTTCATCCCCTCACTGTTGCTGTGAACAGTTTCTTGTTGTGTTGGAAGCCAGGTGCTTAGGGCTTCAGAAGCCACTAAAGAATTCAAATTCTTGCCTTTCCTTTACATGGGTTTATCAGTATGTACTGAAGGCCTACTGTGTGCTGGGCGCCATGCTGGGTCTTGGGGATGCAATGGGGAGCATGACACAGGCCCTGCCCTGGGGGAGCTCCCCATCTTGTTGGGGAGGCAGCACGTAAACAGGCAACTCCAGCATAATGTGATAAGTGTTCTCTCCCGCTCATGGGCCGAGGGCGCTGCTGCCAAGGTGGGTCCCTTGGAAGTGGCTGCAGTTGGCTGAGAGTAAGCAATTCCTCAATGAAAGACTTCTTTTGTTCTTCTTGTGGGGCCAAACACAGCACTTGGCAATCATAGTCAAGCAATAAGGACTTGTTGATTGATTGATAAAGGGAGTTTTAATACTCCAAAGGACCATTGAAATAGGACACTAAATAATTTTGGAAAGCAGTATGGAATAAATGAGTGGGTGAAAATTTCGTATTGTCCTACAACATAGAATGCTTTCTAGGTCAAATTGTAATGTTTTTAGTTAAAGCTCAAAATTTCTAATACAGGCAGTTACCAAAAATTGTGCTAAAAGCTAATCCCAGCAATTACATTACTGTATCATTCTTTTATATACGCGCTGGATCCAGTCTCTCCGTTCAAATCAGTTTGAATTATCTTTCCAAACCACTACACATCTGATTATGTGATCCATTTGATTAAAAACCCTCTCGAGGGGCCGGCCCGGTGGCGCAAGCGGTTAAGTGCGTGCGCTCCGCTGTGGCGGCCCGGGGTTCGCTGGTTCGGATCCCGGGCGCGCAACGACGCACTGCTTGGTAAGCCATGCTGTGGCGGCGTCCCATATAAAGTGGAGGAAGATGGGCACCGATGTTAGCCCAGGGCCGTCTTCCTCAGCAAAAAAAAAGAGGAGCATTGGCGGATGTTAGCTCAGGGCTGATCTCCTCACAAAAAAAAAAAAAAAAAAACCCTCTCGAGTGTAGACTCCTGACCCTGGCCCTTCATGAGCTGACCCATCTGACCTCTCAGCCTCGCTTGCCGTTCCTCCCCTGACACGCTGACCCCTTGTGACTCACAGAACACACCCTGGCTTTTCAGCTTCTGCACTTTTTTACGTGCTGTTTCCTATCCCTAGAATGTTTTTATCCTTCTTATCCCCGACATGGCACCTACTCATCCTTCATAGACCAGGCCAAATGGTTCGTCCTCTAAAGCCTTCTCTGACCTTCCAGACAGTGAGCTGCCCCCACACTCCTTGTGCACACGAACAGTACAGCTCTCATCACATCAGGCTGTAGGTATTTACCCTGTGCCCCCTCCGGACTGGGTCTGTGAAGGCAGAGAGCAGCCTTCCTGTGGCTCAGTACCCTCAGAGCCTAACACGCAGTGTCCCCACAATGAGCCCTCACAAAATGTCCATTCATTGCTTCCTTTGTGTGCTGGGAAAGCCTTCCCTCCTCCTCTTCCTCCTCTGCTCCCCTAAAAAACTGAACCAGGAAATGATTAACATTTATAGCCATTCATTCTTTCCTTTTCTCAAGATACAGATGTAAGGAAGGCAGCCTACAAGGGTGCCCTAAAGAGTGATTAAAAAAAAAAACACAGAAAACCAGGATGAGGAAAGGAAGGTGCATGGCTGAGGGTAGCATATTTCCAGAGTAGCCAGATAATCCTGGCTAACCAGGGCCCCAATTTTCTGCCCCTGTTTGGCATTGGCTATAGAGTCCATCATTATTCAGCTTACCTTAACGTTGTCCATGGTGGCTAGAATTTATTTAGAAGCTGTAGATTACTCTAGGGAAACCCTTGCTTCAGAGAGCCCGTGATAAGCTTTCGTTTCAACCAGTGGACTGGTGCCAAGCAAAATACTGAGCCCAGAGTCCCCCTCAGCTGGTTATCACCATCCTCATCCCCGACCTCCCCCGCAATACCCACCCATGGTGATTCTGCCAGGGACTTAACTAATTGCCCGGGACCAGTTACCATCTAGGCCTGTTCCTCTAATTAAATTACACACTCTTGAAATGTTGCTTAACTTGATTAAAGAGAAGAGGTCTTTGTTGGTGTTGGCCTACTATATCTTCAGCCCAAATTGCTAATTGACATTTTTATTACAGAAAGGAAGTGGAGCAATTCTGAATACTGTAAAAACGAAAGCAAACCCGGCCATGAAGACTGTCTATAAGTTTGTAAGTACTGGTCTTGGTCTCAGGATCCAAACAGATCTGTTCCTTAGCATGACAAAACTCTTAAATGTACCTGACCCTATATTGCAGAGATGATTCAGGGGCTGCTGGGCTATTGCCTAAAGCTCTCAATGCTCTTAGAATTATTTTGCAGCGTTATTTTATGACCAGGTCACTGACATTTTTAATTTAAAGTGTTTCTGCTCACAGTTGCTGTGATAGAGAAATGGGAGGCTACTGGTTTTAGCTTTTAAAATGTAGACTGGGTGGCTAAAATTCTGTCTGCTCCATGCCTGCGTCCCTAAGACCCAGAGGCGTGGTCTACCTGGTGTTCTGGCAAACTTTTCCTATGGGTAGCCCTGTTACTATGTTAAAATAAAGCAGCTCCTTTACAGGTTACTGAAGAGTGTTCATGGTGGAACACACCCCCTAATTTTTGTCCCAAATCCTTCATCATCTCTCTCATCACTGCCCTGTAGGAAATGCATTGTTTGTGGAACTCATGCCCACAGCAGAGTGAAAATAGGAGAACACGTCAGTTCCCGACGCTCCATCTCTTAGAAGCCTCAAGTATTTTCTTCTCATGATTTCTCTCGCTTGCTAATTTGACTCTGAGCCACTTAACTGGGGTGGTTTTGTTTTATTTCCATTTTTAATTTTGTTAGTCCTTTCTATGCTTAAATTGTAGTTATTTTAACGGAGTGGGTGGCTGCCAACAGAACCACACAGGTCTAAAATGACAGAAAATAGGGCCAGCCCCGTGGCTTAGTGGTTAAGTGCGCGCGCTCCGCTGCTGGCGGCCCGGGTTCGGATCCCGGGCGTGCACTGACGCACCGCTTCTCTGGCCATGCTGAGGCCGCGTCCCACTTACAGCAACTAGAAGGATGTGCAGCTATGACATACCACTATCTACTGGGGCTTTGGGGGAAAAAATAAATAAATAAATAAAATGACAGAAAATAAAAGCCAGGCGTCTGCCGAAATGAGATTTAAGGAGTGGAACTAGAGAAACTCAGTGATGTGTCTGTTCAGGCCATTCAGCCTGGGCAGAAAATTGGTCCTGAGGCCCTGCCCTAGTGAAATGTAATAGGTATTGTGAATCTTGCAGCCAGAAAAGCTGCTGCCCTCCTCTTGCTGGTAGCTGTCACCAGGCTGCCGAGATAAATAATTACAGAGAGGAGAAGAAGGGCTTCAGAAAGTGAAAAAAAAATTCAGTGCCATCAAAATGCAGAAAATAAAATCTCTGTAACCTCTTTAAGGATTTTTTTTTTTTAACCTTTTAACATTGTATTTGTTTTCATAGCCATTATGTTTTCAACTTGATGATCCCATTTTTCCTTCCTTTTTCTAGTAATCAGAGAAGGTGATTCGCAACGGACTGACATCAAGCATAGTCCCTGCTGGAAACAGAAAGGGAATCTTAACTTAAATTAATTTTTCATGCAGGCAAAAGATCATGCAAAAATGGGAATAAAAGAGGTGAAAAACCGCTTGAAGCAAAAGGTACTTCAAGTTCTTATTCAAAATGTATAAGCACCGTGTATGAAATGCGTGGCCACAAAAAAGTATGATGTGATCAATAGAGGGCTGTTTGATACAGTGTTGTTAGCACACTTCAAAATGCATTACCAGCTGTCCGGGAGTTTTCACACTGTTATAAATATTCACAGACAAAAAACTGTCTTCAGATAACATTAAGACTCTGGCTTAAACCCACAAAGGAAAGCAAGTTGAGAGTTACCGCTATTGGTCTGTCCCTTGCCCATCCCACTGGGCCTGGCGTTCACTGGGGTCTATAGAAATTGGCTCGGCCTCCCCATCCCGGCACCACTCCCTCCTCCAGCTGACTTCTGCTCTCAGGCTGGTTGTAAGCAAAACCAAGAGGCACCTCCACAGAAATGACTGCCGTGGTTCCGCGTGCACGTGGCTACCACGCAGACACGGGGCACAAAAGGTGGGTTTGAGGAGGACTGTGGGCTCTCCTCACAGTGGTGGACTAACCAAGAGGAGCCCAGCAGTTCATGTTTGAGACCTTTAGGGGCAGGGAGAGGCTCTGCTTGTCTTCTTGTACCATTGGTAGAGTTGTATGAAATCATACAGGCTACATCCTGGCTAAGAGTCCCCTTACCTGATTCTCAAGACGTGTACAGGGAGGTTAATGTAACAGAGAGAGCATTCTTATATTGTTATGGATGCCATCATTATTGCTGCCATCCTTCATTAAGCACTTACTAAGGATGGCCCTGCTAGGAGCTCTCACATTTAATCCTTAGAACAACCTTGGGGGATATTATTCCCATTTCATGTGTAAGGAGACTGCAGTTCAGAGGTGACGTAATTTGCCCAAGGTCACACTGTTGGAGCCTGGCAGAGCCAGGATTAGATTCCAGATCCATCTACTACCACCATCTGTGCTCTTCCCACTACAGTACTTCATAGTGCCTTCCTGAAACTAGTGTTCCGTTTTCCAAAAGGTGTTTGGGATCACTCACTTCGTTATCCCCACACACCCCACAATGTACCACTCTAATAAGGGCCTTTGTCTAGCTCGGCAGTTTTTTAAAAATTGAAAGCAGTTTTAATTTTATGACATCAGTTTATGAAGTTTATTGACCTCTCATTAACTTGAAATGGTCAAAGGAATTGATTCCTTTCTTTTAATTGCAAAATAATTTGCTCTGACTAAGCATTTAAATTCTTAGTTTCAGCTGAGAGTGAATTTTTAACAGCTGAGATTCAAGTCCTGAAATAAAAATCCTGTAGTGTAAATTCAGATAGACCTTAACTGTGGTCTTTTGCACCCTGCCAGAGACTGGCAGCTGGAATTCTTTACTTCACTGTTATTTAAGTCCCTAAATATACCTTTTTATCTCCTATCCCAGTCGCATGTAACTGAGTTGGATTGCAGACATAAAATGGAGTGGCAGGGAGGGGGGAATTCTCTCACCAGATTTTCCCTCCTTGGTGACTAGATCCTGGGCTCTGGCTGGTATTAGAATATTACTTGAAGTAAGCAAAGAAAGGGGTCCCTCCTCAGGCCGAGGACAGAGGCACCTCACTGGTCAGATCTCTCTGCAGGCCATTGCCTCCCTCCTCGTATCTGTAAACACTAGACCTTAAGAAAACCCCCTTTTTATGATATGTAACATTTCTGCAAATAACCAGTTACGCTCAGGTTTTTTGATGTTGTTGTTCACAGGTTCACTTAAACAATCTAGATCTCTCTCCCTCCACACCATCTCCCTTTCCTTCCCTTGATAGTATCTAAAGCTGATTTTCCCCTCCCTTTCTCCTCTTCCCCCTGCCAGTCTTTTCAAGAATAGCTTCAGGAGATAATGTTCTATAGAGAGTGTCAGTACATTTCAGGTGACACAAATGGTAAAGGCATTTTATAGAAATGTGGCTTGTCACCATCAGACTGTTGACAGATCTATTAGTATACCCTTTTCAATTTTCACTTTTCCCCCCTTCGGTCTTACAGATTTCTACAGACTTGATATTTTGCAGTTGTTCTTGGAAGAGCTGTTTTGTAATTGAAACTCCAGCATTGTTCAGTACGGACAGGACTTGGTCTTCTGCAGTGCTCTCCAGCTCCCTTTCTTGAGCTAATTCAGGATTTGGCTTCGCCTGACCTCTCTCACTGCAGTAGAAAATACTTCCTTGGCTTTTTTCTTTCCCTCTCTCTGCCCCCTCCCCTTTATGTGGCAGCATATCTGTGTGGCTCCCCAGATGAGTCTAATGCAGACATCTCAAATTTGGTTTCTGCTATGAAATTGAGGCAGTTCCCAACAAAGATCCAATTTTCAAATGTACTGAGTTGCCACCTGGCCTCCTCTAACTCTGCATAGCAATGGTGACCTCGCAGATATAATCAAGAACCCAATCTTGCCCTCTTCGCTCTCGCCTTGGGTTTGAATTGCAAATAGAAAATGTGGGTCCGACCTGTGGAGAGGTCACCATGGTGTGTGGAGGGTCCATCTCTAATATGACTGAGCAGAGCCCCTTCTCCATCCCTTGTTCATTTGTGCTGCAGATTTTCAAAGCATCTGAAATAGGAGCTTTTAGAGTATCCATGTGACCATTGGCAAGTAATTGTTAATAGATACTATAGTGCGGCTTTATTCCACACCTGCTCTGCTTCAGCCCAACAACAAAAAAAGAAGGATGGATAACATATTTCTCTGGATAAATGGAGCAAGGTGGTCAAGTTCTTCTATAGCTTGGCCTCTTTTGAAGTCTGACTTGCTCAAAATTAGGAAGAAGAAGAAATGGCATAGATGCTACCCAGCCGTCGCTTTCTAAAGGGAGAATGCAGTGCTTTCCTCTGGAGCGTCTACCTGCCAGACCCTGGCCACAGAAGAATGCCGCGTGGCTGGGCTTGTGACTGTCAACAAATTGCATTCTCTCGCAGCACCATACAAGGCTGGCATCAGAAGGCCAGGTTTTAAAAGCGATGGCTGCACACACATTCCTTCTCACCTGCAAGGAACATTAAGATATTCACATAAGGATGTCATTTTTTTGCCTATGGGGGAACCCTGAAAAATTACCTTTTTTCTTCAGTATCAAAATGATTTCATCAAATGGGCTCATTTCACAGCCCTTTTTAAAGTTTTAAGTCTTTATCTTGAAAAGATAAATCGAGCTTGTTGATTTCGAGTCTCTGAGATTGAAAGCAGAAATTCACAGCTAGGTTAGTGAAGGCTTGAGTTTCTGGCCAAACACTTCCTAGTGTATTGAAGGAGGTGAGTAAGCATGTGTGGGGCAGGGAGATCTAGGTAGACTCTTGTAGAACAGACATTTTCACACCTTATCATACAACTGTCAGCTCCCTGTCTCCAGACACGTTAAAATACGCCGCAGCCTCAATCACAGAAATTCCAACTTTGGATACTATTTTAATATCATTATTCATATTTTAATTTGCATTTGCTGTGGTGTGAAGTAGACTAGAAAAGAAGGGCACAGCATGATTCTGAGAATGGGGACCAGCAATCTGAGTCAGAGACAGTAAGGCCTCTGCCTCTCACTCCCAGGGGCCTTTCAACTTCCAGCACCATGGCATCAGATTTGGGCTTCTGAGGCAGGCGAGTTGGGTTCGCTGCTGATTGTGTAGGATATTAACTGTGTGACCTTGAGTAAGTTACTAGACCTCTCTGAACCTGGTTTTTCTCATTTGTAAACTAGGGGAAATAAAGATTTTTACTGGATTGTTGTAAGAATTAGAAGAGTAATGAGGTAATGAGTTTAAAAAGCAACACTTAGTAGCCACTCAGTTAATGCAAGTTCCCATCCTGTGCTTTTCTCATATCCCAGCTCTGGAGCAGCTGGTCTACCCAAACACCCACATGCACTTAGCCCGAGAACATGGCTGACGTGGAATTATCTTCTTTTTGGTCATCCGCACAGCCACCAGAGCAATCTTTCTAGAACACAACTCTGACCAAGTCACTCTCTTGATTAAACTGTTTCAGACCTTTCAAACCTTCCACCTCCCTGGCCAGGGGATTCCTGGAATGCCCCAGCCGCTGGGCCATCGGCCATTCCTTAACCAGGCACCACTCTTCCTCCCCTGGGCCAGGAGAGCTCTTCTTGCATCTCTGCCTCGTGAAGTCACATCCTCAGCTCCTTCCCTGTCCAACCCCCACCTCAGCTCCGACCCAAGGTCACTCAGGGCCCCTTCCTCCTCTGGGTTCCTGCCTCCTGACTTCTCACGGGTGCTCTGTCCAAGGACTTACCTTGTGCTGTCCCTGCCTTCTCCGCAGATGGGTGGAAATTAGCTCTCAGTCATGATTTCTGATTCCAGCAAACGCTTAGGGAAGATGATGGGAATTGAATTATTTTCTGACTCCTTTGCTTTACCGAGGGATGGGAACTGGTAGGACCCCAGTGCTCTGAGCAGAGCTGCGGGGCTCCTGGGAAGAGATTTGCCACCCTGCGGTGGCCTCTGATCTGCGGCTCTGTCTAGTGTCTTCCTCCTTTGTGACCCTTCAGGAAGGAATAGATTTACCCTTTCTGTCAGCTTCTTGGTTTTGCTTTTTTTAAAATGACATCTCGACAGTCAGTTTTTTCTGTTTACAAACAAAAAACATGTTTATTGGAGAAAATCAAAACAATCAGAGGAGCAAAAAGAAAATGATCTTGTTTTATAACCTGCACTTTATCATATTCTGAGCATTTTCCAGACCACTAAGTGTTTCTTCCACATGTCATTGGTTTAAATGGCTACATAAAATTTTATCTGATGGGCATATATACATTAATCAATCCCATTGTTGGACACTTTAGTTCCAATTTTTTCTAGGCAAATATCCTCATAGGTAAAACCTAGCAGGAATTCTTAATTATTTCATTAGGATAAATTTCTAGAAATGGAATTAATGGGCCAAAGGGCATGCACCTCTTTTAGGGTTTTGAGATAAATTGCCAATTTATGTTCCCACCAGAAGGGTATGAGAGCACCTATTTTCCCAAAGCCTTTGGCTGACAGCTTCTCAATTAGTTCTTAGACCACACTGTTTTGAGTCGTGGGTACCAGAAGTTGCTGAGGTTGGATCCTGCTGTGTGTGAGACCTCTGCTGGCAGACGCGGTAGAGCAGGTGAGCTGGCCCTGTCTCTTTCTTGACTGGGGCTCCTCCCACGCTGCTCTCAGTAGGATCCTGGGAAGAAGCAGTTGTCTTTCCCCAGGTGGAGGAAACAGTGCAGAAATAAATCAGCAGGGTGAGCCCCAGGACTTGGTAAGAAGGCTTTTGCACCTTTGGATCTTCTCACTAAAGAAAATTAATGTGCAGCCCTGCTTTTTGATGCACAAGCACCTTTGTATATTGGCCACATTTGCCTTCCAAATGATCAACTCAACTTTACAAAGATTTATTGGAGAGCATATGCTGTAGGGCAGAGAACCCAAAACCGCAAGGAATTCCCAGTCTATAGGGATAAGAAGATAAGTGCACGGATCCCATAAGGCACGGCAGCATGAGATCAGTGCAACAGGACAGGTTTCCGAGTAGGGATCACATCTGATGCTTTGTCGAACACCTCCTCAACTCAGAATACCTTCATTTGTGCTGTGGTTATGGGTCGATATGCTATAAATGCCAGCAATCCCGTAGCTCTGGGTTCCTCCACTTTCCACCTGTGTGGCCTTGAGTAAGTTGCCCTCTCTGAGCTGTTTCCTTACCTATAAAAGAGCGATGATCCTGTTTACCTTGTGATTCTCGTGGAAACTAAGTGTGATAGTGAAGGTTGAGGGTCTGAAAAAGTGCCTTCCAGTAGCAGGTGCTCAATGCAGGGCAGCTCTTCCGTTTAGATGGTGCTCTTCCCGAGTTGCAGAGATAATTATCTAACGTCCAGTTTGTACAGGACTCACATTTGTCAAAGCTTCCTCACATCTCATCTCGTTTAACCCATTCTCCCAGTAGCTTTGAAGTTTGCCAAGCAGGTGGTGGTCTCCCTGTTATAAAAATAAAGAATAGGTGCAGAGAGGTTGAGTGCCCTGGAAAGATCAGACAGCTAGTTAATGGTAAAAACAAAACTAGAAGACTGTTTTCACCCATAAGCTTAAACTAAGATGCTTTACCCAGAACTACCACGTACATTTTTTAAATAGCTATCATTGTATAGTTTTCATTAATATCAATATTTTCTTGCCGTGTTACCTTACAGCTCCATTTTTTTTCCCGCCAATCACTCACACACACGTGCAGTATTTTTTCTGAACTAAAAGTGAATTTTTTTACTGTTTAGCTTTCCTCAACCTCTTGTGCCTGTCTTCTCAGTACCCCCACCTGGATCCAAAATGCCTCTTTTGCCCTTTGTTACTTTCTGGTCCAAAAGGAGGCCCTCCCCCTCTTTGTTCCACTTGACCTGGGCACCTTAGGGCAGCCCGTTTCCAAAAGAGCCATTTCGAATTGGCTGTCGGCAGCCTCTCTCATCACTAAGCCTCAGCTGGGCTAAGACTTGTGGGCCACTTGATGTAAGCCCTTCTTGCAGAACCAAGAGGTCATCATCTCCCTCTGTTGTTACCAGGCAGCATAGAAACTGCAGCTGGATGCATGGAGAGAGAGAGAGAAATTCCTAGTTTATTGAGTACCTTATTAGTAGGTACTCAGTTGTTGTTATCAAGTACTGTATATAGTATATTATTGAGTAATAATGGTCTAGACACTTTTATGTTGCTTTATCTCCTTTAATCCTCATAGCTACCATATCCCCATTTTACAGTTGAGGAGACTGAGTTTACATATGTTTCTTCCTTAATGTGTTATTATTCAATAAGCAAGCACGTTCCTCCGTGTGCCACCATTCTCTCTATTTGGCTAAGTTAAGAGCAGTTGTCAAGTCTTTTATGTGCAGAATTTAATGAGTACTAAGGGTGTGTGTTTTGTTGACCAAAATGTGTATTTGTTTTTGCAATGAAAAGAGTTGGAAATTGTATTTATTACTTCATTCTGGCTGTTAGTTATTTTTACTTGATAAAAAATAATGATTTAAGTGTTTATTTTTACGTCTTTTCTCTGCCTTGCTCCAATGAAGATTTAAGCAACTTTCATAACTTGAATAAAGTGTATGATCTGTATTACACAAGTGGGCACCATCCACATCCCAAAGAAGCCATAAGTGTAGTCAGCCACTGGCTTTAGCCAAAGGAGCCATTAGCTGCCTTTCGCACATTGGGGTTTTTCTTTTCCTTATCATTTGACTTCATTCCTCAGAAGCACAAATTAAATTTAAATTTCTGAATTTAAAAATATTAAATTTTCTCCAAGTCATGGAATCCTACCTCAGACTTTAGTCTTTTCATTCTCCGCCAGGAAGACTAGGGCCAAGAAAGAGGGAGCATGAACACATCGCTTTCACAAACAGGCACATCATCAGTGAACAAATGTGGAGAAAATGTCCACACTCACCAATAATCAGAGTAATGCAAATTAAAACAACAATGAGATCTAATTTTTCACCTCGTAAATTAGCAATACATTTTTAAAACGATAAGGCTAACAAGTACCATGAAACTGATAATGCATCCATTGCTGGTAGTTGGCGTAAATTGGAAAGCAATTTGGTAGAATGAATAAAAAGCCTTAAGAATGTTTGCATCTTTTGACCTAGTGATTTCATTCCTAGAGATTTCCGTAAAAAAAAATAATCCAAAAGAAAGAAAAACTCTGATGTTTATCATGTGGTGTTTAGAAAGGAAAGAAATTAGGAACAACCTCAATGCCCAACAGTAGTAGAATGATTTATTAAATTATTGTATATCTGCTCGATGAAATATTATGCATCCATTAAAATTATTATTATAATGACTATGTAGTACCATGGAGATGCTTATAATATAGCAGGAAAAAATAGAATGTAAAATTATGCATGCGCTGTGATTGCAAGTAATTTTTAAATGTCTGCATGTGGACAAAGTGAATATGTAAAAATGAAAATAGCCGTGTAAGGTAGCAGGATGCAAGATTTTTTTCCCCACTACTGTGAATTATTATATTGTCTTTGTCATTTAATGTGTTTGATTTCAGTTTCTCTAGTCCTTCAAAGTCAAAGAGCCAAGTTAGCCTTCAGTCTCCTCCATCTCGAGTAGGAGGATAGGCTCGGAGTGTCCCAGGGGGAGTTCCGTGGCAGGCCACTTAGCTGTGGGGTTTGAAGGAGCACCTGTGCTCATGGCAGGTGCCGTGACCCCGACACCAACCTCGACCGGGCTTCTCCCTGCAGGACATCGCTGAGAATGGCTGTGCCCCCACCACAGAAGAGCAGCTGCCAAAGACCGCGCCGTCCCCACTGGTGGAGGCCAAGGACCCCAAGCTCCGAGAAGACCGGAGGCCAATCACAGTCCACTTCGGGCAGGTATGCGCCCTGGCCCTTTGCCCGGTCTGGGTTTTGTTTTCCTTTTTCTTTTTTTTTATCAGAAGCTGTAGCACATGCAGCAGACAGACGGTTTTTCACTTCAGTTCTCTTTGGCGAAACAAAACAGTGCCATGGAGTTTTGCACATCTTCGAATGTTTATTTGTTGCAAACATGTTTTGAAGTTGAATTTTCAAAAATTTGGGGGAGACAGCATGGCTCTGGTCATAAACTAGCTCAACTCTTGAATGAAGTCATTAAATGCAGCTGCTGCCTCGCCGCTCCAAGGCGCTCTGTTTAAGGTGCCTCTGTTAGCTGAGCATCTCATTAGAACATTTGAGCATCCCAGGCCCTTCTTTGCACCTTCAAATAAAAGGCAACAAGCAAAGTCTTAAAAAAATCAATTAGGAGTTCTTTATTAATGTACTTCCTGAAAATCAGTATCCGGAGTCATGCTTCTCAGAGTAAACACTCCCGCTACGTACGATTCTAGAGATCCGATTCTAAACCAACTATTTTCAAGGACCTGAGCATTTGAAAAATTGTCTGTTTGATTTTTTTCACTTAAGTAAAACATTGTACTCTATATAGAAACTGAAATTTTTTATCCATTTCCTATTAGTGGTTATATTTTCGGTTGAAAAAGATTGCATACCCTCCCCTACTTCTCTTCAGTTGACTCTCTTGATTAGCAAAAGTCATAATTTCTGGTTTATGAGAAATGGCTCCATTAGCAAGATATGACTGTAACAAGAATTTACAAGGTTATTTGTTCTTAAATTACCTGATTCTTTAACCATTTATTAGATGAAGCATGATTAAAATAGTCTTTATTTTATCTTAAATAGGATTGCTATTTTATCACATAAAGGACCTAGAAGCATACATTTAAGATGTTACTTTTTGTGTGTGTGTGTGTGTGAGGAAGATCAGCCCTGAGCTAACATCTGATGCCAATCCTCCTCTTTTTGCTGAGGAAGATTGGCCCTGAGCTAACATCCATGCCCATCTTCCTCTACCCCACATAGGATGCCGCCACAGCATGGCTCGACAAGCACTGAGTGGGTGCATGCCCGGGATCCGAACCGGTGAACCCTGGGCTGCTGCAGCGGAGCACGCTGAAGGCAACCGCTTGCGCCACGGGGCTGGCCCCAAGCTGTTACTCTTTTTAACAGACATTTATCCAGTGCCTACTATGTAGCAGGCATTGAGCTATTTAGAACTGAAGGGAACTCATGAAATTGTTGCTGTGGGTTATTATTGTAAGGGATGAGTTTGTTGAAACAGATAATACATTCATACATCTTAAACTTGGGGAGGTTCACCCCCCTTTTCTGATTTTACACTTAAAAGGGATGTTATAAAAATTGAACTGTAGCACGAGAAAGAAGCATCCACAGGCAGTGCTCATTTGGTTAATGATTGTCTTCAATTGCGTCGGTGTTCGCACCCCTGAGGAGCTGCCTCCTCCCCGGGTTCAGGCCTTGGTGGAGAAATGTGCACCCCAGTTCCCTGGCTGTGTTTGCTGAAAGCACAGCCCCTGGTTGTCGCCAGCATGGCATTCCAGAGCCAGCTTCCTGCCTGCCTTTGTCCTCATTCCTGCACAACCTTCCCATGAAAAGAGCCCCTCGCTGGAGTTGGGAGCCCATTACAGAGAGAGGGGGCGGGGGAGAGGGATTTCATGGTGTTAAACATTCCATTTTCAAAACACAAAAAAGGAGGCCCTATTTGAAATGGAGAAAGACCTTCTTTCCATTTCAGCAAGAAGTGGAGATACTTTCATGTCATTCCCAGCTAAACGCGGAATAAGAGTGTGTGTACGCGCGGGTGGGGGATAAACAATTAAAAAAGCCACCCCAAACTCTGTTGAAATAAGAGCTGTCTGTGCCTTCACAGGTCTGTAAACTGGAGAGGACGAAAGTGGCTTTTTTCCCCGTTTGTCACTTCCCTCACGTGGCTGCCAGCATTATGCAAGTGTACAGGAAGGCAGGATTTTTTTTTAATGCATGCATGCGGATTAAGGTCAAGCCCCAAGTATCAGCCATGCAGCGGGCTCTCCCTTACAGCTGCAGCCGCAGAGCCTACCCACAGCCGCGAGATGCCTTAATTGAGACGTGCTGTCAAAGTGACAAACACATTTGCATACAGTCTACACTCTATTTATTTTCTCTGGAAAGGTCTACAGTCTGCTGTTGGTTGAACATTCTTAATCAGTTTGCTGTAAGTGAACTGCCAGCTAGCTCACTTGTGCCGGCCGCTTCTTCATTAGGTGACAGATTAGCTGCAGGGGGGATGGGCCAGGGAAACCGAAGACCCCTTTCTTTTAACTCTTTCCAGCTTCGCCCCCGTGCTAGGCTGTCCTCCAGTCCTTCCCCAGGCGCCTGGTTTGATGGGTCATTGACTGTAATAGGTAGCGTTTCTAGAGCACCTACTGCTGGCAGACGTGAGTTTTAGGGACTTTATATTCTCAAAGAACAGTCTTTTGAGTTCCATTTCAAAAAGTGTTGCCACACTCTCCTACCATCTGTACTATTTTTTTACTTGATATTTTCCTTTCAACAGACTCAGACCTGACATCCGTACCAACTTTAGCCTCATCTTAAGTGATGACATTGTTAAAATCAGAGGTTTGATGTACTAGTCCAATTTTTTCCTAAGGCATATCAAAAGAAATTTTTAGGTATCCATCTATGTGTCTCCTAAACCCCTCATGTAGCCCCAGTGGTGTACGTTCTCCTTTTGGAAAACATGCATCTCCACCATAGCCTTTTGAGGAAGGGATCATTGGTCACATTTTATGGACCCAGAGCTGGAGCTCAGGCACCTGAAGGGACCTGCCCAGGGCCATATCACCAGCATGGAGACCCGGGACAGTCCGACTCCAGTGCCCACTCCAGCTCCCTCACCGAGCAGAGACTTCAGCTGTTTTGATGTGTCTGTTAAAGCTAATGTGTCCTGGCAAAATAATTTTAACTAGCCAGGTAATGCAGGCTAACCTCAGAAAGGTCCTTGCCTTGAGTTTGCATTTCTGCGGGTTTCATTCTTTAAGAACACTTAGCTTTCCAGTGAGGACAGAAACTGTTGAGATTGTTATTACATTAATCACTCCACCTTGCAAAGCTAGTGCCCATGTTACCAGCCAGGGGAGCTCCATGGAGACATGTGGCAGGGTGGCAGGGAGCCTGCCCAGCGGCAGAGGTCTTTGCAGAGCCCTCAGACGGGGGCGCTTAGTGCTGAGGGCAGAGCAGCCTCTGCCAGGGGAGAGGAGGTGCTCTCTTTTCTCCGCCTCGCTGGAGCTTCCTCCTTTGAGGCTTTGACCATTCCTCCGTTCAGTTATGCATCTTTCATCGTGTATTGAGACCTACCATGCGTAAAAAAAAAAAAAAAAGTAAGTTCTTGTGGGGTGTAATGAGGGAGACAGACCAGCAAATGGACATTCCAACCCAGAGGGATCAGAACAGTGAGAGAGGTGAGCTCAGGCTGTTCTGAGGGCCCCACAGAGGCAACTTCTTCACTCCCAGGACCCAGGCCCCAAGTTGGACCCTATAGTTACAAGATATTTTGTCAGCAAACTGAACTCACTAACAGTTAATTTGTTTTCTGCAGCAGACATGTAAGGCCACTCAGAGCTCATCAGGAGCCACGTTGGCAGTTCCAGACAAGAGCAAATCAGTGGATTTTTAGTTAGCCTCTGCGTCCTTAGGTACGGTTTCTTTAAAGAGTTCAAAAATCTCAAATAACTTGAGAATGCCGAGTCCTACCTTGAAAAATGTTTAGGTTTAGAAAGGCTTTAAATAACTCTTTTTTCTCCCTCCCAAGTTCAGAATCAAAAAACAAGGCTCAAGAGACAGTCAAATGAGATTTTTTTTAAAAAGCCAGCTTTTTTACTGATAAAGCTAAAAGGAGAATATTGCTTTAGACCTGAGGCCAAATGGGCTCGCTAAAACTTCACCTCAAAGACCGAGCTATTCCACACAGGAGAAGTGGACAGTTGCAGGCAGCACCCAGCTGGGCTTTGCAGGAGGGAACTGGGAGGGCACACGGAACATGGAGCATGCTCACTTCCTTCTCTCAAATCCGAGAGGAGGACTCCTCCTCTGGGCGGGAACAAGCGAGAGGGCGCAGAGAGCAGCTGAGAATTCCCCCGTGGTTTTCTCTCCTGGGGTGGATAATGGACATTCCCTCCTTTCTGTGGCTGTGAAAGGAGTGAGGAGGCACTGTCCTCCCCAGCAGGTCTTGGGCACCCCTCAGCCAGAACACCTTGCCTTGACTACTTCCCCTTCTGAGAAATCAGCAGAAGCAGCACCCCGTGGAAACTGCTCTGCTCCCTGCATTTAGTAAGATGGACAGGCCAGTAGGTGCTTTCACATATGTGCACATTTCATTGAATCTTTACCATCAGCTGGTAAGGAAGAAGCATCATACCCATTGTACAAACAAGGAAACAGGCTTGGAAGACATTTGCTTGAATTAGTAGCTAATCCATACTCCACAGCTCTCCCTCTCTGGCTAGGGGAACTGGACTGGCCATAGGAGCCCAGTGGCACTGGATACTAGTCCTGGATGCGTGCTGCCAATGCTGTGGGCCTTGGCCAGAGACTGGGCCTTCTCAGGAGGTGGGAGGATGAGGCTCCCCTGAGAACATCATGACAAACCCACTCCAGGGGCCTCTTCGTTGTGTTCCCCCCAATTGATTGATCCTGCAAACAAAGTAATTGCCTACCTTCCAATCTGATAGATTACAAAAAGCGTGCATTGAAAGGTGCTTCTATTCTCTCAGTTGAGCAAAGGTTTCTAAAGAACTTTAATGTAAAGTTTGAAAACCCAGTTAAACCAAAGCCCAAACTAAACACTACTGTGGCTTCCAGAGGCCTGGGACAGAGTGGTTTGGTTACATCCCTACAGTAGCTCTTGGACTGTGGTTGACTCCTTGTCTGTGCATATGGAAAGTTCTGGGTTTACAAGCATGAGCCAGGTCATTCAGTGCCACTCTCGCCCTGGGCTGGAAAAGCTGCCCAGCGAGTGAATGCCTTCTCAGCACCCTTGGCTCTGAGTGCCCTGAGAAACCCCTTCTGCCCCATTGAGCTTGGAAGTCACACACGATTCCCTTCAATTCAGCCATTGCTTCCCAACCACCTCCAACAGATATTCCCATGTTCCCCAGACACCTCAAACCACAGGCCTGCAGTCTGAATGACACTCTTTGCCAAACTCACTCCTCCTCCTCTGTCTCCCACCTCGGCAGACGGCACCGCCGTCCATCCAGAAGCCTGGGTCCACTCCCCACCTCCTCAGAGCCTCTCCCTTCCACCTCCTGGACACTGCGCAGTCCCTCTCCTCTCCGTCATCTCCATCACAGCTTTGGTTCAGGCTGCATTATTGCTCGCCTGGACTGTTCCAGTCTTCTGGCTCACCCCCACTGTATTCCCCACCTGGCCTTGCAGGATCCATTTGAAGCATGCATGAGTGGCCATGTCACCTCCCTGCTCCTAGCCTCCCCTGAAGATTCCACCTGCACCCTTGCTGTGGCACATGAGGCCCTTCATGATCTGCCTGTCCGCCCTCAGAGCAGGTCCTTTTTGTGAATGCTCCCAACTCCCCTAAGAAGAGTTGGTTGCTCCTGTCTTTCTGCGGCCCCAGAACTTGGCACATGCGGTGTGTCTCACACAGCCGTATAATTCTTTAATACTTGTCTTCCTCCATGAGAATATGAGCCTCTGGAAAGTCCACCACCGGGCCTGGCACTGACCTGGCAGTCATTAAACATCTTGGGGTTTTATTATTGATGTGGACTTGCAAATTGATTGGTAATTGGTTGATTATTGTTTAAGTATTTGCTGTGTATCCAGAAAGTTATTTGGTTTTATTTCATTTCCTATGCTTATAGTTCTGTTAATTTGAAGAAGAAAAATGAATATTCTGTTAGTGGTCAAAAACTACTTCCAAATCACTTTCCATAAATAAGGGTTTTGTTTCCAAGTAGAAACAGCTTTGTATTATAAGAATTTAGATCTTGTTTCATTTTGTTTTGTATTTTCATGAGCTCCTAAGGTCTAGTCATATACGCCCCAGGAAGAGAGGGGAGGAGGAAGAGGCAGAGAGACAGCAGTCAAGGGAAGGAAAGGCCCAGCATCCCTTGAATTATATCAAATAAAGCAAAAGTTTTATCTATAAAAGAGACTAAGCTGCATAACCCAATGCAAATTATGAACTTAACTTGGATAATTAAAAAAAAAAAAACGAGCTTTAAAGACATTCTTGGGAACATTGGAAGATTTGAAGATGGGCTGGGATGTTAGGTGATATGATAGAATTATTGTTAATATCTTGGTTGGTAGGGGCTTATCTTTATTCCCAGGAGGTGCACACTGGAGTACTTAGGGGTGAAGTACCATGATGTCTGAAACTTGCTTTCAAATGGTTTGGCCAAAAAATTACACACACACACGCGCGCGCGCGCAGACACACACATATATAACATCCATTCACAGAGAGAGAAAGCAAATACAGCCCCCATTCCCCCAAAGAATTTAACTGCTGAAAAGGCAAATGCTGATCAGTTGCTGGAGGCAATGTGGTAGAGAGGACAAAGCACAGATTTTAGAACTGGGCAGCTCTGTACTTAAATTTCAGCTCTGTCACTAAGTAACTGGTGAACTTCAGTAAGTTACCTACCTTAGGGAATTCAGCTTCCTCGTCTTTAGACTGGGGATAATAATACCCACGTCATAGATCATTGTAAGACTTAAGTGAGATGTCATCTGTCTAGCTAAGTACTAGCACATAGGCCCTCGGTAAATATCAGTCTCTTTCTGCAGTGGGGAAAAATGGAGCCAGCTGTCAGTCACCCACTGATGTAGCCTCCCAGCCGGCCAGTACTTGACCATCATCGTGGCCCTCAGAACACACCTCCTCAGTGGCAGCCCTCCTGCATGCACACACTTGTAACTGATCTGCATCCCTACAGCTCTGGGTGGGAAAGTCAACACTAAACCCAGGAGGGCTAGCATCCTCCAGCAGAGGGAGAGGTGCTGGTGGTATGGCCAGGAGATGGCGCTGGAAACAGCAGATGATGGCACCCAAGTCTGACTCTGACAGTGAGCAGAAGGGGCCGTGGGACAGGTTGGGGCACCAGGTGTGGTGAGCAAGTGAGCATCGTGGTCTGCAGTCCAAAGTCATTTTCTTGGCCTAACTCATCAGCCGTGTTTTCACAGTCCACAAGGCAGAGCTCTCTACACGCTGCTCTTTCAAACTCTGTTGTTTCCAAATCATATTTCGCCCTGTGCCAGCACCCCTTTTCTGCTGTTTCAGCCATATCTTTGTGTGAGAAAGTGGGCACTGTTGTGACAGTCTCCCTGCTCCATTTCCTCCAGCTCCTCCTGCTCTGATCCAGCCTTTGTGCCAGCTGCACAGGCTGACTGTAAGGTGGTTCTGCCTTCAGTCCTGGTGGGTGCCTGTCCAAAGTTATTGTGACTCATTCACTGCCATTACCAAAAGCAGCATGGTCCCTAATTGGTAGTGGGTTTGTCAGGTCTGTCTGGTGAGGGTGGCTGACTGGGCCTGTCTTTCCATGTGGCCTTGCTTTGTCATAGCCTAGGCTAGCCCAGAGACAGCTTTCTGATGGAAGGTTAACAAGGCCAGGGTTTGCTCCTCTGAGCAGACATGCTGGATTTCAGAAGGAAAGACTTGCCAATCAAAAAAAAGAAATCAGATTCTGGAAATTCGAAAGGATTGAGTTGAAAATTCAGGAGATTTCTGATTAAGCACATGGTGTTGCCTTCTCAGATAGTATTCCTCTCGTCACAGGAAGCTCAGCACTGAGGGTAAATCTCGATGTGCCACGGAAGGGCTGAGAAATGTCAGCAGCCAAGTGAAAATCCAGGCTCCCAACCGCAGTTTGCTTTCTAAACTATACCACCTGATCTCCATTCAGCACAAGTTAAGGATGGCTGCAGAAGGGCCAGGGGCCGAGATCAACCCCCCTCCTCCTAGGACTGGAGCACTTTAACAACAGTTTGAGCGCCTCTTATGTGCTAGGCATCGGGATGCTTGAAGAGCAGTGGGAGGGGTCTGAGGACAAATTGCTCACCACACACCAGGCACCACGCCGAGACCTGGAGAAATGAGTCTGTGTTCCAACTCCAGGTACCATGCTAGGCGATTCCTACAGGTGAGCCCACTTAATCTTTTCAGCCACCCAGCTGAGTTTTAGGTATTATCTCCTCTTAAAGAGGAGGAGACAGGCTCAGAGACTTAGCCAAGGTTTACAGCTCAGAAGCAACAGTCAGGATTCAAAGCCGTGTTGTTTATTACTAGAGCTCAAGTTCATACCCCAGCTCTGTGCTGAGAACTTGGCAGTTTCCTGCTGGGTTTGTAGTGATGGGGCCAGTGCAGCAGCCTGGGCTGATGGTCCGGGATCCCAGGATGTTGGACCACAAGGAAGGCCTTGTTCCTGGTTTCCTTCCAGATCCCAGGCTTTCCTTAATGTTTAATGGGCCTTTCTTAATGGGCCTAAGTTGGCACCAAGACAGGTCAGCTGGTATCCTGCATCTGGTGTAGACTCTGTACACCAAAGGCATGCTGGGTGCTTTCCTGGTGTGTGTGAGGGAGTAGAATGCAGGATAAAAACTGGGCATGTGCAAGAGTTAGTATTGGGGGTGTCAGGAGCCAGTCCAGCCCCAAAGATCAGGGGCAGGGCCCATACTGTGAATCTATATCAGTTAGGGTTCTTTGGGTTATAAGAGACATAAAACCAAAAGAGAAATTATTGGCTAACACTAGCTTCAGCTATGGCTTGATCCAGATATCAAATCATGTCAATCAAACCCAGTGTTTTGCTGCATTTCTTGGCTTTGCCTCCTCTGCTGGTGCCATTCTCAGGCAGGCTTTCCCTTCCTGACGGCAAGATGACTTCAGCAGCTCCAGACCACATCCTTCCAGGTGCAAGAACAGCCAGAAAGTGAGTGTCACTTCCTAGTAATTTCCACACAAGGCATGGGATTCACTCACTGAACCACCTTTGACCATACACCTATCTCAGAAGCAATCATTGTGGCCAAGGGTTTTCTGGGTGCCACTGGTAGGGCCTCATGTGAAACACATACCTAAGGGGTGAAGAGGTAGTTCCTGGAAAGGAAATCAGGGGGCTTTTATCAAAAGAGGGGCAAACAGATCCAATTAATAAATGTGCACAGAGGCCAAACAGGAGGCATTGTCCCAGTCTCTTGTCGTCTTGTCTGATGGCAGAGAAGGGTTCACACCCAGAGCTGTGGGAATCTTGAAACCAAAAGAGTGTGCAAGGCTGAGAGTCAAGGTAGAGATCAACCAGGGCACCAGATAGGAGACAGAAGAGCAATAGCAGGTCAGTGCATGGCAAGGAGGTAGGGGTCACAGGTTATAGGGATGGGCACAGTTGCCTGTGATAGCTTCTAGGCAATGGAGTGTGGCCCATTCAGGGCCCAGGAGTGGAAAAAGACAAAGCCAAGAACCAAGGTCACTTGTTCAGGAAATAATCACTGATACCTACTTTGTGCCACACCTGTGAAAACAGGACTCACAATGACACGGTCCTGACTTCAGGGAGCCCACAGTCCTGTAGTGGGTGGCTCAACTTAATCCTGATGGACCAAGTCCATCTGGTAGTTTTTAAAGGCCCAGATCTGTGTTGCATGATCATGTCATGGGGCATATCAAAGTCCCCTTTTCACTTTGTTGTTGTTTTTCATTGAGGTCATACTGGCTTATAACATTGTGTAAGTTTCAGGTGTACATTATCATATATCAGTTTCTGTATAGACCGTATCGTGCTCACCACCGATAGTCTGTTTTTTATCTGTCACCATACATATGTGCTCCTTGATCCCTTTCGTCCTTCCCCCCAACTCGTTCTCCTCTGGTAACCACTAATCTGTTCTCCTTATCCATATGTTTGTTTATCTTCCACATATGAGTGAAATCATATAGTGTTTGTCTTTCTCTGTCTGACTTATTTCACTTAGCATAATACCCTCAAGGTCCATCCATGTTGTCACAAATGGCACAATTTTGTCTTTTTTATGGCTGAGTAGTATTCCATTGTGTGTGTATATGTATATATACACACACACACACATATACCACATCTTTATCCGTTCATCAGTCGATGGGCACTTGGGTTGCTTCTACATCTTGGCTATAGTGAATAATGCTGTGATGAACATAGGGGTGCATAAATCTCTTTGAATTGTTGATTTCATGTTTTTTGGATAAATACCCAGTAGTGGGACAGCTAGATTATATGGTATTTCTATTTTTAATTTTTTGATAAATCTCCATACTATTTTCCATAGTGGCTGCACCAGTTTGCATTCCCACCAGCAGTGTACAAGAGTTTCCTTCTCTCCACATCCTCTCCAACATTTGTTATTTCTTGTCTTTTTGATAATAGTCATTCTGACAGGTGTGAGGTAGTATTTCATTGTAGGTTTGATTTGCACTTCCCTAATAATTAGTGGCATTGAACATCTTTTCATGTGCCTGTTGGCCATCTGTATATCTTCTTTGGAAAAATGTCTGTTCATATCCTCTGCCCATTTTTGGATCAGGTTGTTCATTTTTTTGTTGAGTTGTATGAGTTCTTTATATATTTTGGAAATTAATCCCTTGTCGGATATGTGATTTGCAAATATTTTCTCCCAGTTGATGGGCTGTCTTTTCATTTTGTTAATGGTTTCCTTTGCCTTGCAGAGGCTTTTTAGTCTGATGTAGTCTCATTTGTTTATTTTTTCTTTTGTTTTCCTTGCCTGAGTAGACATGGTATTTGAAAAGATACTGCTAAGACCAATGTCAAAGAGTGTACCACCTATGTTTTCTTCTGGGAGTTTTATGGTTTCCGGTCTTACATTCAAGTCTTTAATCCATTTTGAGTTAATTTTTGTTTATGGTGTAAGATAATTGTCTACTTTCATTCTTTTTGCACATGGCTGTCCAGTTTTCCCAACACCTTTTATTGAAGAAACTTTCCTTTCTCCATTGTATGCTCTTGGCTCCTTTGTTGAAAATTAGCTTCCATAGATGTATGGTTTTTATTTCAGTTCTGTTCCATTGATCTGTGTGTCTGTTTTTCTGTCAATACCGTGCTGTTCTATTACTATAGCTTTGAAGTATATTTTGAAGACAGGGAGTGTGTTACCTGCAGCTTTGTTCTTTTTTCTCAGGATTGCTTTGGCTATTTGGGGTCTTTTGTTGTTCCATATAGATTGTAGGATTCTTTGTACTATTTCCATGAAGAATGTCATTGGGATTCTGATTGGGATTGCATTGAATCTGTAGATTGTTTTGGGTAGAATGGACATTTTAACTATTCTTCCAGTCCATGAGCGTGGAATATCGTTCCATTTCTTTATGTCTTCTTCGATTTCTTTCAATAATGTTTTATAGTTTTCAGTGTATAGGTCTTTCACCTCCTTGGTTAAATTATTCCTGGGTATTTTATTCTCTTTGTTGCGATTGTAAATAGGATTGTATTCTTGACTTTTCTTTTTGCTACTTCGTTGTTAGTGTATAGAAATGCAAGTGATTTTTGTAAGTTGATTTTGTACCCTGCAACTTTGCTATAGTTGTTGATTATATCTAATAGTTTTCTGGTGGGTTCTTTAGGGTTTTCTATATGTAGAATCATGTCATTTGCAAACAGTGAGAGTTTTACTTCTTCCTTTCCAATTTGGATCCTTTTTATTTCTTTGTCTTGCCTAAAGAAAAGAAAAGACTCTGGCTAAAACTTCCAGTACCATGTTGACTAGGAGTGGTGAGAGTGCATACCCTTGTCTTGTTCCTGCTCTCAGAGGAATAGCTTTCAGTTTTTCATCGTTAAGTATGATGTTGGCTGTGGGTTTGTCATACATGGCCTTTATTATGTTGAAGTACTTTCCTTTTATACCCATTTTATTGAAAGTTTTTAATCATAAATGGATGTTGGATCTTGTCAAATGCTTTCTCTGCATCTATTGAGATGATCATGTGATTTTTATTCCTCATTTTGTTAATGTGGTGTATCACATTGATTGATTTGCAGATGTTGAACCATCCCTGCATCCCTGGAATAAATCCCACTTGATGATAGTGTATGATCCTTGTAATGTATTGTTGTATTCAATTTGCTAATATTTTGTTGAGGATTTTTGCATCTATATTCATTGGCGAGCAATATTGGCCTATAATTTTCCCTTTTTGTGTTGTCTTCATCTGGTTTTGGTATCAGGGTAATGTTGGCCTTGTAGAATGAGTTAGGAAGCATCCCATCCTCTTCAATATTTTTTAATAATTTGAGAAGGGTAGGAATTAAATCTTCTTTGAATGTTTGGTAGAATTCACCAGAGAAGCTGTCTAGTCCTAGACTTTTGTTTTTTGGAAGGTTTTTGATTACTGTTGCAATCTCTTTGATTGTGATTGCTCTGTTCAGATTCTCTATTTCATCTTGATTCAGTTTTGGCAGGTTGTATGAGTCTAAGAATTCATCCATTTCTTCTAGATTATGAAGTTTGTTGACATATAGCTTTTCATAATATTTTCTTATAATCCTTTGTATTTCTGTGGTGTCCATTTTAATTTCTCCTCTTTCATTTCTGATTTTGTTTATTCAAGTCTTCTCCTTTTTTCTAGTGAGTCTGGCTAAGGGTTTGTCAATTTTGTTTATCTTCTCAAAGAACCAGCTCTTAGTTTCATTAATCCTTTCTCTTGTTTTCTTAGTCTCTATTTTGTTTATTTCTACTCCGATTTTTATTATTTCCTTCCTTATACTGACTTGGGCTTTGTTTGTTCTTTTTCTAGTTCTTTTAGTTATAGGGTAAGCTTGTTTGAGGTTTTTCTTGTTTCATGAGGTAGGCCTGTATTGCTATAAATTTCCCTCTTGGTACCACTTTTGCTGCATCCCATAAGTTTTGGTATGTTGTGTTTTCATTTTCACTTGTCTCCAGGTATTGGCTTCTCTTTTGATTTCTTCATTGATCCATTAGTTGTTCAGTAGCATGTTGTTTAGCCTCCACATATTCATGACTTTCCCAACTTTTTTCGTGTAGTTGATCTCTAGTTTCATAGCTTTGTGGTTGGAAAAGGTGCTTGATGGGATTTCAGTCTTCTTAAATTTATTGAGGCTTGCCTTGTTTCCCAATGTATAGTCTGTCTTTGAGAATGTTCCATGTGCACTTGAGAAGAATGTGTATTCTGCTGGTTTTGGATGGAATGTTCTATATACATCTATTAAGTCCATATGGTCTAGTGTTTCATTTAAGGTCACTGTTTCATTGTTGACTTTCTGACTGGATGATCTACCTATTGATGTAAGTGGGGTGTTAAGGTCCCCTACTATTATTGTGTTGCTGTCCTTTTCTCTCTTTAGTTCTCTTAATAGTTGCTTTATATACTTTGGTGCTCCTGTGTTAGATGCATATATATTAATAAGTGTTCTGTCTTCTTGATGGAATGTCCCTTTTATCATTATGTAATGCCCATCTTTGTCTCTCATTATCTTTTTAATCTTGAAATCTGTTTTGTCTGATATAAGAATGGCTACACTCGCTTTCTTTTGCTTGCTTTTTGCTTGGAGTATCATCTTCCATCCCTTCACTCTGAGCCTATGTTTGTCTTTAGAGCTGAGATGTGTTTCTTGGAGGCAGCATATTGTTGGGTCTTGTTTTTTATCCATCCAGCCACTCTATGTCTTTTTTTGTTTGTTTGAGGAAGATTGGCCCTGAGCTAACATCTGTTGCCAATCTTCCTCTTTTCTTTTTTTCTCCCCAAAGCCCCAGTACATAGTTGTATATCCTAGTTGTGGGTCCTTCTAGTTCTTCTATGTGGAATGCCACCTCAGCATGGCTTGATGAGCAGTAAGTCAACACCCAGGATCCGAACCAGCGAACCACGGGCCACCAAAGCAGAACACGAGAACTTAACTGCTACGCCACCAGGCTGGCCCCACTCTGTGCCTTTTGATTGGTGAATTCAATCCATTTACATTTAGAGTGTTATTGATATATGAGGGCTTAATACTGCCATTTTATCTTTTGTTTTCCAGTTGTTCTATATTTTCATTGTTTCTTTTTCCTTGTATTTCTGTATGCCATTTCAGTGTGATGGTTTTCTCGGTTTTCTCTTTATTTATGATTTGTGACTCTGCTCTGATTTTTTGTTTTGTGGTTACCATGAGGTTTATATAAAAGATCTCATAGATGAGATAGTCCTTTTTCTGATAGCCTGTGATCTCTGTTAGCCTATGCAGTTTCCATCCTTTTCCTCTTCCCCTTCTATGTTTTTGTTGTCACAGATTATTCTTTTTTGTGTTGTGAGTTTATGACCACATTGGAGTGTTTATAGTTATTTTTTATGCTGTCTTTCCCTTTATCCTTTATGTTATAACTAAGTGTTTGCTAACGTAGTCTGATATAGAGCTGCAATTTTCTGATTTTGTCTGTCTATCTGCTTGCTCAAAGCTTTGTAAACCTTTTCCTTTTTGTTTCAGGTGGGAGGCCTCCCTTCAATATTTCTTGTAAGTAAGGCAGGTCTAGTGGCAATGAACTCCCTCAGCTTTTGTTTGTCTGGGAAAGCTTTTATCTCTCCTTCATATCTGAAGGATAATTTCGCTGGATAGAGTATTCTTGGCTGCAAATTTTTGTGTTTCAGGATTTTGAATATATCATTCCACTCTCTCCTAGCCTGTAAGTTTCCTACTGAGAAATCCGCTGAAAGTCTGATGGGATTTTTGTAGGTTATTTTCTTCTTTCTTGCTGCCCTTAATATTTTTTCTTTGTCATTGACTTTTGACAGTTTTAATATTATATGCCTTGGAGAAGGTCTTTTTGGATTGATGTAATTAAGAGTTCTCTTAGCTTCTTGTACTTGCACGTCCAGTTCCTTTCCCAGGTTTGAGAAGTTCTCAGCTATTATTTCTTTGAATAAGCTTCTCTGCTTCTTTCTCCCTCTTCTCTCCCTCTGGGATACCTATAATCTTTATGTTTCTTTTCCTAATTGAGTTGGATATTTCTCAAAGAATTTCTTCATTTTTTTTTAAATCTTAGTTCTCTCTTCTCCACCTGAAGCATTTCTGTTTCTATCGCCCAACTCACTAATTCTCTCTTCCATAAGGTCTACTCTATTTTTAATGCTTTCTACATTTTTTTATCTCATTATTTATGTTCTTCATATTGAGAATTTCTGTTTAGTTTTTTTCTAGAGCGTCAGTCTCTTTAGTGAAGTAGTCTTTCTGTTCATTAATTTTATTCCTGAGCTCATTGAACTGTCTTTCTGACTTTTCTTGTAACTCACTGTGTTTCTTTATGACAGCAATTTTGAATTCTCTGTCAGTTAGATTGTAATCTTTTGTGACTTCAGGTTTGGTTTCTGGAGAATTGTCATTTTCCTTCAGTTCTGCCGTGTTCCTGTAGTTCTTCATAGTGTTTGATGAATTGATCCTCTGCCAGGGCATTTGTGGTAGTAATCACCTTTTCTTATTTGGATATGGCTTTGGTTACTTTAGTTCTGGTCACCTGGGTCTCATGTTCCTCCACTGGCTCTTAGTGGGCTCAGATGCTGCTGTCCTATACACCACATGTGCTGTGCTGTGGTTCCTGGGTTGTCTTGGGATGCTGGTTGTGCCTCTGGCAGGGGTGCTGAGTTCACAGGTGTTGCTGTCAGTGGCGGGGACCCAGGGACTTGTATGCAGCCCCTGCTGCTGGTGGAGTTGGTGTCGGGGTGCTGCCACTGGGAGCTGCGTACTCCCGCCTCATCTGCTCGCCGTTGTGCTGATCGGGCCGCTGCCACTGCTCCATCAACCATCATGGGGTGGGGCCACCACTGTGCCACCACCACCGCCCCACAGGCATTCACACACACAGGGCCGGGCACCTCTCACTTCCACTCACAGTCGCAAGGTCTGCTGCCTCAGGATCCACGCCCTGGATCGCTGCTGCTGGGGAGGGGGATGAGGATGCTCCCCAAGTTCCACTGCTTCCCGGGGGTCCAGTCCACTCATCTTCAGATGTATAGCTACCTGGATCTCTTAGACATTCTGTTGTGCTGTGTAGGGAATCTTCTGTTGGTCAGTGGATATCTGTTTGGTTGTAATTTAGAGGGGAGAGACAAAGGGAACCACTCACTCCACCATGATGCTGACATCACTGCCCCTCATTTGTTTTAAACTCCAACTAGTTTGGTCCTCAGGGTGGTTCCCCACCAGCTTGCTCAGGAGGTGCGTGTCATCTCATCACTGCTGACTTGATGGAGATTGCTGCAAAATAGATGCAATGTTTAATTAACACCTTTGCTCTTCATCTGCTTCAAGGACTAGGCAGAGAGCTCATTTTCCTAGGAAGGGTGGGAGTAGCCTTCTTCAGGCTGTGAATCAGATACCTGGTGAAGGTTCTGAACCTGAGAGACCAAGCACAGCAGCTGTTCCAGCCTGTTCTAGAATGGGGTGGCAGCTGACTTCATGTTAATCCCTGGAATTCCTGGCTCCTGGCCCACATGATCCCCACTGCTTCCTCTGGCTGGTTGCAGTAGAGAATTCTTGGCTTTTAAATCACTCCTTTTGCCCCAGGTATAGCCTCCAAAAAGGCCCCACTAAAATGCACAAAGAGAAATGTAAATTGGGCAGCCACAGGGAGCCTGGTGGATGGATGAACTTGCAGGGTCCAGCAGGGTGGGAAGGCTGAGCTGGGCTTCACTCTTTGGTCTTGAGCTTTGTGTTTGATCCTCCTTCCCTTAGACAGAGCCCCTCCCCCACTCTAGCCTACCTCCCCTGGCTCTGCACTCCATGGGGAGCTTAGCCACACTTGTGTTTTCTAGCACCACCTTTGTTCTGGAAGCCCCCAGTATCTGCTTCTAAGTCATTCCTGTTTCATGAGTTTCACTCACTGCAATCTCTTAGGCCATCCTTGGCCTTCCCCAAACCTGCCCTACCCCAGTTCCACCAGGGCATCAGCCCCACTGCTCCTGTACATCCTTCATATCCCTGGGGCTGCATGTCACCCTCCTCCTGTGACCTGTGAGGCACAAGGGGCATCAGAAAACACTAGCAAGTACTGAGACAGGCAGGGCCTTTGGCCCTCCAGAATGTGGGTCCCTCTCCAGGATGCCCTCTCCAGTCACAGACTTCCTGATGATCAGGAGAACTTCCCCAGCCTTCAGGGCCCAGCCAGAAGTCACCCCCTCCCAAGCCTCCCTGCCCACAGCTGGGCCTTCTGGGCTGGAGGTACCTACCAACCTCTGCTTCTGGCCAATTCTTCCTCACCTTGCAAGACTCTGCTAAGTGCCCCCCACCTTGGACAGAGTTCCTTCCTCTTCTGTAGTCCCCAACACACAACTTTGTATTCATTCATTCACAGCCCTTCATGGGCATCTACTCCAGGCCAGACCCATGTCCAGGTGCTGGAGGAACCCAGAGATGAAGGAGCTCCTACCGTCTCCACTACCAGGAATGTCCTTCCTCTTCTATTCCACCTGACAAAAGCCCATCAACCCTTCAGGCCCACCTCAAGTACCCCTTCCCCCACAAGCCCTCCCTGACTTCTCCCAGCAGAGCCCTCCCCTCCCTGCTCTGGGCCAGCACTGTCCCCCCACCTGACATGCTGTCCCTGGACAGGGACAGTGTCGGCCTCAACCTGTGACCTTGGCACCCTCACGGGCCTGGCACAGAGTAGTTTCCCAGTGAGTGGGGAATGCCCGAGTGTGAGTGAGTGAGTGAATACACGAAAGGCAGTGATCATAGGGAGCGGTGAGGGCAGCTCCCTGCGCCCCCTGTGCCCTTGAGCAGCCAGGTAGTTCAGAAGAGCAGGAGAAACCAAAAAAGGTTGGCTGTTGTTCTGCAGGGCTTGTGTTCACTTTAGAACCCCTGCATGTGCTGCCGTGCATGAGTGGCAGGCCTCCTGCGTCCCCCGAGTCTGTCCACATTCAGCAGTGTGACAGCGGGGCCTCTTTGCCAGAGGACTGACCAGAGCCTAAAAACAGCATTTCTTTTAAGGTCTGTGCTGGAGCCACTCGGAATCCAGCTCCCTGCCAGGGAGATATTAAGCCCAGCAGGACAAGAGCAGGAAATCTGATTCAGCGAGACCAGAGGAGGCATTTTCTCAGATTAGAATTCTCTGTGCCAAAGGTGGGGAGTTTATCACAGTGGGGAAGAGGAAGTAAAACATAAAATATTGAAAATAAATTATATCTCACAAGCCAGATCCTCGGGGAGACTGAGCTCAGTGTCCGCGGCTGTGCAGGGAGTCCCCACCCCGTGGCCACAGGGGTGCTGTGCCAGGAGCTGCCTGTGCATTGTCCCCCATCAATCCCTAAGCCCATCTGTGGACTAGGGAAATTATTAACCTGGCTGTGCCCAGAGGGAAGGGATGACAAGGACTAACCAAGAGATGACAGTATAAGGAGGGATTGGGTTGGTTTTCATTATAATGAAACCATTTCATTATAATGTGGACCTACTGTGTGTGAACCAGGCCCTTCCAAAAGCATCATCTCACTTAATCTTCTCAACGACCTTATAAGATCAATGCAGTTATTATTATCACCAGAAAGCTAATGCTCAGGGAGGTTAAACAACTTACCCAAGGTCACACAGTTAGTGGCAGAGCAAGAATTCCAAACCAGGTATATCTGATACCAGAACCTGGAACCTGCCAGAACTCTCCCCTCGCTCTACCCCTCTCATCAAGCCCTCTTCTTCAGTTCCATCTGGATCCTGAGGCATCTGGTGGTAGTTGCCAATGGTTTAGGGCGTGTTTAGAATCCAGCAGTGTAGCTTAGGATGGCCACGGAGGTCAAGGTCACTTTGTTCTGCTTCTCCCTCACTCCTGGCTAACGCTTCTGGCTGCTGCCTGTGTTTGGGGCTTTCCCTTCTCTCCAGAATAAAGCTAACAGAGCCCCGGATTCCTCAGCACAGGGGTAAGAGCAGCAGTGAGGCTGCCCTTCTGAATGCCTGCTGGGGGCCGGGCAGTGTGCTCAGCAGGTGCTTGCCTTTCTTCACATCGTCCTCCCCAGCTGATACAGGAGTAGGCCCTACCCTGGTGCCCTTGCTGGTGGGATGGACTCAGATTCAAAGCCCTGGCTTCTCTGCCTTACTGCCCAGCTCCCCTGACCCAGGGACAGTTGACGGTGACAGCAGCTCCCTGGCAGCAAAGGCCGCATGCCAGCCTCCTGCACACTTGATCTGAGCTTGCACTGACCGTGTCCCTAATTTAGGTCGTTGTTTTTGCCTGGCTAGTTTTATTATCAGTCTGCTTAGTCCCATGTCTTCTGGAATATTGTATCGCATCTCGTTTATGCTGCAAAGAATTTTAAAATGTAATAAAAGTACAAAAAGAGAATATATAAAAGGAACTTCTCCCAAGAGATTGTTGATTATATCTCACTTAAAATGCAAAGTGTGATGGGGGATTAACATTGGCTGGAAGCATTTAAAGTGACTTTCTGAGGCGTTGCTGCCCATCAGCCATATGGTCCCATGGTAATAGCCCTCCCTGGGATGCACCAGTCCTGAACCCCTTCTAGGTAGAGCCCTGTTTATACTTTCTGGAGAGGTTGCCAGGGAATGTGTCCAGAGGGGCAGCAGGTCAAGCCTTGGCAAGATGGTGACTTGAGAGGCCAGGTGGAGTGAAGCAGTCAGCAGAAGGCCTGGAGACAGTGACCCTCGAGGTGTGCCCACCTGTACAGAGACAGGGAGGGAAAGAGGGAAGCTTTTGCCCCAGGGCTGTCTACCAAACACCTTCCATTGCCCAAACCATTATGACCAGCTAAGAATTATTCTTCTCCTGCTGCCCTCTATCTTTGTAATTAAAAATTCTGGAGCTTTGGAGTTTTTTGCTGGGCAGAACTCTGAGTTATTCTTTTGTGCCCTCATTAATTCCTCCTTTCACTTATTCGACATATAATGAGGCATGTCAGATGCCAAGCCCTGCCCAAGGCCTCAGGGTCACAGAGGAATGAGATGTGTGTCCTGCCTTCATGGCACTCATTGTCTGGGAGAGAGAGTTTACAAGCCATATGGAAAGAGAAATGCTAAGGGACATAGGTGTACTGGCTGGCGAGGGCCCCTAAGGATGTCTGGGGGAACCAGGGCAGGCTTCTCAGAGGAGGTGGCATGTCTATAGGTCTTGAAAGATGACTTGTATATCAGTGGAGCCAGAGGAGGAGGGCATTCCAGGTGAAGAGAATGACATCTGCAAAGGATGGGAGAGTCTGACTCTTGAGAGAAGAGCAGGGCTAGTGTGAGGAAGCAAGTGGCCAGGAGGCAGCTGGTGAGGGCCAGCTACCTGCAGAGGTAGGCAGGGGCCAGGCCTTGGGGGAGCTTGAATCATATCTTGTGGGCGTCGAGGAGCCAGTGAGAGATTATATTTGGGGGAATGGCATCTCGGAACACTTAGGCTGGGCCATTGTGGGAAGGGGTGGAAGTAGGCAAGGCAGGGAGACCGCTAATGACGCTGCTAACATCATTAGCAAGAGCTAGTGGGAGGCTGACCTGGGACAGTGCTTATGGGGGTGAAGATGAGGGGAAGATTTGAGAGAGATCTAGGAGACCAAACAGACAGAACTTGCTGGTCCACTGGATGCCCTCCATGGGAGCTATTGAAGTTCACCTTAGAATGGCACAAGGCTGGACACAGGCTGCATTTCTCTTCCTCCAGCCGACAAGCTCCGATGAGAGTTGAGGTGCAGCCCATGATGAAGAGAGTGTCTCTGGGGGTGTGTGGGGCCAATGGACACCTCCCTCTGGCCCAGAGCAAAAGGATTTGCTGAGGAACAGAATGACCTGCTTGGAGGAAATAGGGTACAGCAACCTTTACCCTCTTGGTCCTGCTTTTGCCCCAGGGCTGTCTACTGTCGCCTTCTTTACACTCTCTGGGTCCTGTAACCAGGGTAACCATGGCTTACTCTACCCGTCTCCCCCATTCCACGGTGTGGAATGTTATGGCTCCTACTCTCTGGATTGCCAGCTCTTCAGCGTCCCAGGTCATTTCCGCCAAGGATGATGTACAGTATTATGCTAAACCACCTTTATGGGCAGCCCCTTAAAATGCAAGCCTCTATTCGTGATGGATGGAGAACATCCAGTTGTTTAGCCAACCACTTACAGTTTGTTGCAAACCTGCAGGAACCACACACAGGCGTCTTGTTAGGCCTGTTATGCCAAGGACTCCATAAATAAATAGCAGAGTGTCTTGGTGCATCAGGGCTGGAGTATGGAAATAGAGGTACTGTATAAATAATACATATTTACAAAATAAATATATCAGTATGTTAGTATGTGCAGCCATAACCAAATCACCTAGCATAATAACCCCAAAAAGATCCGAGAGTCTGCCAAGTGATTGGCTTCTGTCCATCAGTGTGCATCGGCATTAGAAATGACCGCCAAAGGGAGGGGGTCCTCCTGCCCGCTGACCTTGAGGCATCTGAATTGAGGCAAGTGGTGAGATTGCAGGTGGGCACCCTGACACACAGCTTTTCTGCCAAGGTGTGAAACCTACCGCGGCCGTGTGTTCCTACAGATGTTTTGAGGTCTGCCGCTAAGCAGAAGGCTGATTAGCACCAAGTTGCAGGATGTAATGGGTTGTACCTACAGGAAGATAGCTGGCTGGGGGGAAATGGATTTTCTAATTATGCAGATTCAGATTCGCTTTGGCTTACGAAGGGAACCAGTGGGTTGACTTTCCAAGTGATCTTACCAGAGCCTTGTAACTTTCAGCCTTTCACCCTGAAGGAAGGGCTGTGTTTTCGGAAAGTCAGTTTCCTGTCTCTGCCGCCTGTTTTTGAGCTCTGAACCCCACTGGGCATCTGGCCGTAGCATCTGGAGCTCCGAAGCAGCAGCTGACAGAATGGCCGCTGGAGTGGGTGCCCCTCCCCTCGGTTGTAATGGCACAATGCTGGATTTCAGTATTTTAAATGAAAAATATATGCAGTTAGCTGTGCGCTGACAATGTCCTTGAGGATTTGACAGTGAGATTTTCCAGCAGTTGGTCTTCGTTAGGATCCTGGCGGTGTTTAATAAGGCAGTCGAACTGCTGGCACCTTGGGTTCCTGTTTGTTCTCCGAGGGCTCTGGGGCTGCTGCGGTAAGCACATCGACCAGAGCTGATCATTACAAGGGCGTACGCCACCATGAATAAAAATGTCACACGTTTTCCCATCTCACAGCGGTACAAAATGTCAGTCCTGTCAAACACACATTGCAGGGAGCTGTGTGCAGTCCGTACAAATTGGAGAGCTGCATATTCCCCCAGCCTTCTGATATTCTTCATTTGAAGCTGAAGAAAAACAGTTGTTAACCTATTAGCTAGGATTTTAAACTCTGCTGTGGCGGTGGAGGGGTAGACTTTGACACAGATAGAAATGTATTCCAGGGTCCAGGAATTTTAAAACCAGGTTCTCCATCCATTTGTTCCAAGGGAAGAAAAAAACCCCTCTGTCTAGTGAACCTGACTGTCTTTCTTTAACAGACACACAGAAATTTTGGGATATTCACATCTCAGCTTCCTACTGCTTCCCACTTGCATTCCACTCAAAAAATCTCTTGCTTTTTGGGATGGCCCTGGGGCTCAACCTGCTAGGCCAGGATACGTCTAGGTTGGGAGTTTTTCCTGATCAGAAGCATGCCAGAAATGTTGTCAGCATTGTGGACAGAGCAACTCTAGTGAGGGGACAATGACTAGTTGGTCTAGATTAGTCAGATGCTGGGCAATGGCCTTACTGATGATCTGATGCTAGTTCCACAGTCTTGGGCAAGCATTTGCTTTGCACTCACCACATGCCAAGCCTTATACCCAGGGCCTGGGGTCCAGATGTGAACTAGACACAGCCCCACCCTAGAGGAGCCTACCGTCTTTAGGGGAGGGACAGAAGAAAGAGGCCCATCTCTATTGAGCCAGGAAGTGAGGGACAGCTTCCAGGGAAGGAAGAGAGGCTTGAGGGATGAGCAGAATCCACAGATAGTTAAAGTGCAGGAAGGGCACAGAGGACGAGCACATGCATTATAAAGGGCAGTGGCATGTGAGGGGCAGGGCAGGGCAGGGTCGGGTCTCTGTAGGGCTGGAGAAAAGCGGCTGCTTATGGTGGAGTGGGACGTGAGGCTGGTGGGGGCAGGGGCAGGGTCTTGAATGGCCTGCCGAGGACTTTCTACAAGGACACGACCAGCTCCCCGGGCTGCAGGTGGACCTTGGAGGTGGGGGTGCTGTCAGAATCACCAGACTCCCTTTCCAGAGGATGCTATAAGATCCTATCTGTACAACAGCAAAATCAGGAGAAGATTTTTATTTTAACTTCCTAGTGGTGTACTGCTTGGGGTGGACATCATTCCAGAGATGATAAATTAGCCTTGGTTTTGCTGAGCTGGCCTTAGCCCTTAAACACAATGAGCAAACTCTCACCAAGTCAGGACACGGGCCTGGTGAAATGCAGGCAGCTGCAAAGATGAGCCTTTCTGTGTGGTCAGAAAGAACTTAGAAGGACAGAAAGCTGAGAGGATAGCAGGGGAGAACTCCCTGGGCAGAGGAAAGCATCCTCAGACTCGAGGGGATAAGTTTCAGCATCTTCCTTCTGCTGTTTATGTATCGGGTCTGATGGAAGGAGCGTGGGCTTCTTCGGGGCAGACATCCCTGAATTTGGATCCTGGCTCTGCCACCTGTTAGCTGTGAGGCCTGGCCTGGGCAAGTCACTGAGCCATGTGGCCTCAGTTTCTTCATCTGCCAAATGGGGATTCTACCTTCTCTGCAGGGTTGTTGAGATCACTAGAGACCTTACATGTAGAGCTCCTAGCACAGGGCCTGGCACATAGCAAGTGCCAAAAACAGTAGCCTCTGCTGGTATCAGAGGGGTATTATCTCTCCCAACATCTGGAAGCCCCTCCTCGTATCCCCCACCTCCTGGGAATGTCATCCAGGCACCCTCGATGGCATCCCAGATGGCTACCCTGGTGTAGGTAACAGTGAAGCACAGCCTCCTCCTTCTGTCTGGGCAGAGAATGGCACGCGGCAGCAGAGCCCCCTGCCCAGCCACCGGCCGCATCTGGTGCCCCACCGCCAGCCACCAATGGGATGCCACCTATTCAGACGGAGCAGCTGCACCTGACTAAAAACAAAAGGCTCCCCTCCCCCATCCCACTGCTGGCCCTCCTCCCTCTCCCGCCTCTGTCCCCCAAAGCGGCCGGGGTCACCCGGCCCCCTCGCAGCCTTCCCTCACAGCTGCCTTGCTGCTTTTGTTCAGCATGTGAACTTCCCCATCAGCCGAGCTCCTTGCACGGGAAGTAATCAGGGATCTTGACAAGGCTTCAAACCACAAATGCCACTACAAATTAACCAGCACCACTACAAAATACTACTCCTGTCAACATTGGAAAGAATGCGCTGCTCTTCAGGACCGGGCTGAGACGTCTTTCAGCTCAGCACTCGCTCCCTGCAAAGAAAGGGCCCGGGCCCAGCCTGAGAGAACGGCCTCACAAGGTGACTTGGTGAGGCGACTGAATCCTAAGCACACCCTCTCCAGAGATGATGGCCCACTGACCTGACAGCAGGTGCTGCGGCCTTTCTCAAGGGCCACCTTCAGTCCTGACCACCCCCTCTCAGACGGTGCCTCAGGACGGCAACAACCAGAGACCAGACGCCAGCCCCCGGGCCTCCTGACTATGTGGTGTGAATTTGAGCGAGAGGCTTCAGTTTCCCCTTCACTCTGTAGAGTGGGGATCATGATAGAGCCTCTATCCGGTGTTTCAGGACTGATGGATGTTCTGAGTAACACCTGGCCCATTGAGGGTGCTCCAAGATGAGGGCCCCTCGCAGCCTCCCTTTCCCATGAAGGAGCACCTCTTTGTCACTCTGTGGGCAGGATGGAAACTTCTTCCTCACCTATGATGTGGAAGTCCATCCTGTGCAGCATCTTGCAAGGAGCATCCCTCCAAGGTTATAGCCTGGAGCTTAGAGTTACCTCTGCAGATGCATCAGGGCCCCGAGGATCCCAGAATCCCCCCTGGGGTCCCAGGGCCCTGCCCAATGGTGTTGGACAGAGCCAGTGCTGTAGGACACCAGTGCCCAGTCTTCTCCCGCTGTCCTTGCTGAAACTCTGAAGCAGAGGCAAGCATTTGATCCTCCCCAGCAAGCAGGACCAGCTCGGTCGAGGGTGGGCAAGAGGATTGGAGATAATGACAGGAGTAGGGGGACAGGCGAGAGCTGTGCCCGAGAGAGCTGGTTGGGCGTTTCAAAGGAGACACTCTGCACAAATATAGCTTCAATACACTCCTTTTTGGAGACATATCAAAAGAAGCCCTCTTTTATTTCCATACCTTGCATAATAGCAGCTTTCCAGTCCCGAGGAGTAGAGGAGCCTTGCTCTCAGCCCAGAGGCCCTTTGTAAAGCCACAGAAAGCTTTGTCTTCCTCTCCCAGCTAGGGCCGTTTCATGCACAGGTCAGAGCATTGATGTGGCTACTAGCCAGGAAAATTAACCAGGTGAACTCTTTCCTCGTTAAACAGCGACAGAGTTTAATTGTGAATTTTTTCTTGCACCTTCTCTATTCCTGGCAGCATATCTGGTTGGGCACATCTCCGGGACAGAGAAGTCCCTAGCATAAATCCAGCCTCCTCTTCGGGGACGCCAGGGCCTCCTCCATGTGGGCTAGACAGGATTCTGATGGGAAAGGGACACTTCAGAACACCATTCAGACGCAAGGATCTGAGACCTCCCTGGGCCGGCCTCGGAGGCCGGCTCTCTCATGCCTCCAGCTGCCATCAAGCACACCCGCCTTCTCCGACTCTCGGAAAAGGGAGCTGCGGGGGCCCTGGCTGCCTCCCCAGGCAGGTTGCCTCCCCACCTCAAGCTTTGCACGCACGGCCCTTGGCCGTCAGCAGAACTGCTTGGTTCCTGTGGCCTCCGGCGTCTGTTCTTTCACCTCCTCCCCCACACCACGGTCCCTAGTGGGGTCTGGCCTATCTCCCCACTGACTCCGCCATTTCACCTTCTGTATGGCCTTAGGTAGCGCCTTTTCCCCTCTCCCTGACCCTACCTTCCCAGCAGTGACATAGGAATGCTGATTCTGACCTCCAAGGGATGGTGAAGGAATAATCTAAGGTGTGCCCTCCATGGGGACTGAGTAAATCCATGTATTGGTTCCTAAACAGCCAGCCCCCTCCCACATACATCACAGGATCCCTGCCCCAGCCCACAATTAACTTGAGACGAGCTCTTTGACCCTCTTCTGAAGGCCTGTCATCCATTGCTCTGTGTGACGTGGGCAAATCTTTGCCTCTCCTCATCTGTGAAATGGGGTAACAACGCTTGTTCCCCGCATGAGGATTCCCTGGGCTAGCAAGTGAGCTGGTTAGGTGCCAGGAATACAGCAGGCAGGCAGGTGCTTTGGCTCTGCCCATCGTGCAAGCTGCCCCCCACCACCAGCCCTCTGCAGCCCCCCAGTCCCCCCCAGCCCCCATGCACACAGTGTGTTCTCTGCCCCAAGTCAGCACCTGGCATTGGAGCATTTTCCACCTTGCAGCCCCGTGCAGGGCACCTGTTCATCCATGCCGCCCAGGTAATTAAGTTGATATTCCAGCACGGCTTCCCCTCCTGACCTTTTGGAAACAATGTGCTTTGCTGCATCAACAAATTAACTGCAAATCAGATGCTGTCCTCGGAAATGTGGGTTCACATCCAATGAGCATACTCACCTGGCCCCCAGGGCTGACAGATGTAAACGCCAAGGGCCAGGCTGAGACCGGCAAAGGCCAAAGAGTTCCTGTCTTCTCTGGGACCTCCGTGTCAATCACACTTTCGGGCTTACCCTCTTGTGTTCACATCTCCCAGCAATCACGAGGCCCCAGGGTAGTGAGCTGACAACATGGAGGCCTGGGCAGGCCCCTGTGGCTGGAGAGGAGTGTCTGTCCTTAGAAACCCACCCATCCTCTTCCCATCCGTCTTCTCCACCAAGGCTTCTGCTATGTCCCTCCCTGCCTAAATCCCTCCCACTGTGCTCAGGAGAAAATCCACACTTCTTAGCCTGACATTCAAGGCCCTATGTTATGTGACCCCCGCCATCCCCTCCAAAGTCACAGCCTGCCCTGTCCTCATATTCACCCTCACTCTAGTCTTGTTGGACCTCTGTGGTTCCCCTTTACCACGGACCTGAATTCTTACCACTCCCATCTGGTAGAAGAGCCCCTCCTTGGTACCTCCCTAGACCTCGGTCCTCCTCTGTCTCCCTGCGTTATAACCCCCTCCATCAGAGTGGGAGCCGTTTGAAGGCAGGACCATGGCTTGTTCAGTGACGTATCCCTGTGCCTGTACAGATTATACCCCACTATTGGTTAACTGAATGAAAAAATGAATCACGTGGCTTCTTTGGAAAGCACTGGAAAGAGATGCTCAAATAAGGAAGGAGGGGAAAGAGGTCATTCTCTTGCCGGCCTTTTCTCTAAGACACAGATCTTTAACAACAGATTCCAACTTCAGAAGGGACAAGGATTAGAAAAAACATATCAGAAAGGATTCCAGATGACTTTGGAAATTTGAGTTGACAAGGTTAACACAATGGACTAAGAATACTTATTTTAGTTCCTGCTACTAGCTGTGTGACCTCATACTAGTCCCTTAACCTCTCTGGGCCTCATGTTTCCTGTATAGCAAGAAAATAATCCTCCTCTAATTTGCCTCACCATGGGATGTAAGGCTCAAAGGAAATAAGAGAAGTGGAAATGCTTTGAAAGGAAAACGTGTCATAAATGGAAGAGATTTTTATTAAAATCCAGGCTCCTTCAACAGTGTCTTGCTGGCAGCACACTGTCTTGGAAAACCAAGGTCCTCACGTCCACAGGACTTTTCTGGGAGGACTTGTGGGTCCACCAGGAGGACAGGATTGGGTGGTCCCATTTCATCTTCAGGCTGCCGGACCAGAGCCTCCACCAGAGCTGTGATCGCACTCTCGTAGCGTCCTCACACCAGTGCTGTGACTTGGGAGTTATTTCCGTTTTACAGAAGAGTTGCCTGAGACTGAAATTAAGTAACTCACCCAAGTGGCAGAGCCAACATTGAACTCAGCTAGAAAATGGCAGAGCCAAGCCGTGAACCCAAGTCTTTCTAACACAAAGTGTATTTCTTGGGGCTTTAGCCCAAACACTCTTTGTAGTCTAAGAAAGGTCTTCTGTGATGTAGGTCAAATCCCAATAGACCATACATTCCTTCTGGACAAGGACTGTGTCTTATTCCCCTGAATTCCCAGGACTTGACCCCAAGCAGTTGTTTCATAAATACACACTCTTTGAGAGAGAATCTGCTTCCCCAACTGGACATGACCTTCAGGAAGGCAGGTGCTTATGTTGGTCGTCGAAACCTCCAGCCCTACCATCCCTCCTGCCACAGCCCAGCTCAGGAAGTTCCAGATGAACTGTTGAAGGGAACTCTTCTTAGCAAAAGATTGCCAAAGGCCCAGCCTTTTTGAACTCACTTAAGAAACAGCAGTCAGTGTAGCCAGGGAGTGGAGGATCACATATAATGTGATTTCTGCGCAGAGGTGCTGGGACCTCTCTGTTCCTTCTGCCTTAAGGCTCTTCTGGTTTTGTCTCTTCCTCCTCCTCCAGCGGTGGGAAGAGCACTGGATTCGCAGTCAAGAGGCCTGAGGTCTGCTCCCAGTGCTCCCCATCGCCAGCTGGGGGCCTTGAGTGGATCACTTTACCTCTCTCTAGTCTTTCCTTGTCCATGGAAGGACGAGTGTCCCTGCCACTAAGGCTGGGGGAAGAGATGAACAAGCTCATGCGTCTGTGGGCTGGGGGTGCGGAGAATGAGAGCAGGTCTCTGCCCTTAGGGAGTGTTGGGGATGAGGAGGCTCCTGGCCCCTGTAAGTGACTTAAACGGCTCTCACTGAGCCCTGGCCAGCTCTGCAGTCTCCTCGAGCCCCACCTCACACTGTCGTAGTCCCCACATTCAATTAGTCCCAGATTCAGCTTCCTGAGCACTGGGGCCACGTTCTGGAAAATGGTGTGTTGTGTTCATCCTTTCCTGGCTTCTCTCTTCACCCCCTCTTCCTGCCCAAATCACCATCACTCACCCCCTGTGGCCTGTTCTAATTGTCCCGAGTACTCAGCTCTCCCCAACCTGCATCCCTAGCTGTCCTCCCACTCCAGCATGCTGGGAAACTGCAACCACCAGGGCCTAGCAGCCCCACTCCTCTTCCCCCAGGAAGCAGAGCCTGTGTCCACCATGCACCTGGCCCTGCAGGCAGTGCTAGAGTACACCCACATCCCTGCAGTGGGGCCCTCGTGGTCTCACTCAGGACGTTTGTACCACGTTACCCTCTCTTGGTATCTTACAACCCCCCTGGTTTACTCTGCTAGCTTCTAGGGTCAGTGTGGTCAAGAGGCTGCTTTCCTACCACCACTTACAAATTCAATTGCAAAAGAACCAGCACTTCTGATGACAATCGAAGGAGAATAAATTAATTACAGAATCTGGAGAACGAACATTTGTTGAGTTTCAACACGTGCTGGGAAGTTTCAGCCGAAAATCATTTGCTGAGCATCTGCTGTGTACCTGGTACCACACGAGACCCCAGGAGAAATAGAGAAATGAGACAGCCTGTGTGCTGTGAATACAAGGTGGGGGCAGAGCACCTGACCCACACTGCTCAGGGAAGGGCAGGGAGGGCCTCCTGGGGGAGGCGGTGCTTGAGCCAGGCAGCAAACGATGAATGAAAGGCACCGAGAGTGAGACACAAGGAAATGGAAGCGTACTTCAGGCGAAGGGCCCAGCATGGAGGCGCAGGAACGCGTGAGGCTTTCAGGGAGAGCAAGTGGGCGAGCAGGGCTGGGGGAGCCAGCAGGGGCGGGGGTGTGCCAGAGATGAGACTGCAGAGGTGTGTTGAGAGGTCCCAGAATCTGGAGAGCTTTGAACAAACAAGTGGCATTTCCCAGGGTCTTATGGGGAAAGTGAGTCTGTGTTCAAATACATTTGAGAAACAGGACTTGTGAGAAAAGCAGAGTTAATAGGGTTTTGCTTGTTTAGGGTGGGGTTTTTGTGTGTGTGTGTGTGTGTGTGTGTGAGGAAGATCAGCCCTGAGCTAACGTCCATGCTAATCCTCCTCTTTTTGCTGAGGAAGACTGGCTCTGAACTAACATCTATTGCCAATCCTCCTCCTTTTTTTTTCCCCAAAGCCCCAGTAGATAGTTGTATGTCATAGTTGCACATCCTTCTAGTTGCTGTATGTGGGACGCCGCCTCAGCATGGCCAGAGAAGCGGTGCGTCGGTGCGCGCGCAGGATCCGAACCCAAGGCCGCCAGTAGTGGAGCGCTCGCACTTAACCGCTAAGCCACGGGGCCGGCCCTAGGGTGGGGTTTTTATTGCGAGCCGTGGCGGCCTTTACTGTGCTCCCCAGCACTGTGAACCTCCAAGAGGAGCCAGACAGCAGACAGCACTTCGCAGACTTGTCTGGCTGGGGAACTGCCTTTTTTCCCTTCGTGCAACACATCTCCCAGGATGGTGTTTCTCAGAAGACACCTTAGGGGATGCTGGCCTTCCACAGAGATGATTTAAGCTGGCAAGTGACGTGATTGGGCATGTATTTTTTTGAGTCCACTCTGGAACAAGTGTTGAAGATGGATTGGGAGGGGGAGAGGCTGGAGGCAGAGAAACCTGCTAATGGTGATCGTTGCTAATGTCTCCTGGCAGCACCGTGCGAAGATCTAGGAGACCATCATTTTGAATCTTCCTAACAGCTCCCTCGGGCGGGTAGTGCTGTTACCTGCATCTACAGATAAGGAAAGTAAGGCTCGGATGGTTAAATCGCAGGCCCATAGGAACCCAGAGAGTGAGTGTGGGGCTGGGGTTCAGTCCGAGACCTTCTGACCCCAGAGGCTGCCTCCTGAGTGCTCTACCACACTGCCACCCCAGCTGGCAGGGATGGAAAGGGCCCAGGTCAGAAGTGATAAGCAGTGAGGGCTGTGGGGCTGGAGAAGGCGGTCACCCGAAAGTAGAATGGCCGAGCATGAGGGAAGCAGAGAGGTCGTGGGGAAAGAGGGGATGTGTGTGAGAGTGGGGCGTCTGATGGGGCAGCAGCCTATGCACCCGTGGAGGGACTCCCCTCCCTGTCCTTTCACTTACCTCCTAATGAGCAGTGTGAGCTGGGGGACTCCGTTCCCCTTTGCCCCACACGTTTCCCATAAGCCATGCAGGGGAAAAAACAGGGCTCGGTGGGCGGCCATGCTCGTCTCATTGGGTGGCATCCCCACCCCTCAGATAGCCTCCACCTGAAGAAGGGGCACCAAGCATAGGTTGGCCCACACTCCCAGCTAATGGCATAGGATTTGGAAGCTGCAGTGTATTTCCATCCAGACGTGCTCTCAATGTGCCATGAGGGATCCCAGTTCTCCACTGAGTCTCTCCACCAACTTTCCCCTCAGACCACTCTGACAGGCCCTGTGCTGGGTACCAGGGATCCAGGGATGCCAAGACACGGCCCCTACCCTCCAGGAGCCGGGTTCAGAGAATGAGTTGTATGGGAGGTTTGATACATGAAGGATCCCTCCAACCAAGTAAAGCTCGGAAGCACTGTCCAAGAGAAACATAACGGGAGCCACACATGAGAGACGCATGGAATTCTCAATGTTTTAGTAACTGCATTAAAAAAGTACGAAGAAACAGATGAAATTAATTTTAATGATATATTTAACCCAAATAGCCAAAATATTTTCATTTCAACATGTAATCAAGGAGGGGGCAGAGGGGACAGCAGAGGTCTTGCAGCTGGGGTGTGGCAGGGTCACATTGCATTTTAGAAGATCCCCTTGACCTGTGTGGAGAATGGCTGGAAGAGGTCCAGGCAGGGGCTCTGTTGAGAGATGATTACAGTGATCCAGGCCAGAGGCAAGGCTAGAACGAAAAAATTAGCAGAGGGGCAGCCCTCAGAAAGGGAATGTGCAAGACCCGGTGACAGTTGTCCGTGGGCGTGAGGGAGGCGTCGAGGACAGCCCTCAGGTCTGGCTTGGGTGACTGGCTGCTTGCTCTCGAGCTGTGTGTGGAAATGCATCGAACCTTCTCCGTGTGTACTGATGTTTTAAGTTTCACTTTAATGCAGCCACAAAGACTCCGTCCCACCCGCCCGGCGCCTCCCAAGATACAGCGCTCCAGGCCCGTGAGTAGCCAGTGGTTCCGCCCTCCCCACCTAACACTGCCTGAGCGTCCTCCCTGCCTGACTAAACCTCGGGAGTTTGAACTCAACTGCCTTGCAAAAGAAAACCGGGAATTGGGTTTTTTCAGCTTCCCTCTCTGCGTGGCATGAACCCGAACTTGCATTTTCTGGGCTTCTTTCCCCTTTTTCTGAGTCAGTTCTGCGACGTACAGTCAGAGATGTAGGTAGCCGGGGCCACTGTGTGGTGTGTTTGCTGTGTGTGCATCATTTGAGCAAATCCCCCAGTTTGGGCCGATGAGCTTTAAAGCCCTGCTCCAACCACCTCTTCCTCACACAGGAAGCAAAAGTTGGGCAGCAGGGGCCTCGTTCCCACCAGATCTTGGTTTGGAAATGCATCTGATGTCCCCTCCTGAGGGCGGAGGCTATGCCCAGAAAATATGAGCAGGCTCAGAGGGAGACTGGGACTCCTCCTCTCCCAGTGAGAGGTGCCAAGGAAGGGCAGAAAAGCAGGAGGAGATGTGATAAACCCACCACCACCTGGGAACGGGGTGGGCAAGGGACAGAGACACATCCATGTTTCTTAAAGAGAAATGCCATGGGAAAACATCAGGTGTGTGGGTCCTGTGTTCAACATCGGTGAAGTTGTTTTCCTTGTAAGCTCAGACTGGTCGTGCTGAGACATCACAACTTGAGCAGGTTCCTTTAAACTGGGAAACTTGTCAGGACCATTTGGTGAGGGCTGTTGACCAAGAGAAGAGTTTCTCTGTCTCTTGTTCCAAGCAGCCACAGCTCCTGCAGCCAAGCACAAGGGGTCAGGTTCCCACCCGGCTGCGACTCATATCCTAACCCCCTCCTGCCCTGTCCAATGCACTGTCCAGATCCACCCTGTGAAAGGTGTGGCGGCCAAGGGGTGCAGATCGCCAGCCTGAACCGTGTCTGATTTTAATCCTCGATGCACACACTCAGCATCGATTGGGTGGCTGCTCTGTGTGTGGATGTTAGAAAGTTCTGTGGCACTCTTTCCCTTCCCTGCCCACCACGTGTGGGAGTTAGAGGCTGGGGTGGAGGTTGGGAGGATTTAGATGCCTCCCCCTATGGCAGTCGTGAGTCTGTAGTTCCAGCCACGTGTGACGGACCCATTCCGTACCCCAGTCAAACCGTGATTAGCCCAAACGCTGATCAGCACAGCTGTCTAGGGGCTGCAATGTCTCTGCTCACCGTCATTGGAAGGAAGGCACAAACAGCAAAAAGAAACTGCTTTGGGGGACAGGAAGCCCCTTCTGGGTCAATCCTTAAGTGATCTAGTGAGGGTTTCGGTAGAGTGATTACATGGATTTGGGGAATGGACAGAGTTGGGCTTGAACACCAAAGTTGTGTGACTTTGCACAAGTCCTGAAGCTCCCTGAGCCTCACGACTGTCTCATCTACCCTCATCGCGGAGGGTTTCTGTAGAGGCACGTGGGCAACATTATAGAGCACCTGGCACACAGTAGCTGTTCTTATTCTTCTTAACAGGTTTTTAAACCTTCCAACTTCTAAGGAATGACCCAGTTTCTTAATAACCATCATTTGCCTAGGATTTTTATAGTCAGCAGATCATTCTTAGGCACATCATCCCCTTGAGCCTCATAGTAACTCTGTGAAGTAGGCATCATCTCCACCCATTTTAGAGATGAGAAAACTGATGCTCAGTAACTTATCCCAAGTCCCTCAACTGCATGTGGGGTCACCAGACTCTAGACTCCAAGGTCTTTCCAGCATCCCAAGCTCCCTGGACCCTCCATCTCCATTTCCATGGAGTCCGTCTTAGTACCAAGTACTGGGGCAGAGCCTTCAGTTGAAAAAAAAAATAATTAATCAGCAGCTGCCAGGGCTTCCTATGGAATCTCTAGGGCAGGATTAGATCCTGTCAGGGATACAGAGGTGAAGAGAATTAACACTTATCGAGCACTTTCTATGCGCCTAGGACTGTGCTGGGCACTTGTATATTATGTTCTCATTTGTCCTTATAACAGCCAGAGGAGGCAGATGCTGTGTCCCCAGTTTGCCGCCGAGACCACGGAGATAAGAGGCCAAGCTGGCCTCCTAAGCCCAGGCCTGCCTCTCTGCACTGCCTCTCCTTGCTCTTCACCAAGCAGCCTCTCCTTAAGCCAAAGGCACCCAGTGGGCGGCTCTCAGAATTCTCTGCAGAGACCTAAGATCCAAGGCAGGCAGGGAATCTCTTGGAAAACATGATCTGGGGCCAGATTGCTCCCTTTGGAAAAACTCAGGTATTGGAGACAGCTCCATGGACTCCCTGTTGTCTCACCAGTGTGGGAACTTGTGCAGATGGGGGGCGGGGAGCCACATCCCCTGCAACTGAGGACTTGGGAAGGCAGACGTTGGCCTGGGAGACGCCAAAGTAGCAGCAGCCCCTGCCGCTGCACTGGTGCAGGAGGCGACTAGCCCAGCACTCAGGGCCGCCCTTGGGTTATGGCGCACTGAAGAGGCAGGGTGCCTAGCAGAACCAGTTCTCCTGGGCTTGGAAGTTAGAGAGGCCTGCCCTGGCTTGAATCACAGCTTGGCTAATTCCTGGCTGTGGGACCTTGGACAAGACGCTTACCTTCTCTGAGCCTTGGTTTCATCATCTGTCAAATGGTTTTGGCAACACCTACCTGGTGAGGGTAATAAGGTCATAGATGTATAGTGCCTAGCACAGTCTCTGGCATGAAGTGGGCACATATACCCCACTTCTGCCAGCCCAAACACCTTCTGCCAAGCCAGGTCACTATGGGCCTAATTTGGGAGTCCTAGAAGGTTTGTGTTTCCTTGGCCTGTGGTCCCCCACGCCTCAGGGTCTGTTCACTCCAAGTACACTCGTGCAAGCACTTCCAACGGGCCCCGCGCGTACTAGGGGTGAACCTGAGAGACATGGGGTATGGAACCCCTCACAGGCCTCAAAGAGGATGATGGGACAAGCTCCCATGTCAGGAGCCACTGGCCCCCATCCAGGCTTTGCCAGGTTACTTAGCTGCAAATGTTCTCGACAGAAGAGCGGCCGTTGGCCAAGGGTGGCGGGAGCATGGGGGCTCGCCATTCAGCCTTTCTGGAAGGAGTATTGTAGCCTGGCACCTGTGGCTGGAGTTCAGATGTTACCAGAGGATTTAGATTTTCTTTTTAAAAAGAAGAAAAAGGAAGGAACAGAAGAAAGCCTTGCCAGTGTCTGGTGGACTAAGGGGAGTGGGGCGGGGTGGGCAGGGGGAGGCAGGCTGTGGTGGGCTGCATGGGAAGCACTTTATAAGCTCTGTATTTATTATTTCTTGCTCACCATTAAAATCAAATGTACTTGGTCTTTTGTATTCAATACACATTTAACCCTGCCGACTTAGATTTCTCAGGTTTTAAATCCAGTGGGGAATTGGCTGGTTTCCCAACTTTCCCCTCAAGTCCCCGTTGAACAGAGCTCAAAATCTCTGTTTAGCATTTTCTCCCCTGGCGCTGCTGGGATCCTAACACTGGTGGGGCCGGTGGCTGTTGTTGTGTGCCTGTGGTTTCTCCCCTCATCCGCAGCCACCACCCTTCCTAAGCACCCCCAGAAAGACGGATGTGATCGCTGAAATATGACGGGCCAGTTGTCTGCATTGTCTTGTGATTCGGGCTTAATTAAACCATTTTGTCTCTGCGTGTCTGTGCCTTGTTGTGGCTCTAGCTGCACATCTGAGGCTGTGTGTGTGTGTGTGTGTGTGTGTGTGAGAGAGAGAGAGAGAGAGGGATTCGTGCACGGCCTTTGCCTCCTGTGCGTGCCTCTGTGAGTATGTATTTGTGAGACTGTGTGTGTGTCGGCGTCTTGAGGCCTCTGTGCGTGTCTCTGGGTGGTTGTTTGTGAGTGTAATTTTGTGTCTGGCTTTGTCCACAGAGTCAGGTGTGTGTGACTCTGGGTGTGTCTGTATACAGCTGTGCGGGTGACTGTCTCCAGGTCTGTTGTGCTTCCTCTCCCTCCCCCACCCTCGCTGCCTCCCTGCCCCCCCCCCCGCCCCCTCTCTCTGCTCTGTCTGTTTTATCATCCCTAATGAAGCAGTCTTCTCCATCGATCCCGCTGATTGCCAGCCCATTCCTTTTGTTTGTTGGCGCTGAGCCATTCAGCGGCGCTCTGACAGCTCAGCTCGTCTAATTAGCTCTGTTGTTCTTTTTCCCCATGTTTCACCACGTTGCAAGTTCCGTTGAAGTTGCCACAAACTTAATCCCCCCATTTCAGCCACAAGTTCGCATTCCTAACCGGCCTTTATTGTGGCAAGGAGCAGCCGTGTGCAGGACAGGCTGACAGGCCTTAATGTCTGACCTTTCCTGAAGCCCCTACCCCACGAGCCCTGGGCCAGGGCAGAAGTGCTGCGCAGCCCCAACTGCGCTCCCGCCTTTGTGGTGAAAATCTGGGGGGCATTCCAACCAGGTGATCCTGTTTACCAGCTGCGAGAGGAGTCTGACTGTGGTCGGGGAAACCAGTTCAGAGTTAGAATGGGTGGGAATGTACTCATTCGTGTATTCACAAATGGTGACTGGATGTGTGCTTTGTGGCAGGCACTGTTCTAATAACAGTGATAATAATAGCAACATCATTATGCACTTCTGAGATTCGAAGCAGCAACATTCATTTCTTTCTCAAAATCTTGCTGAGCGACCACTGTAATACCAGGCACTGAGCAGGATGCTGGGCCAGGGTAAGGTCATCATAACTCGCATCTTCTAATTCAGAGACACTCCCACCTTCATCTTCCTTTTGTTATTGATAAGGTCACAGAGAAGCAGGGTGAGCATTTATTGAGCCCCCACTGTGTGCCAGACCCCGTGCTGGCACTTTCCCTGCGCCGTCTCATTGGACCTTCGCGGTAACCCCATGGAAGACGACAGCAAGTTTGGTGGAACGCGTTTGGCTTTTACCACATCTCTGGTTTGCCAAACAAGGCTGAGATCAGACTGGCCACTCCACAGGAGAAACTTTGGTTAGATCAGATGTGCCAAGACCTGAAGCCTTGATGAGACTCTTTAAAGACTTGTCTTCTGTGCAGCCAACTTCTGTAATCTGTGTTCCTAAGCCGCTGTGCTGTGTCGCCCACAAATTGTTGGGGGTGGGATGTACAGGGGGAGGTGGGCAGAAAAAGGAGCAAGTGGATGCTCTCCTCCCCTGTCTTGTCCGCGAACCTCAGCAATTCTGCCATTTCCTATCTTGGTCCCTCATCTGCAGAGAGGGAGCATGCCCCCCTGCCCTGGGATACTCAGTCGTTTTTATTGGCAATGAAATTCACAGATAGACTTTGTTAGCTCAGCTCTCTCCAGTCCCTCTCTGGCATTGGAAATGTTCAGAGATGATGGTGCCAAATTTAAAGCCATGTAATGTTGATTGGACCAAATGAGTATCCTTCTAAGAGCATCTAGAAATTCTCAGCCTAACTCCAGTCACCGGTGCTGGTGGGAAAGAGGGTATCTTTTTTCTATGGGCCCTCGTCTTGGCTTTCAGAGGTGGCAGATCAGAAAAAAATCTATCCTGTTGCTGCAGCCCAGTTATGGATTAGGAAACTATACACTTCACTGTCAAATACGCCCACCGCCGACCCTCGAGCGGGGTCTGTGCAGTGAGAGCGCAGCCACATGGGGTGTACGGCATCCACTCAGGAGGACTGCACAGGGACACCCTGGGCAGCAGAAAGGAGGTTGTGATTGGCGCTCCCTAATGCTATTATTTGCTTTCTTCCCCCTCCCATTTAGAGAGGAAAATAAGCATCTAGTAATTCAGTTGTAAAAAGAACAAAATGAGCATGTGTACCCTAAAAACAAAGTGAGTGAAACCTTTTTGTTCTACCAAACCAGTTTCTGGGTTCCAGAAGAGGGTGAGCAGGACTTAGCATTAATGAGGGCCTCTTTGTTCCAGGTCCTGTGTAGACAGTGCCTCATTGAACCCTCGCGGCAGCCCTGCGAGGAGGCAGGGGGAATTAGCCCCTACTTGCAGCTGAGGAAGCCAAGCTCTGTGGGAGAACCTTTCCCATCGGAGTAGGCCACACAATTCCGGTTCATGTGTCTACTGCAAATTCATTGGTGATGTTTCCATGAGAAGCAAGGACTTTGAGCATGTACCATGAAAATCTCTCAACATTTGTTTTGGGGCCACTCATCTGAATCTTCAGAATGTTCCTGTATGGCTTTTCCAACTCACTCCTTCTTGGGGATTTTCCCCTGTGCCCATTCTAGGTGCGCCCTCCCCGTCCACATGTTGTTAAGAGACCGAAGAGCAACATCACAGTAGAAGGCCGGAGAACATCCGTCTCGAGCCCTGAGCAGTGAGTACCCCATTACTCCCCTCCCCTCCGTCTGCGAGAACCCAGCGGGGCCAGTGCTTTATGGAGCCCACGCTGCAGCCTGGCCTTTGAAAAGCTTCCCTGGGGCCCCCAGCAGGTGTTTCACAAAGAGGTCAGTGAGGAGCAGGGCTTGATCTTCAGTGTCCGCTTCTGCTAGCAGTTGTCACACCACAGGGAGGCCCGAGAGGCCAGGGAGCTGGGCACCTGGGCTGGGTTTTGAGTGGTGACACCCAAAGGGTACTTGGACAGGCTCAGAAGAAGGTTCCAGGCCTTTCCTTATGCTGAAGATGTAGGGTCAGCAGGAGAGAGTTAGGAACGTGGTCAAGGAGATGACCCATTTAATGAGGGCCACCACCTTCCTAGGCCTGGGGCTCGAGGTCCCTAGAGCCCAGATTTATACACACGACTGTCCCTCCCTGTTGCCCCACCCCTACCAGCACCTTTGCTCCCCTGTGCGGTAGCATTTATTGTGTTATGGCTTTGCGTCTCTGCCTCCCCTCAGGCCCAGAGCTCCTCAGGGCAGGTGCTGGGTGTTACGCCTGGTCTCTAGCATAGGAGCTGGCTTAGAGTCACTTGCTGGTTAGATGTTGGATAGAGGAGGTAAATGATGAAGCAGGTGCATGCGCAGTGGCCAGAGGCTGAGCCGCCTGAGTGGGGGAGGCTTACAGCTGCACACAGCCCCGACTCCAGAACCATCTGGAGAAGGTAGTACTGCTTGCACCAGAGGGATGCAGTGCTTCCCTTTGTCCCCAAGCACACAGCCCTTGGTCTCTGCCCAGACAACTCAGCAGCTATACGCAGTTTCCTGTGATGCCTTGAAAAGATCTAGGGTTGTTAGGGAAATCAAAAATATTGCCCCAGGGACCGTTGGGTGAAGAGAGGAAAGTTCCTCACGTCTGCCCTACTCAGAAAAATTCTTGATGAAAGAAGTTAAGGGAGATGGCAGGTCCTAGCCAGAAAAGGAGCCAAAAGGAAGAAATGATTCCGAAATGTCAAGCTGTGGCCTCCCCCAGGCTGTGACATGCTTCAGCTCTTCCCGGATTCCCTGGTTTACGGTATGGTGTTGCTTGAGACTGCTGTGCGGTCCTAGAACTAGCCTACCGAGCAGTCCGCAGATCTTGCCCAGAAAGCTATGGGAGACAGAGAGTAGGTGGAGGTGGGTGTGTCTTGGGAGATTCTTGGTCATGCACAATTTGGAAGAGAGAAATCCTGAAGTTCAGTGTTGGTTTAACTTTTGCTCTGCGCAATAGGACGGTGGGAATACTGAGGAATAGCTCCCTGGCCGTGGCTGGCATGGATTGTGATTGCCCCCTTGTGGAGAAAATGCGGCATGGCTTCAGAGTTCCTCAGACCCTGAAGATTTCTCCTTAGGGGGATGAAATTCGTCCCTTTTCTTTAAAGCCACCTCTTTAAAACTGAGCTAAGTCTTTTAGACACTGTCCTGGGATACAGGGTCACAGGCCTGTAGGTACTGAAATGCGAACCCAGAATATCAGCATTGCACAAAAACACCTCAGACCAGCAACTCCCTACACTGCAGAGCAGCATTACCCGTTTTGTGGCCAAGTTCTCACATGGAGGTCGGACTTCGTGTCACACTTACACTGTTGCTTTTCCAGCTCAGGGATGGGGGATGCCTCTCTCGTGTGTGCCAGAGGGCCAGTGTCTGGTAAGCCATCACCCTGGTTGTTACCAGAACTGTATCAGTATCACTTTTCATCTCTTTCAGCAATATGACTTGTTTTAGATTTCTGTTCAGGAAACATTTGGGGTTGAAATGAACCAGTGGGAGCATGGGGGCTAGTTTGATGGATTGGCAGACTGGCAGTGATAGAAAATAAATGACGGGTTCTCTGTGACCGTACACCACAGTGGCTCTAGCCCACCAGGAAATACAGAGGTACATTCGGGGACATCATTCCAAGAGTTCCTGTTCACATTTTTTAAAAGTGGGGGGGGAGGGGCTGTCCTCCCATAATGCCAGTGACATTTCTGGTGCAACCCGAGTGTTTTCCTGCGTCTCTCCCCTTGCTGCCTGCCCACCCCCCTAGGCGTGCTCCTGCACTTCCAAATGCCATGTCACAACAGCACTTGGATATGTTTTTCTCAACTGTCATCAGCTCCAGCTGGCAAGACCAACTTCTTGAAACACAGGAAGCATCCAGTGGAAAATATTTTAATAAAACAGACTCATAAAATATTGTTCTTGGGGGGAAAGAAACCAGCTCCACCAATCTGTCAGCATTGTGTTGGGAGACACAAGGAGACAAGCCGGCAGGCAGGAGCCAGATCCTAATGGGCCTTGGTTGCGGGTAGTTCCATGTTGGGCACACGGACTCGGTGCCTGGCGCTTTAATCTGGCCTGGATTTTCTTGAATCACAGATCTTTGTCTCCCTTGGGAAACTTAGAGGATTTGGGCAGCCGAAAGAGATACAGGATCTTTAAAGTTGAGGGAGGGATTCAGTCCTGACTTCTTGCCCCAACTCTCCCTTCCAAACAGCACATTAAATAGTTTACTTTGTGAATAGCAAGATGGAGCTGATTAAGAATAAGACGGTCTCCATGGCCTCCTGCAGCAGCTCAGCGTGTGGAATTCATCAGGCCCGGTGGCATTGGCCGCCAGCTCTCTGGCCAGTCCATCCATTGAAGTCCGTTTCTTCCTTTCTGGCTGATGTCCATCTGTCCATTCATGAATCCATTCATTCAGCAAATATCTTTGAAAACCCACTGGGTGTGAGCTCCCTAGGATTTTAAAAAGGAGTCTTTTAAAGAGAATCCCCGTGCTGACTCTTTTGTTGACTTGCATTTTCCCAAAATGAAAATTCTTCTGTATCAAACTTTCTTCCTGAATCAAACATAGGAGTCCTAGCCCCTTAAAGCCATTTGATGACAGTTGGAAGAATACTTCAGAAAGATTTCTGGAGAAAACCTTCCCTCTGTTTTTCAGTTAACATCAGCTAATTCATATTCAGTGACTGTTTCTCCTCAGGAAGTATCAGCTACTTCCGTTGTTATTCAGAACAGGGCTGATGGAATATACCCTGAGGGTTCCCTAGGGTAAGAGTTGGGGTTAGGAGGGATCAGAGGCCAGTCGGCAGCAAGTACAATCGAGCACCTCTTGTGTTCTAGGCCCTCTTAGGCTGGTATTCGTTTCCCCTTCCACAGAATGGGAACTCAGGCCCAGAAAACATATTTGACCCGTGTTCTAGGGCCATCCAGTTGGAAAGTGGCAGGGCCAGGACTGCAAATGCTGCTTGATTTCATTCTCTGTTATACTCTGCTGCCCATGGGGGCCCACTGTTAGTCTGGCTTTGCGCAGAGAGACAGCTCCGTGCCCTGAGATGACCTGCCTAGCACGCCACCCATCCTCTCTGGTTCCCTGGAGGCTGGAGTTGGGAACCGTAGCTGTTCAGTCCTCTTCCTGCCAAAGAAGCAGTGTCCACTGGTGCCATTGGTGTTTCCACCTGGAAAAGGAAAGAAAAATAACATTTACTGAACATCCCTTAAGATTGTGAAGGGTAGGTGGTGGCTTACCCATTTAACAGATGGAGAAACTGAGGCTCAAAGAGGGATGTTCAGTAACTTGCCCAAAGTCTCAGGGCTAGAAAATGGTGGGATCAACTGTCTAGTGACAGAGGCCTCCTCCTTTCTTCTGCACCATCCAGGCTTCTTGTTAAGAACCTAATTATGATTATGAGCTACTCTGAGTAGTAAAGACAATGGCGGCTGCAGTGGACACGGTGAGGTCCAGAGCTCCCCACCTGTTAAAGATGGACCTTGGTTGTCTCGGCTGGAGTGTGCACAGCTCTTAGGTCCCAACTTATTTTCCTTTTGGCTTGCCACTTATAGGGGAGTTTCCCATCAAACTTGATGCTTCGAGAGAGCCTATAGCAAGCTCTAACAGGCAGTACTGTGCTCAGTACTCCCCACCCCTCCAAACCACGCACAGCATGCAGAGAAGCCAAAAGCAGGGAGTGGCTTGCTGGTCCCCAGGTGCCTGTCTCTGCCAGGCTGCCCGTCATTCGTTCCCTGCAGTGGGGGCCAGGGGCAGTAGCCCTCACAGAGTTGCTGAGAGTATGGAAGGAGATAGTTACATGCAGCCTCTACCTTGTTTAATCTGCACACCAACCCAGAAGGGCAGGGCTGTCTTCTGAGTCTTAATGGTGAAGGGGCTTGCGGTTGGCGTGGATCTGAGATGCACTCAGTCCTGACCAGCTGCAGAGCCCGAGCTCTTTCGACTGCACACCTTGACCCTCCAGTCGTGCAAGAGTCTTAACTGGCTGCAGGCTGGTTATTTGAAGTTTCATTGTGCTACGTAAGAATGGTCCAGATTCAGCCACCAGGGGCTCACGAGCCATTAAAATGCCCTGCTCACTTCTCTGGGCAGATCCGTGCAAAATCTGCTCTTTTCAAATAATTTTGTTTGTTTGTTTGTAAAAATAACCCAGTAGCCTTATAGACAATCAAGAAGTTAGGAACAAAAGGAAAGTTCATTCTGAAGCCAACTAATTAACATTTCTACAGATTTCCCTCCTGTCTTTTTCCTATATGTATTTTGCAGAGCTGCAGGTTCCTTGCAATGTCCCATCATATGGACTTGCCCCATGTCCTTGTAACCCCCGGTGTTTGTAACTATAGAAGATCCCATTGTGCGTATGTGCGTGGTATACCTAACCACGCCCCTCATATTAGACCTGTAGATTGTTCCAGGTTTTCACTAATACGAAAAATGCCAGAGTAAACGTCTTTGTTCTCCAAGCTTCTTCTCGTTTTATGTCATTATAAGAAATGGAATGATTAACAACTACCATTAACCGAGAACTGCGTGATAAGCACTTTACATCCATCGTTTCATTTAATCCTCACGAGAAATCGGGGTGGGGGGGTATCATTAGATCTATTTTATAAAAGAAGTAGCTGAGACCCCGAGAGGTTGTCACTGCTCTTGGTCACACAGCTAGTTAGTGCCAGAACTGAGTTTCAAACATGTCTCCCTAACGCCAAAGCCCGTACACTTAAGTGGTCATGTGGGGAGATTTCTGCTGTGTATTCCTAAACGACTTTCTGATAGAATTGTACCACCACACTCCCGCCGGAGCTGTGGACTCCCTGGGAATAAGGGTCTGGGGGACCGAGAGGAACGTGTGGCCGGCGTTAGAAATCCTCCTCGCCAAGGAGAAATTCCACAGGTTCTGCTGGCTATGTGGACGGTCTGTGCAAACGGCCAGCCGACACTGCTTAGGAATTGGAGAGTCTGATCATCTGAATCGCACTGCGTGACCCCAGCACCCAAAGCCCCAGAAGATTAAAACAAGATCAGAGGAAGCTGCCAGAAGCGTTTAGTGAGAGCTCTTCCCAAAGACCAGGTCTCAGAACACTTGCAATTATCTCTTCGGGCCAGTTGCACACGTGCTCTGGCAGAAGCTGGCATGCTGCTCCACTCCCAGTCTCCTCAAGGCCTGGGCTCAGCACGGCCTCTGGACGGTGGATCACAACAGGGTGGAGCCCTTCTCCCTCCTAGACGGACCCAGGGCTGCCCCGGGGGTGTGGGCGGTAACCTGTTGCATGAGTGGTGGCCTGTGCGTGGGCAAGACTTCGGCATGGACAGACCTGGGGCAGCATCCTGGCCCACCAGCTGCCGACCCGAGACCCTGGGCAAGTCTCTTGACCATCTTTTTTTCTTTTAACATGATGCCTATTAACATCCCAAGGAACACCATTTGAGATACTGCCCCCAGGAGCCACACTAACGTCCTAAGTTAGCGGGGCATGCGAGTCTCCCCTCCTGCGGCAGCTGCTGCAGCCTCAGCCATCGGACTCCCCCCGTGATGCCTGCTGACGAACTGCGCACCCCGCTTCCCACACCCACCATCCCTTGGGCTTCCCCTGATGTAGCACTGAACTACCATGTTGTAGTTTCTCTCTACTTCACACACAGGTGCGCACACAAACAGGTACACACACAACAAATACACACGCACACTCCAGGACTCTGAGCTCCTCCAGGGCAGGGCTGTGTGTTCCTCAGCTTTGACTCCTCGGCTCCTGGACCAGAGCCTCACCCAGGCCTCTGTTCAGGGATGTCACTGAATGAATAACAAAGGAATCACTGCAGGAGGGTGAAGCTTGCAGCCCAGCACCCTGGAGATGGGGGAGGGTGTCAGTTAACAACCACAGGTGTGTAAAGAGCACCTACTGTGTGCCAGGTGTAATGAGGATGTGACCGTGAAGCTACCGGCACCTGTGCTGCCCCGGCCCTCTAAGAGCCAGAAACTGCGATCAGCCCCAGGAGCAAGTCTCCAAGATGCCAGCTGAGCCCTGGCCCAGGGGAGGGGCAGCTGGCTGGGTCCTACCCCCTGGCAGGCCGCCAGGACCTGCTACCTGAGCAGCTGGAGTCCAAACACCCAAGCAGAAGGTCACAGACCCAATTAGCAAGGCGAGAGGCTGCTGACCTGACTCAGGCCCCCCTCCCCTCTCCAACAGTGGGTTCTGGGCCTTGGAGACAAAGCCAAGCCAGACGTGGAGCCTGAGCCCAGACTGGAAAAGCAGGAACTGCCAAGGAGCCCCCAGGGATGTGCAGCAGCCCGGGAAAACACAAGCCCTCTCGTCTCCAACCACTTCTGCTGCCTCTTGGAGGGAAGGACCTTTCCAGGGAGCTGCTACAATAGGGGAAACTAGTTCCAGCTGAAAAACCGGGCCTTTAGGAGGCCCTAGGAAAAGGTGCTCCGTTCTCAAGACATTACTGATTTCAGTAACCTCTGAAAGGCTTTGCCATCTCAACAGGGCCCTCTCCCTATTCCAGATGCCATGTCACCATTTCTCAAGTGCCTGTTTTGTTCCCAGCACGTTCACGTGTGCCATCTTGTTAACCTCCCCCGTCTCCACAGTCTTCACAGTGAAGGCTTTGGTGAGCACGTTTGTTTGACCAGGAGGCGGCCAGGGCTCTAAAAGGTGGAATGACCTGCGCTGGGCCAGGTACACCCCCAGCACCCGGGGCAGAGCAAGTCCCCACTAGTGTGAGAAGGACCTGGTCTCACACTCAGCAATCTTCATGAGACCAATTCACCTGACAGGAAGTCATCCTCTCGGAGGTGATCATGACTCAGTACAGCCGTGGCTCTCTCCTTATTGTCTTAAGGAGACAGTCACGTACAATTGAGTACAGAGACCCAGTGTCCAGCAGGTTCCCATATCTGTCTCCAGTTCTTCCTCCCTGAGAACAGCCCTAGCCCTTACCCCGGTCAACGGTACAGTTCCGGAGCTTCCTCTGTGGGTCCTGCCCCAAGCTTGTTTCCCCAGAGACCCCCCTGACTTGCTTCAAAGCCTTTTTCTTTTTTTTTTTTTTTTTTGTGAGGAGATCAGCCCTGTGCTAACATCTGCCAGTCTTCCTCTTTTTTTTTTTTTTTTTTTTTGCTGAGGAAGACTGGCCCTGGGCTAACATCCATGCCCATCTTCCTCCACTTTATATGGGACGCCGCCACAGCATGGCTTGCCAAGCAGGGCATCAGTGCGCGCCCAGGATCCGAACCGGCGAACCCCAGGCTGCCGCAGCAGAGCGCACGCACTTAACCGCTTGCACCACCGGTCCGGCCCCCAGAGCCTTTTTCTATGTTTGTAACCTAGGCACATGCTAAGGTGTGGTCTAGAGCGTTGGCCCTGTGTCGTAGTGATGGAGGGAAGGCATGGCAGAACCTCCAGGCAGAGGTTCTCAGATGATTCTGATGTGCTGTGATTTGTCCAGCTGGGGACCAGCAACCTTGACTGGGAAGGTCTTCAAAGGCAAACACGCCTTATTTGTCCTTGAACACCTAGAAAGACCCTGCACGGGATGCAAATGCCCCACATCTATTTGTTGGCAGGTGAATGTGGCCTATGGCTAGTAATTGAATATGCACTAGGCACTATGTAAAGCCTTTGCAAATATTTTCATTCAGCTTTTGTGATAAGAGCATCAAGAGGGCTGTAGAATCCCCATTTTGCAGATAAGAAATTGAGGTTCGGGGAGGAAATGATTTTCCCAAGGTCATCTGGCTGGGAAGTGGAGGATAGGGGAAGACTGGACAGACTGACATCCACTGGGCGGGTAGGACAGGCCTCGTCCTGGGGCCTGTCCCTGCTCATTGGCCCCACAGGAGCCTCGTCATCAAGGAACACAGGAACAGCCAAGACACTTACAAAGTGAGGATCCTTTGTGCTAGAGTAAATGATCCTCGTTACCTCCGGAGACCAAGTCCTTGCTGATTGTTTCCCTTCTCTATCTCAAGTACATTTAAATGTCAATTAAATTTGAAATATCTACATTTGTCAGCATTTCATTTTGGGCCAGCGTGACGTGCTGCTGATTTGTCCACGCGATGTGACACATGAAAAAAACCCTCAAGATGCAGACCTTCCTCATTAAAAAATAAGCCCGTGCGATCCCGGCACGGCAGAGAGCCACAGAGCACGTCCCCGCTTCCTGACGCCGTGTGTCTGACATGGTATTTAAAAAGGAACAGCCGCGCCTGTCACCACTGTCACACGCGCGTGCTAAGCAGCGACACGTTAAACCAAACATTAGAAGGGGCTCGGGAAGTCATCTGCATGGGAACTCCGCACCGAGACGAGGTGGGTAGAGGCGGGAGCAGCCGTGGGAGATGATGGGGTCTGAACAGGGATGGACAGCGGGCCTGTCTCTCTCGCCAAGATTCCGGCAGCCCTCGCTGGGTAGCCAAGTTCGCCACGACCTGCCTTTTCACAGACAGCTCTTTGTGTATAATCAAATCCAGGCAAGTGGCGGGCGGCAGACTGCAGGGTAGTAGTTGAATTGGGTTAATGAGGGAAGAGGTACACTTTTTTTTTTTTTTTTCATATTCTGCCTTAAGCTAATAAAAAATTTAAACCTGGACGTTTTTGACAGTTCATCCTTTATCTCTGACAAATATCTGACTGTATGTTTCATGGGAGAACATGAGTAGCTGAATTTAAATAAGTTTATTTTGAAATCTCACCTTTTATTAAAAGTGGAAGGGGAAACACCCTACCCTTTATTTCATTGTTTCAGATCCACAAAACTGAAGAGGCAGGATTGCAAAGTGGTTTAGAGTCAGGCAAATCCAGATTCCCGGCTCTGCCTTTAGCTGCTGTGTGACACTAGGCATGTGACTCCCCCTCTCTGAGCCTTGGCTTCTTTATCTGCAAAATGAGGATGTGATAAGGAATTAACAAGAAATTATATGGACAGCATTTAACCCAACACTTGTAAGTACTGCTAGTGTCATCATCATCATCCATGTGGCCCAAAGCCTGGCCCTGGAAAAACTCTGATCTGACCAAACCACATGGCAAGTTTCTCGCCTGGGTGTCCATCACTCTCGAGAGACAGCTGGTGTGTTTAGGGGACACCCTGGGCCTGTTGTTGAAGCCACTGCCCAACCAGCCTGGCCTGGCCAGGAGGGTGGGCTGGAGAGGGAAGGTGGTTTGCGAGCTGGAAATCGAGGCTCCCTCTCTCCCCCTCCCTCGCACCCCACCCCCTCCGTGATCACGCCAGTGTGGGAGGCAATGGATTTTGACAGCAGTGTGAACTGCAGCAGCCTGATTTGATGAAGCCAAAGTCCAGTCCGGCACAAAGGCTCTTTGCTCTTCTGTGAATCCAGACATTCCTGGCAGGTTTAGTGGCATTTGGCTAATGTGCCAGGCTGTGGTCTCTGCTTTCTTGTCAAAGCCAGAGGAGCCCCGCTGACAGGAAAGCCACCAGCCCAGCCGACAGGAAAGTGAGGGCCCTGGGCTGGAATCCCTGCTCGTCACATCCTGGCTGGTCACTTGGTCACATCTCTCTTCTTCACCAGTGACTCCCAGCACTCAGCTAGCACTGGGTCTGCTCACAGCAAGCACTCAGGAAGTGCCTCTTGGTTGGGTGTGTTGACAGATGGACAGGTGGATGGACTAATGCCAGTGTCACCCTCTATAAAATCAGTACAGTGACATCCTCCTGCTAAGCTGTTGGGAAGGGTAGAAATAACCTAGGTAAAGCCCCTGGCACGTGCCTACTTGTGGATATTATTTTAAACATTTTTCCATGACTCCCGCCTACCCCTATATACCTAACACCCTCACCCCAAGCATGGTCCCATTCTACAGGTCTCAGCCTCTCAGAGGACAGGTGGGAAACTCAGAGAGGGGACACTTTTATACTGCAGCCACAAGCTGATGAAAGGGAAATGTGCCGTGGTGGGGCTCCAGGAAGATGGGTGAAATGGGATGGGGGCGTGCCTTCTCTCCCCAACACGCTGGTTTCCATTCATTCAATCAACAAACTTCCGTTGTGCTAATGCTGTGCCCCAGGTGGGGAGAAAGAAGAATGAGCCAGACCCCTGCCCTTGAGGAGCCTAGCTCAGAAATAGAATTCAAGAGGTTAAATGGTACGGATAAAGTGCTAAACACACAGCCCGGGAGAAGCCAACGCCATGTAGGGAAAACTCCGGCTGAGAACTCCAGGAAGGCTTCCTGGGAGTGCCGTCTGAGCCGAGTCGTCAAAACTGAAGAGCGGTCAGTGCACCAGGCAGACGGCGGCCTGAGAGGTAGCCAGGGCCAGGCGTACGGCACGGTGTGTGCCCTGCTGGGGGCACGGACTTGGCACTGCCGCTCTGCAGCCCTCACCCACCCACCTGGCACATTCAACAGGCTCCCCAGAGTGGAGCCTGAGGCCCGGCACCCGCCCACCCTTCACCCCTTCCCTGCTCAGGAGAACAGTCCAGTGCTGGCAAGTAAGAGTGGGCCTCCCAACTTTAAAACGGACAAGTAAATCATTCTGCAAATGTCCGAACGTTATTATTCCTAATGCTTTCCTCGGTAGATTTACTCGCCACACAGCCGACTGCCGGGAAATCACGATTCAGAGCAGGTTTGCAGGTGTTAAGCAGGAGAGTGACGAGGTGGGCTTTGTGATTCGGAACAGGACTCCAGTGGCTCTGTGGAGAGTGGCCCTTCTGCTGCCTTATTTTATGTCCTGGTGGAAGTGGCAGGAGCTGGGCAGCCTTGTCCCGAGGCTGGCCCGGCACATTTCTGCAAATCAGATCTTCCTGTCCTCTCTGAGCCCGGAGGAAAATGCCTCTCTGAGGCTGATGCTCTCTCTAGTCCAGGAAGGGCCGAGGTCTATCTCGTCCCTAACACCCAACAAGGCGGCCTGGGAGAGGAGAGGAGTGCTGCGCCCTGTGTGTGACTCTGGGCATGTGGCTTCCCTCTCTGAGCCTCGACCTCCACTTGGGTACAAAGACAGAACTCTTTGCCTGGCTAACTTCTAGGGATGATGCGTGGAAATGCTGGGGAGCTCCACAGCTCTGGGAGACAGCTCTGGTTCTACTTTTAAAAGAATGGCATGTTCTTGGGGCCAGCCCGGTGGCATAGTGGTTAGGTTCACGCGCTCCACTTCAGTGGCCCAGGGTTTGTGGGTTCAGATCCCGGGCGCAGACCTACACATCACTCATCAAGCCATGCTGTGGTGGCGTCCCACATACAAAGTGAAGGAAGATGGGCACGGACTTTAGCTCAGGGCCAATCTTCCTCACACACACACAAAAAAAAGCACATTCTTGGGTAACAACCGGCTTAGCACCAGCAATGGCGGATCGTAGCAGAGGCTAGTCACAGTCCACTCTCCCAGTCCCCCAGGGACAGCTGCTGTCCCTCCCTTACTCTCCAGCTGTGGTTCCCATGCACTGTTTTCAGACAGGTTGCCCTTTCCTGAAGTAAAATCTGAAAGGAATTGCATCATATAAAGCAAAGGAAGGAGACTCTCTGGCTTGGGGGGAAGAGATAGCCCCCCTCAGGCACTCTATGTCTCCTGCCCCACCCACTCCCCAAACTGCACCATCACGCCCTGGGGATCCTCAGCGCATGCCCAGCCCGGTACAGGGCAGAGGCGTGGACCGCCCGCTCCCCAGCCTGCGTGCCTGAGCAGCAGCCGTGGGGCCGGGATTTGAACCGAGGTCTGCCCTTCTAGCCCTTTCCGAGCACGCACCTTTCGCGGGCCCTGGTCAGTGTATAATTCACAGGAGCCGGGCGTGGAGTTTCTCTGGGCTGTGTACGTGTTTGCGTTTATAGAGGCAGAGCTCACAGGTGGCTGACAAGGGAGCTGTATTTTTTATAACAATGAATATTTAATTTCCACATCGCAGATGAAAAAGACGGTCTGAAGAGGCATCTGAGGGAGACGCCAGGGAGCAGCCGCCAATCAGAAAAGGGCCTTCTCGCGAGTGTTCTTCCACCGGCTCACTGTCTCCTTGAACTGTTTTATGTTTTATTTTTTCCTGATTATTGAAGCAGATATGCACGTTGTAGAAAATGTAGAGGATGCAGAAAAACAAAAAGAGGCAGGAGAGAAAAATCACCCTTAACCCTGCCAGCTTGTGTTGACATTTAGGCACATACCTTTCCAGTCTTTTTTCTATGCATTTTTCCATTTGTAGATGAGAGTAAATGCCGTGTAATTGCCCTTCTGCATCCTGAGTTTTAGATTTTTCTTTATAAACATTGCAGTTAATGGGAGGGTGATATTCAGCCAACTGTACCATAATTCCCTTCACCAGATTCCTAATGCTGGAAATTTAGGTTGTTGCGTGTGTTAGTATTATAAACATGGCAGTGATGAACATCTTTGTGCATAATTCTTTGCTATGTTTAGGGTTATCTAAATGGAAGTGGAATTACTGGGTCCTAGATGACGGGATCACGTGTTTAAGGGTCTTGACATGTGTAGCAAACCCACAGTTTCTTTTCCGTTTGGGACCAGCTTCCTCACCTTGGGGCCCGTCAGGCTTCCCGTAGCCTGTGGCCTTCTCCAGGGAGCCTCCACTCCAGGCAGGCAGAGGGAGGCCAGGGCCAGGCGCGGAGCCCAGGGGCCTCCTTCCCACCCTGCCGTGTGGAGTCCTGAGGATGCCTCCTAACTATTCTCTCCTCTCTTGTCTTCCTCTGCCCCAGCCTGGTAAAGCCCTTGCGACACTATGCGGTCTTCCTCTCCGAAGACTCGTCTGACGATGAATGCCAGCGGGAAGAGGGCCCGAGCTCTGGCTTCACTGAAAGCTTTTTCTTCTCCGCTCCCTTTGAATGGTCTCTCCTTCCTTCTTCCGCTTCCCTGAGCTCAGCTTGGTGACTCTCCTGTGCCGCTTGGCGGGGAGGGGGGTGGCCAGTGCTGCTTGCACTTGTGTGTGGGGAGGGGTGTCTGCAGCTGCTGCCTCCAGTGCCCCAGAGCCAGCTTGCAGGATGAAGGCCACCTCTGTGTCCTCCTCTCAGGGCCTTCATTCTGCCAGCCCACAGGGGCTGTGACGATGGAGTGAGGTGACAGGAGTGACAGGGCTCTGAAGGTGTGAGGCAGGAACATCAGTTCTCATTCCTTATGTGGGGAAAATGCACTTGATTATTAATGGAATTGGTGGCTACAGTTAGCCTGGTTCTTGACTCCTGAATCCTTTATCTCAGCATATCTAGGAAAGCCATGGAGATGGAGGGTCAGGTTTTAAGTTTAAAAAAAAACTTTAGGGCCGGCCAGGTGGCATAGAGGTTAAGTTCTCACACTCTGCTCTGGCGGCCCTGGATTCACAGGTTCGGATCCCAGGTGCTCACTGATGCACCGCTTGTCAAGCCATGCTGTGGCGGTGTCCCATATAAAGTGGAGGAAGATGGGCATGGATGTTAGCTCAGGGCCAGTCTTCTTCAGAAAAATGAGGATGATTGGCATCAGATATTAGCTCGGGCCTGATCTTCCTCACACACAAAAAAAAAACTTTATTGATATGAAATGTGTATATTAATGCTGGCATAGCCAAATGTTTTACTCATCTGCCTGACTTTAAGATAATTTTTATCATTATTATTTATAGCCTAAGCCTCATTCTAATTATAAATTGCAATAAAGAAAAAGAAAGTTCACCCACAATCCCGCCACCCCCAACATGAGGAGGTGGTAGCTCCTCTTTCTCTGCTGCTTCTTGCCTCTCCACCCACAAGTTTTTCAGAGCTGGGACAGAGCAAAGGGACAGCTGTTGTCTGTGCTTCTTTGTTGACGAGGTTGTGTAGGTTTTTAACGGGAGCCTTTAAGGGAAGGGAACTGCCCTTGGCTGAACCCCCGCAGGGCCCACACAACCCTCCGGGGAGTGGACTGTTACAGCCGTGTTACAGAAGAGGGATTCCTCCCCTCCAGCCCCCTCACGGTCCCCTCCACTGCCTCCCTGTTCCCAGTCCCGAGCCTGTGGCCTGACCCGAGGGTTCCTTGGGGCTCCTGATAAGCTCAACAGCTCTGCTCCTGCCACTGCCCCCACGGGTAGGAGGCTTCCGGCCTTGCTGCCACCAGCTCACCTGTGACCACGGGCAAGTCGATTCCTTCCTGATGTCCACTTACAAAGTGGTGGCCTGAGTCGGTGTTGCCCAGGCTTCACATGCAGCCTTTTCTGAACATTGAATCTTCTTCTCTCAAATTCTTCTTTTAAAACCTTTAGAAATTAGCCTTGTCCTAAGTAATAACATCTCTGATATCATAGCCTAAATGTATCAGTTCTTATTTCTACTATTAATTAAAATAAAGACAGAATCACTGGAATAGGAAATGTTTATCCATGTATCAGCCTAAACTCACCTTCCAGGTGAAGGCACTCTGCCTGGGGGACACGCAGAGAGGCCCCACCGCAGAGTCCAGCAGGCCACACTCTTTTTGAATTAATTGATGCCTCATTATTTAAATAGTGGGTAATGCTCACTCCCTTAGCCATGACCTACGAGAAGTATAGGCTTCTGTGTGTGTTTAAAAAGGAAGGGGCCCATCTTAACTCTAAACAAAATGGGCTCCTTTTGATGAACACTATTTCCTTAAGTGTAAGAAGCACACTGACTTTTCTTTGTCTCCTTCATTGTGTTCAAACTTGGTTAAAGGGGCTTTAATTCCCTGGTCAGATGACTTAATTAGAGTGAGGGGCTTTTGAAGTCTCTCATACTTGCCTTCCATTTCCAACGCTTGCCAGGTGCTATGTGACATAGAGTGAGTTACTTAGCCTCCCTGAGCTTCAGTTTCCTCATCTATAAAGTGAGGGTATGAGTCCTACTTCATGGGCTACTCGTGTTGCTGCAGCAAGATACCACAGGCTGATGGAGTCCCTGCCAGTAGGATGAGGCCTCTCCCTCTGCTGTCAGTCCCGTCCCAGTTCCTGCGGGTGGACCTTCGGGACCAGCAGGTGGCGTCCTTCCCCCACCTTACCTGAGCCCGGGCAGTTGCTGCCTGACCAGCAGCCGCCACCAGCCCCAGCCTGGGGGTTAGAGGAGGCGGGGCGGTGCTCTGGCCCGGGCTCCCCTAGAGCTCAGCTCCCCTAGAGCTCAGGGTGTATCCAGGCACCATTCTCCACACGCCCAGTGGTGCCCTGGGGCTCAGGCTTGTGAGAAGTGAAAGTAAGAGGACCCTTTGTCACCTACGCCTGGGTCACTGCAAGGTTTCAATGCACAAAGGCACAGAACGCTGTTAACAGCCTCTGCGTGCCTGCTGTCACACAGTCTCCACCACCACCTGCTGGGGAGGTGCAGTCCGGAATGGGGGAGCGGCTGAGGCTCAGACAGGTTAAGTGACTTGCCCAAGGTCCCACAGCAAGAGATGGCATGGCCAGAGCTGGAACCGAGGGGAGCACAGGCTGAGAACCAGATAGGCCCCCCTGAGGATCCCAGGGCGCGTTGGGCAGCTGCCCTGGCAAGAGTTTCCCCAGCTCACTTCCCAGGACCCGACTGCCACAGAGGGGTGGGAGCGCAGACAGTGGCTCAGGAATGAGTCTGCCTGCCTAGTCCCTTTCCAAACATGTCCCGTTTCTCAGACCTTGTCTGAATGGCTTGTGAGCCAACTAGCCCACTAGCCAGTTATAGGATGGGTCATGTGTTTTGGGGGGAACTAAGTGGCCCCCCCCAGTGCAAGTTAGATCCAAAGTGACTTGCCCAAGGTCCCACAGCAGAACCCGGATTCAGCCCCAGGTCCGTCAGAGTGCTGCTAACCAGATTCCTGCACTCATGGGGACCCAGGACACTCTCCTGTCCCCAAGGCTCCCAGAGGCTCTCCTCAAGGCCTGGACGTTCTCAGGGGTGGGGGCTGCTGGCTCCTCCAGGGGAGGCTCTGGGTGGGAGAATCCAGCCTGCTCTGCCTCCTCCCAGGCCGCAGCCGTACCGGACCCTCAAGGAGTCCGACAGTGCAGAAGGCGATGAGGTGGACAGCCCAGAGCAGCGAGCCCGGGAGCCCACAGGCCCTGCCCCAGCTCCACCTGACCGGGCTGCCAGCATCGACCTCCTGGAGGACGTCTTCAGCACCCTGGACATGGAGGTCCCACTGCAGCCACTGGGCCAGGCCAAGAGCTTAGAGGACCTTCGGACCCCCAAAGACCTGAGGGAGCAGCCAGGGACCTTTGACTATCAGGTATGACAGGGGCGGGGGCAGGCATCTGCTGGGGGCTGGTGCTTTCCACACAGAAGCAGGTCCCCCACATGACAGCAAAGGAGACCAAGGGAGAAACAGCGACTTTTGCAAGATCCTCAGCCAATGCTCAGGGTCGGTCTGACTGTAAACCCCGCCAGGCGGGCCGGCGGCCAGACCACCCTCACAGTGATCACTGGGGAAGATGCTAGAGCCTGATGGAAATCTGCCCCCCACTTCTGTTTGTGCATCAGACAGAGGTGGGCCAGTGCTCCAGGCCACTCTCTCCAGGACTCCCAGCCTGACCCCTAGGTAGGGCTTGGACCCCTGATGGAACTGGGATTGCTCCCATCCCCACCAAGCCTCCTTGGAGAGCCTTTGGATCAAAATTCCTGGGTTCTGGATTATTCGTGTGTGACCACTGATCTTCCATTGTGACTTCCAATCTATCATACCCCCTCTTTGTGCCTCAGTTTCCTCACGTGCAAGTGAGGCTGCTGAGTCCGCAGTCACTGGTCACACTGTGGAATTCACAAAACTCCCACGTATCCAGTGATTCACGTGTGTCCCCTGTGGGGAATTACTGTTCCCACGCGGCTGAGGAAGCTCGGGCTGGAGAAGGGAAGTGACGGGTCGTGTAGCTTGTGAGTGCAGAGCCTGGTCCTGCTTCCTCCCAGCCAGTGTGCCTTCGCCCCTCCCGAGCCTCACTTGCCCGCTTGGGCTCCGGTGATTGAAAGTGCCCACGCGCTATGAAAAGTAACACGTGCCGGGCCAGTAGAGGGTCAGGAGATGGAGTCATTTTCCTAAAACTACTTGGCAGCCACTGGCATAAAAGCACAAGGCTTGCTCTGGAATCCCCTTGTGCTACACAGTGAGAAAAGCTTGTGTTGGAGTCCGACAGACCTGGGCTCTCTGCTGGTGATGTGGGCTGAGCCCCTAACTGCTCTGAGTCCCAGGGGGCTAATTAGCCACACGCCTGGGAGCGCAGACCCCAGTGAGCCAGGCGCTGGACTCCGGTGCTGGCCCAGCACACGGAGGGGTCGTGGGAATGGCACGTGCTGCCGTCCAGCCTGTCCCAGGTCAGCCCATGGTCACTGCCTCCCTCGTTCCCTCCAACAGAGGCTGGACCTGGGCAGGAGTGAGAGGAGCCGCGGGGTGCCAGTGGCCTTGAAGCTCGCCCACCCGTACAACAAGCTCTGGAGCCTGGGCCAGGATGACATGGCCATCCCCAGCAAGCCCCTGGTCACGCCACCTGAAAAGCCCTCAGCCCTGCTCGGGAACTCCCTGGCCCTGCCCCGCAGGCCCCAGAACCGGGACAGCATCCCGAACCCCAGCGACAAGGAGGAAGCGCCCACCCCCACTCTGGGCAGCATCACCATTCCCCGGCCCCAGGGCAGGAAGACCCCAGAGCTGGGCATCGTGCCCCCGCCCCCCACCGCCCGCCCAGCCAAGCTCCAGGCTGCTGGCGCCGCCCTCGGCGACTTCTCCTCAGAGCGGCTGCAGGCCGAGCGGGAAAGGCGAGCTGCCCGGAGCGCAGCCCCGTTCCCCGGGCTCCTCCCCAGTGCTGCCCCACAAGGCCCCACCGAACTGCTCCAGCCGCTCAACCTGGCCCCAGAGGCTGCGGGCACGGGCGGTGACGCCCTGCTGGCCCTCCTGGACCCACTTAACACAGCCTGGTCAGGCAGCACCCCTCCACCAGGCCCTACAGCCCCAAATGCAGCCACCCCATTCATCCCCCAGTTCAGCTTTCCCCCCGCAGGGTCCCCCACCCCGTTTCCACAGCCATCACTCAATCCCTTTGTCCCGTCCATGCCAGCAGCACTGCCCGCCATGTCCCTGGTCTCCACACCAACTGGGCCTTTCGGGGCCCCTCCTGCTTCCCTGCGGCCAGCTTTTGCCCCCAGCCTCCTACTGTCCGGTTCTGGCTTCTTTGCCCCACAGAGGTCTCACCCGAACCTTTCTGCCTTCTCCATGCCCAACCTCTTTGGCCAGATGCCCATGGGTGCCCACACCAGCCCCCTGCAGCCCCTGGGCCCCCCAGCAGTCGCCCCTTCGAGGATCCGAACGTTGCCCCTGGCCCGCTCAAGTGCCAGGGCTGCCGAGGCCAAGCAGGGGCTGGCCCTGAGGCCTGGAGACCACCCACTCCTTCCTCCCAGGCTCCCCCAGGGCCTGGAGCCAGCACTGCAGCCCTCTGCTCTTCGAGAGACCAGAGACCCCTTTGAGGATTTGTTACAGCAAACCAAGCACGACGTGAGCCCGGCCCCAGCCGCGGCCGCCGGCTCAGTGGAGCAGCTCAGGAAGCAGTGGGAGACCTTCGAGTGAGCCAGGCGCTGGGCTCCGAGGCGAGCTGGCCCTGCCGCCCCTGCCGCTCTGTTTCTGCCCAGGTTCTGCTGGTGGAAAGGGATGGGACCCCCTCTGCTGCCCCTCCTGCCCTCCACACTGCCCATCTCTGAGGTCTGGCCGCTGGAGAGTGGTGCCAGTTCTGGTTTGGGAATCCACCCAGTTCCCGGGCGCCCGTGCCACCCCGCCACCACTCCTCCCCAGCACGCTGGTTGGGTTTTGCACTAAAGAGGTCAGCTGGGCCAATGATGCCCCAGACCACGTCCTGCCCCCCTTCCCTCTGGAAACCTCCCACCAGGAGCCCCAAGGCTCCTCAGGCATCTCTCGAGCCCTGTTCTGTCCCAGCACGGCTCGGCCCTGCACACCCAACCTCGACGGGCACAGGTGTCAGTGGTACCCTTGGTGTGAGCTCGTTTGTACGAGACACACGTGGTTTGGAGTTTGAAGTAAGGAGCCCCTTCCCAGCTGGAGGACCCCCTGGCGGGCATTTCCACACCCTCTCCTGCAATATGCACACTCATTCTTTAGTGAGTCTTCACCACAAGCCCAAACTGCAGTTGTTTCTGGCTTGACAGGTATTTGGGGGCTGAGGGATCCTTCAGATCCCTCATGATAGCCAAACCCAGCCCATCAGCTCTGCAGGGGTACTGGGAGCACCAGCAGCTCTGATTTGCAGACGAAAAAATAGCAACAGGTAAATGTGAGTGCATCAGGACGAAGAGTCAGGCCGTCATCTGTCCAGGGCTCTCACTCTGGTCCCTACGGGTTCTCCTGGTCTCTCGTGTTACTGTCAGATGGGGCTCAGGCTTTCATTGCATGGACTGCAGGGACAGAGCCGAGAAGCAGGTGCCCAGATTCCAACTGGAAGGCCAAGCTTAACACCCAGACTGATGCAGGAATCCCAGCTGCCCGGGCTCTCTGGGTCAGGAACGGGCAGGGGCACTGAGTGCCTTCTCCAGGCCCCGGGGGAGTGGACAAACGTGGCTTCTGGCAGCCTGCAGACAGGAGGAGGGCTAGGAGCCGCCCCTCCCCGCCCACCTCAGATGCTGCCAGCATAGAAATTCCTGAGGCCAACGTCACCAAAGCTAAATGGAAATGTTTTGTTATTGTTTCTTTTATCTTTCTTTTCCTTTTTACTTTATTGATTTGATGAATCTTGAAATTGACTAGTTTCAATAAACCAAGTTAAAAAATGGCCCAACCATTTAAGAAAACAACCATCTGAGACATGCAGGAAATTGTGAGCATTTTGACCTGATTTCTCATTTCCTATTTGTGAATGGTCAGACACACAGCCTCAGAGGTGTCTGACAGGGCAAGGGGGGGTCCCTGGAGGCCCCCATCACCCCAGGGAGCTTTGTCAGTGTCTGAGGGGCTGGGAGGCCACCCCCACTGTGGGTCAGTGAGGCCTGCAGGGTTGGCCCAAGGTCTGCCCTGACGTGGGGTGTGAAGAGCTGCTGGCCCAGCACGCAGCCCCCTCCTAAGTCAATCACAGCCCCTCGGGCAAGTCTTCTCTTTAAATCTGCACAGTGTCTCTGGCTGCTGGGGGTGGTGGGTGGGAGCCATGTCATGTCTGGGCCATGTGGCCACCTCTAGGACACCCAGGTGTTTTGTCAGATTCCAGATGCACCCACCCTGGGCAAACCCCCAAGCCCCATCAGGGCCGGGGCAGCCCACCTGGGGGGCAGAGTATGAGACAAGAGGCACCAGGCGGCCCCAGGAAAACAGAGTCCACACCATGGTCTCCCTCGCTGTGCTGGGGGCTGGTGGCGAGCACTCCACATTTACGTGAGCACTGCTGTCTCTTCACTTGCTGGACTGAATTTGCAAACCCAAGGATGAATTTTGTGTGTGCATTCAATAAAATCTTCTTGGGGAGAAGGCTGGTATCCCTGTGTCCTGAGGAAGCTCTGGGGGGAGGGGGTCTCAGTCATCTTCAGCAGCCCCTTCTGTAGAGGTGGAGGCCGGGGCTCAGAGCGATCAGGAAAGGATTTGACCCCTGACCCACTCCCAAGCCCAGCCTCTGCCCCTCACCAGCAGTGCATGGGGCGTGAGCTGCTCACAGGCGTGCACAGGCCTGCCAGGTCCACGGAGCAGGGCTGTGGGTCACCGATGATGTTGAGCGCACCCAGGCTCCAGGAAAGAACAAGTTCGAGGGGACACCCAGAAATTCACCCCCACAGATCTCTCATTAGCAAGGGCAGAGCTTTGGAACCTGCACCCCTGTTGGACGTTTGTGTTGGGAAGGGAGATCTGGACCAAGCACCCAGAGGGGGCGTTAAACACACCCAGTCACCCCCATCGCCCATCATCTGGCCGTATGCTCCCCGCCCCAGGCTGCTCTTGAAAATGCCAGGTGCCCAGAACCTTTAGGACAAGAGAGGACAACATAGGGCTCCCCAAAAAAGAGCAGCCCCGCTTTTACATTTCGGGGTTCCACATAAAATGTCTTAGGAGTTTGCAAGAAAGTTTTGCCAAATTCCTGACAATAAACTAACCAAGGCACCAGCTGTGGCTAAGCTGTTGGTACCAGATGCTTCCCCCCTTCCCCAGGAGTCATGGAGAAGGTTGGGGGGGAAGGTGGTCCCACCTCCTACGGGATAAGGACCAAGCAAGCCCCTTAACGCAGTGTTTAGGGCCCTTCCTATCCCAGTCTCAGCCCCCCTCGCCACATGGCTCCACCTGGCTTGACTCCTGTGCCTCTGGAAGCTGGCTGAGACCCCCGAGGGGAGCTGGGTAAGTCAACCTCCAATCTGAAAGTGGAAAGGGGTCTCCTGGCCTTGGCACGGGAGGTGCTGGCCTGGGAAACAGGAAGGACCAAAGGGCACATCTGCAGGTTAGGGACAAAGGGACCCTGTGAAGCTCAGAGGCCAGGCCCTCATGCGGGTGCCCCTCTGGGATCAGAGAGCCCAGTGTGATGGCATCATCAGGGAAAGGACTGGAAGTAAAGCAGCAATTCTTCCCCTGCACCTGTCTGTCTACAGGACCAGCCCCAACACAAAGAGGTGGTGCCAGAGTTTGCTGAGCACAGGTGCTCAGCAAACAAAGAGGGCTTCCTACGAGTCCTCTCCCCAGATCCTCCCAACAGCCATTAGAGAGGGGACTGGTCTGCAGTTGAAGGAATGGCCTCACCAGGCAGCTGTGAGAGGAGGGCGCTGGCGCTGGTGGAGCTGGAGAACCAGAAGTGGGGGGGAGGGGGTTGCTCCTTCATCCTCATCGCCCGCTGACCTAGCTGCCCCTCAGGGAGACCCCTTCCCCGCTCTTTCCCTCAACACTGGCTGGGGAGACAACCCTTCCCGACACCTCAAAGGACGACCTGGAAGCCCCTCACAGCGGACCGTAGTTTAGCAGCTTCCAGAGTTCCTTCCCATTACCATCGCTGCTGCTCCTCACGACAGCCCTGTGAGGCAGGCAGGCTGCCTTCCCCACTCCACAAGTGACGGCCCAGAGGAGGAAGGCCGCACGGAGCCCAGACGCCCCACGGCAAGGTGGACAGCTCAGGGCAGCCCGTCCCCTGCTCCTGCAGGTCTGCCCTGGACGTGGCCCGCGTTCCGCACGCGCCTGGCTCCGGCACAGGGCAGAGACAGATCAGCCTGAAGGAGCATTTGTTCTGGAAGCCAGGAGCCCACACAGCCTCTGGCTAACCGCCTCCCCGTGATTTCCAGCTGCCTCGAGGCAGATTCAGGAGCTGGGGCTTTGGTCCTTGGGCAAGCCCTGGCCTGGCCTCCTGGAGAACGAGTGACCTGGGGCTGCCCCTGCCCCAGGGCTGTGAGGCGGTCCCCATGGCCCAGCTGCCCCCTCTGTGGGATCACCAGCGCCCACTAGACCGTCAGGCTCACACACAGCAAAGACTCGGACACGCCCATGAGCCCCATCCAGAACACTCACACTGGTATCTGCAGATCAACACTCCCCAGATCCACACACACACACACACACACACTCCTGAACACACCCACGTACGCCCCTCCCCTGCACGGCAGGCAAGACCAAGCGGGTCCAACGGTGAAGTCCACGACCTCGCCGGCCCCTCTCTGCTTCCCTGAGTGCCCCCTTTTCCTCAGTCCACGATGGGGCTGCCAGCCAAGGGGTCGCTTCCGCAGTGGGTATCCCGGGCTCTGCAGCAGCTCCCCAAGGCCGGGAAGGGGCAAGCCTTCCCCGCAGGCTCCTAGAAGCGGCCTCCTGGGTCTTCCAGGAGGAACCGTTCCGGACCTCGTGGGTGCCGGAGCCAGCAGCCACAGGCCTAGATGAGTCTCTCCTCGGGCGGCACCTTGAGGACACTGTCCATCTCCAGCCGGGCCCCGGCCACCTCCTGCTGGCTCGGGCTGTAGGTGCCCTCTGACTGGCGGCGCTTTCTGGCCGCCAGGATCCCTGAGAGGAGGCCCAAGAGAAGGAGGAGAAGGCAGGCGCAAGCTGCAGGCACGGCCACCTCCAGCAGCGGGAACGGCAGCGGCAGCGGCAGGCCCTTCTGCAAGAGACGCAACAGTGAGGGCTAAGACCGGGGAGGAGAAAAGGGGGCACAAGAACCGGCTCGGAGAACATCAGAGCTGGGAACAGGCTTCCCGGGGCGGTGGTGAGAGACCTGGCCCCAAGGGGATGCACGCAGGTGCCAAGGAGCCAGCTGTCAGAGCCCCTGCAGGGGATTCCTGAACCACCCCGGGGGCTCTGGCTAGAAAAACAGAAAGCACATTTACTGAACACCTAGTATGAGCCAAGCACTTGGTTTCACATAACGTTACAACGATCAGATGGAGCGGGAGTGATAACAGTCCTGCGCTCCCGTGAGGACAGGAGTCTGGTTTATTCTGTTCCCAGTGTATCCCGGTGCCCAGAGCACTGTCTGCACAGCAGACAGTCGGTATTAGGTGAGAGAACGCAGGCTTTGCCCAGATTCCCTGACGCATGACTAGCGGGTGGCAAACCGAGACTAGCATCTCCTCCGTCTGCCCCCAACGCCACCCCATGCCCACCCCACCCTCCTTCTCCAAGTCCAGTGGGAGGCCTTCCTTCGCTGGCCAAGGTGGACCTCAGTGCCCAGCCCCGCAACCTGGCCTCCCTGCTCAGCCTACCCGTCCTCACAATAAACTCATCCAATCTGAGGCAATGGGGACTTGATCCGTCCCCCATCCCACAGAGTGCTCTGGTGTTTTCGAGTGTCTGTGGAGAAGATGCTTATCCCCACAGTGGGAGGCGTCTCAGGCAGCCATAGGAGAGGCTCCCCGGCCAGGTGGCCCGGGCAGGAGCAAGGGCCGGCTGACGTGGCTGATGGCGAGCTCAGAATCCACCAGGGCCTGCCCGCTTTGGGAGACTCAGACCAGGCTTTAGGTGGACCACCAAATCTCCTCTGTGTCTCCACAGACTCCCAGGATGCCCCCAGAAAAGATTCCACACGCCTGGAATTCTGAAGTCCCAGAATCACAGAATTCCAGGATTCCAGAGCCACAGGGTCTTGGACTCACCGGCCCTCCCTCTGTCCCATGAGACCTCTCAGTGCACTGGGACCTAGGTCCCAAGTCCCAGCACCGAGCCTTGGAGAAGGGCCCCAAGGCTGTAGAGAAGTTCATCCCAGCCCTGAGAGGGCCCTCACCAGCCTCCACCCCGAGCACTTCTGGAGGAGCCGTAAAGCCATTTCCTCCCCCTGGGAGGAGGGCTGGGGGGCCCGGAGCCAGAGGCTGTAAAAGTTCAACTTGAAAGGAAACATTCCCCAGAAGCAGAGGGAATGTGCGGGTTTATGACCCAGCTGCCAAAAGCCTGTGGAGATCCAGGCTCCTCCCCAGTCCCTGCCCGCATCCCTCGCTGGCACCCACTGTGGGCTCACTGCCCACTGCGGGGAGGAGGCAGGAGGGAGGCTCAAGCGGCCTCCGGCCCCCATCCATCCGGGCCCCTCCTCAGCTGAGCCTCCCTGGGGCCAGGGGCAGCCTTCACGGCGGCTGAGCCTGCTCTGGCTCAGAATCCTGGGCTCCTCAAATCTTCCTACTCTAGAATCCTGACTCAGAAACCACTGGAGGTTACAGGCTCTTCAGTTCACCAACCTAAATCCCAGAATTCCAGGATCCTGTGGGCCCTGAATCCTGGTCCCAGATGGGACTTGGCAGAGCCCAACTGTTCCCACTGTCACTGCCCATGGGGATGGTGGGGGCCCTGCAGGCTCTCCCTAGAGTGACAACGCCTCCTGCGTGGGGGGAGTGGAAGGGACCTGCGTCTCCCTCCCCCGCTGCTCCCCACCCCACGACAGAGCTGGTGCAGTAACAGCTCCACGGGTGCTGTACACACCCCCCAACATCATCATCTCACCAAAGTCCAAAATAGGGACTCCACGCCGCGGGCAGCACTCACCACCACTTCGCAGAACTGGCCTGAGAACCTTGCGTTGCAGAGACATTCATACACCCCACCAGAGGCCCGGCAGGTGCCCCCATTCAAGCAGGGGTTGGCTTCACAGGGCATCCGACACCTGTGAGGCAGGGAGGAGGGCGGGGCTCAGGAAGCTGCTCCCTCCCGTGCCCCAGCTGCTCCAGCTCCTCAACTCCCACAGCCATCAGACCTCATCCACGCACTGTCCGCACGCACCGTCCCTGCCTGGCTAGGCCCTGCCAGGTGACTGAGGCTGAATGTGATCTCCAGCACCCCCGCCCGCCATCGCCCCGGCATTCATGACCAAGAACGACTGTCGCTCCATGACAGGGGAGCCTGTGTAAAGGCTGCCGCCCGGGGATACTGACTCCATCAGCCTGGGGTGCGCCCAGAACCTGCACTTTTACAATCTCCCCAGGTGGTCCTGACACGGGTGGGCTGAGAATGGGGCTCCAAGAAATACCCCCAGGCAACTACCTCCCGCAGGTGACTGCCCAACACAGGGTGGCCCTGGAAGCCCCAGAAGAAAAGACCTCAAGCAACAGACAGACTGCCTGGCACGGTGACGACAGTGAGGGCTGGGAAGGAGAGCAAGGATCCACACCCCACTTCACCTGCCCTGGCTGGAGGGGGTGCAGGGGCCCACTCCGCCCAGCTCTCCACATTCACCCGCCCACCTCCCAGGCCCCTGGCCGCAAACCCACCTGTGGCCAGCAAAGCCCTGCTGGCAGCTGCAGTTGGTCCCCCGGGGCCCCCCCTCACACGGGCCACCACTGAGGCAGGTGGAGTTCAGGCCGCACCCCTCTGGCAGGACAGACCTGGGGAGAAGCACAGAGGCTGGGCTGCGGGCAGGACACGTGCGACCTGGACCATCTCCTGATCACAGGCCACCTGAGCCCCTGCATTGTCATCTGTGGAACTAAAGCTCCCCTCTCACAGACCGTCATGCTATCCGTCATGAAAGTGGTGTCTGAGGTGGAAGGGACAGGACAGAGGGCAGTCACTGCTGCTCCACCCACAACAAATCCCCAGACCCCTGTGGGACCTTTCCCCTGGCGGAGTCCTCTGAGAAGCTGAAACCTAAGGACGCTCCTCAGAGCAGAAGCAGGCCCCTAAAGAGAACACTTGGGCGTGACATTCCTTGCGCGGAGAGGGGAGAGTCAGGACTCTCCACAAGCTGGGCCCAAAGCGGGTGGGGAGTCCGAGCCAGACTGAGCAGGGGAACCATCACTCTGTCCCGCCGCCCTCCCGGGACACTGGGGCCAACATCAGCGGTGGGCCGGAGGCAGGAAAGCCTCCAGGTGTTCTGCCCGGACCTGTCTTGGGCTCCCCCAGCCCACACCCCCAGACGGGAGCGTTGTTTATCTCAAACTCAGATTTGTCTGGTGTCCTGTACTATATCTGGCAACCCTAGGGGACCGTCGTTCCCATTTCACAGATAAGGGCGCAGAGGCGGCTGGCCCACAGAACCAGTGCATCCGCAGCCAGGCTCTCGGCCTTCTGTGCCCACCACCGCCCCAGGGGTCCTCCTCTCCAGTCCGCCTCTCGGCGCCCGCGCCCCGGGGCCCAGTCCGCACCCCCGCGCGCACCTGCAGCGCGGGCCCGCGAAGCCAGGCGGGCAGCGGCACTCGAAGCGGCCGTCGGGGCGCGCGTGGCAGCGGCCGGGGACGCAGGGCGCCGAGCGACACGGGTCGGCGCGGGCGTCGCAGCGCGGGCCCTCCCAGCCCGGGCTGCAGGCGCAGGCGAAGGCGTCGAAGAGGTCGCGGCAGGCGCCGCCGTGCAGGCAGGGCGAGGGGACACACACCGGCGCGCCGCGGCAGCCGAGGCGCGGGGCGGGCGCTCCGGGCCAGGCCAGGAAGTGCTCCCGGGCGCCGGGGGCCGCGCCGGGCCGGGGGCGCGCCAGGGGCAGCGGGAGGCCGCCGAGCGCCACGCGGCCCAAGCAGCCCGTGAAGTTCTCGCCCAGCAGGACGCGCGCGGCGGCCGGGCCACGCAGGAAGGCCAGGTCCCCGGCCAGGCCGCGCAGCGCCAGGGGCGTCGCCGCGCCGTCCAGCCACAGCAGCCAGCGTGACGCGGCGGCCGCCGGGCGCTCCATGGCCAGGCGCACGCGGTGCCAGGCGCCGTCGGCCACGCGCGGCCCGGGCGCGGGCAGCACTGCCCCGGGCAGGCCGCGGCCGCTGCGCACGCCGGCCACCAGCGAGCCGTTGCGCACGGCCAGCCAGACGGCGGCGGGGACGCCCGCGGACGCGCGCAGCAGCCCGGCCTCGCGGTCCCGCGTGCGGAAGGCGACCGAGAGGCCGCCGAGCGAGCGCCCCGACGACGCGTTGTGCCCGCTGAATGCGGCCGGGGGTCCCTCGCGGAACGTGGCCTCGGCCACACCTGCAGGGAGAGGGAGCGTCGGGGATGCCCTCCCGGCACCCACCCCTGGCCCCAGCCAGCGGGTGACGCCATCCGCTGCCCCCACTCCCCCCGGGCCATCCAGAGTGGGAGCACACACACGCCTATCATCTAATCCCAGGATCTGCAGCCCCCACTGCCGCCGCTTCGCTTCCCTACCTCCCGAGAACCAGCTCTGGACCTCTGCTGGGGAGACCCTACCCTACCGTGCCATCCTACTCTCCAGGTCACAGACCAGGCAATACAAACCCCTGGAAAAATTTGCCCCCTCCCCTCCTCAGTGAAGTTGCCCTGTCTTATCACCGAGGCTCAGTCTTCACTGCAGTCATCTTTTTTAAATTCATTTTTTTTAATGCTGATCACACATTTTAATAAAATGCAGTCATCTTTTAAAAATGCTGATCGTATCTTTCTCTTGCTTAAAACCCTCCCGTGGCTCCCCACTGCCCTTGGGGAAAAGTCCTGCTCCGCCTGGCCCAGCATTCAAGGCCCCTGGCAACCTCTCCACCCCAATACCTGTACTTGTGTTTCAGTTCTTATAAACCTCAGGGCCTTTGCACATGCTATTGTCCCTCCCTGAAATGCCCTTCCCTAATGCCAGATCAGAGTCTTATTTACCCTTGAAAACCTAGTGAATGCTCTCTTCCTCCAGAAAGCCTGTCCCCTCTGAATGCAATGGCCCAACCACACTGGGCTGGGCTGTTGGCATCCTGGTCCACTGTCTCTGAGCCCTGAGGGTAGACGTGGGATCTAACCCAGTTTGGGTGTCCAGCACCCAGTATGTGGGCTGCCCAGGGCACACACTCACACACAAAGCCATCCGGGACCTCCTCGCAGGTGGCAGGCGGGAGGCAGGGCTGACCAGGACACCACAGCTGCTGGGCACACGTGGGCCCCGTGACATTGGCAGGACAGGTGCAATGGAAGTCATTCCAGGTGACTAGGCAAGTCCCACCATTGAGACAGGGGTCAGGCTGCGGGAAGAATCAGGGCAGGCACTGGCTCAGGCCTGGGGCCAGCAGCAGCCACCACAACCATCAGTGCAGCGGTTCTTCACTGAGCGATAGGTTACCTCCTCACACACAGAGAGGAAGTCACCTCTCCCCACTACAGATGAGGAAACTGAGGCTCAGAGAGGCATAGCCACTTGCCTGAGTCACCCAGCCAGTACACAGAGGAGCTAGAGTTCAGAGCCAGACTAGTGCTCTGTTCACGAACCCCTGGGTGTCCCGGTCCCCCAAGCAGCTCCTGCAGAAAGGCTTGGGCAGCCCTGTGCCTGGGTCAGGGTGTCCGTCTCAGACCAGGACTGGGGAGGAGGTACCGGGACCAGCAGAGGGCAAGAGCAGCTGGGCCGGAGAGGAGGTGACTGTGAGTCCTGCCCTGCCACCTCCAGCAGTGGGGCCCCGGGCAGGCGCTTCCCCTCCTGGCACTGTCCTCGCCAGCAGAACACGCTAACCCCGAGAGACGCGGGGTAGACCCTGGGAAAAGGACCGGCCCCTTTTCCCCGGCACTCACACTGCACGTGTCCTCGGAGACGCAGCCCATGGTGAGGTTCCAGGACTGCCTGCTGCCCAGCTCACCCGGCTGGCTTGAGTTCCCCAGTGGCAGCGGAAAGAAGGGGAGGTGGAGGCCATTGAGTCGCAGGTCCTGGAGGCAGCCTCGGAAGGGCCCACCCCAGGGCTGGGCGTCAGCAGGGAGGAGCCTCCCACCCACGTGCACCTGCTGCCCCAAGCCCTGCAGCTGGTCAGGGCCGAAGCTGAGCGTCACCAGGTGGCGGAGCCCGTCATCCCAGCGCCCGGGCAGCACCAGAGCAGGATTGCCCAGCGCCTCAGCCCAGATCTGGCCCTCGCTCAGGAACACGGTCAGGCCAGCAGCTGAGTCGTTGGCAAGTTGGAGCAGCAGGCCAGCAGGTTCCCGAGTGCGCAGGAGGAAGGACACAGTGAGGTTGGGGCCTGGCAGCTGGTCGAGCAAGAAGGAGGCAGAGCTCAGGGTGCCCCCCAAGCCAAAGGTGGCAGCAGGAACCTCTGCGGGGGAGAGGGTGCGGGTGTGAGTCCCTGGACCTGGGGGGAAGGCACAGCCTCTGCCCTGGGGCCCCCTGGCTCGTTCTCACCATCAGCGCATGTGGGACCACTATAAGGCCGGGGACAGTCGCAATGGAAGTGAGTCCACAGGTCCACGCAGGTCCCTCCGTGGGCACAAGGCGGAGGCTGACACTGCTCACGGCGCTCGCAGCCCAGAAGGATGTTCTCGCCGAGATCCTCAGGCAGCAGGAGGTGCCCGTCCACGTGCACGTCCTGGAGGCAGCCTGCAAAGGCCGCGCCACCCAGCTGGGCAGAGCGGAGCCCGACAGGCGTCGGGGCCACGGAAGCTGTAGGAGCCGGGGCCACAGGACTGGAGGCCACACAGAGCCGGGCAGGGCAGCTCTCGTGCCAGAGCCGCAGCTCCAGGACCCCTAGGCGGAGCGTCACCTCCACTCGGTGCCAGTGGCCGTCATTGAGGGCCAGGTCCAGCAGCCTCAGGACAAGCACAGTGTTGCCGTGACTCCAGAGTGTGGCCTGAAGCGTGGCCCCCGCCAGCATGAGCTCCAAGCTGTCCTGGGTGTCAGTGCGGGTGGCCAAGGCACCAGCCGGTAGCGTGGTGCGAAACCTCAGTGCCAGCCCTAGGGGGCCACCAGCTGGCACTGAGGCCCGCAGAGAGCTCCCAGCCACCACGGAGAAGGTGGTATTCTGGCCACAGAAAGGTCCATGGGTACCAGGTGGGCAGTGGCAGGTGTAACTGTGGACCCCAGACTCGAAGGTGGGGATGCAGGTGGCAGCCGGCGGGCAAGTGTGGTTCTGGCAGCCAGTGAGCTGCACAGAACAGTCATGCCCACCCCAGGCCTCCGGGCACCAGCAGATGTAGCCCGCCACGGTGTCATCGCAGGTCCCACCATGGAGGCAGGGCTCCGACAGGCATTCGTCCACATCTTCCTGACATGTCAGGCCTTCGGGAAAGACCAGGCCAAGACTCAGCACCCAAGGCCAGAAACACAGTCTCAACCTAGAATTTCCATGCCTCTTTGGACGGGGATCTCAGTACCTATCAACCAAACCAGTTACCAAAGGATTTCTCATGGTCCCCTGAAGACTTCAGAGGCTGGAATCCAAGTTACCCCTTCCTTTACCATATCTGGTGAGTCTCTATGCCCTGTGGATTCAATCCCCTAAACACCCTCCAATCCCCTCTTTTCTCCCACCCACCTCTCCTGCCCCATCAGCTCTCCGGGCCACAGTCTAGTGGGGCTCTACTTCGCATGCCTTCAGAAACCCCTGTACATCCATCTCCACAAGTAGCCAGAGATCTACTTCTAAAGCATCACCTGGCCCAGTTCCTCTGTTGCTTAAGGTCCACTCACTCACCCTGCATTCGAGATCCCGCATGGGCTGGGCCCTACCAGGTGCTCAAGTCTCAACCCGGCTCCCTTCAAACCTTGAACTGCCTGTTCCTCCAAGCATTTCCTGGCAAGTCCTGCGTCTGGGGCTGCGCTCATACTGTTCCCTCTGTTTGGAATGCCTCATCCTCCCTTACCCTGCCTTTCAAACTTCTTTTCATCCTGCAAAGCCCAAATTCAAAGGGCCAGTCCCCTAGAAGGATTTCTCTGACTCCCAATCCCAAGCTACTGTGTCACTCCCCACAACTTGTCCACTCCCAGGCACAGCTCCCCGGGACCCTGTATTGAAAGTACTCAACTGAGATCTCCAGGGACCCGAGTATGTCCTTGGTGCCCAGCAAAGAGCCTGGCAGGGCTTTTACGGACAGAATGATGCAATGGAGGAGGGTGTATGCATCTGTGGCACTCAAGTAGCCCCTAGGCTCTAACCCCTGAGTCCCTCTGCCCTAGGCCCCCAATGCTGATTGTGAAGGGGCCACCTCCCCCTCCCCCCTAGGAGCTCCCACACCAGCTGCTCTGGGCCCAGCTTGGGTCAAGAGGCCACAGCCCAACCCCAGCTCAACCAGAGCCTCCACAAACAACCAAAGCCAGCCCTGCTCCCATATCCCACCTGGAGAAACGCAGGCCCAGAGAAGCCATCAGGATTTGAATCCTGGCCCCAGTCAGCCCACAAACACCACAGCTTCCTTCCGGGGACAGCCAGCCCCACCTCCCCCTGCCCGAGGCCCCAGCCCTGCATACCTGCCAGGAGCCACAGGCCCCCAAGGAAGGTCCACAGAGCCCGCAGCCCCATTGCATTTCCCACAGACAGGCCGAGAGCGGTGGGCGGGCGCCAAGGCTGGGGAGCAGAGCTCCCCGCCTGGCCCGGCAGCCTCCTTCAGAGCTGGCTCAGGAATGCCAGGGACTGGCCTCCCCCACGCCCAGCACAACCCGAAGGGAGGATGAGTGTGGACGGCGGCAAGGAGCCCAGCCCCACAGCCGGAGTCACCCCTCCCGGTCCCTGACCTCCCTGTCACCCGTCAGCTGAGCTCGGCTTGGGGAGGAGCTGGGCTCCCGCTGACGCTGGTGAACCCAGGCGATGACACCTCCTCAGTAAAATGGGGACTTAGACCCCCTACCTCATGGGGCTGTGGTAAGAAGAAGATGAAATGCACAGAGAATGCTGTTCAGAGGCTGGGCGCGCTGTGGTGGCCCACTGTGTGCCAGGCGCCCCCGAGGCCACTGCTCCCAGGGCAGGACTCAGGATCTTGGCCCAAGGGGGCAGAAGATGGGTTTCCAGGGCCCCCAGGAGTGTTGGCCACCTGGCGTGGGGACACTGAGCCCCCGTGTCTTTGGGTGAGTGGGGTGGAAGGGGTGATGGTGGTCCTTCCCCTGGGCAGGGGAGCCTGTGCCCAGGAAGCCCGCCAGGGGGAGGAGGCGGTGTGCCCGCCTGAACAGGAATGTGGGCTGGTGTGGGGGAAGAGACGCGCACATTCCAGAGCGGGCAGGGTCACTGAGGGTGTGAGTTCCTTGGGTTCACCAGTGTCCGTGTGGAAAGGTGTCTGTGTGTCTGTGCATCCGCTGTACCCAAGGCAGAGAGAGGCCTTCTGCACCCCCAACTCCTGCCCAACAGGCCCCAGCTCCCCAAAAGTCAAGCTCACCTTTCTATCTGTAACGCCCCCCTTTCACCTCCTCCATCGTGGCCGAACTGCCTCTGTCCTCCTCCCAGCAGGGGCCCCGGCTGTGCCCAGCCCTTTGATGTCAGGTGTCTAGGGTTCTCTCTGCCCATCACTCCACATTCTCCTGGAAAGCCTCCGCCACCCACGGCCCCAGCTGCCAGGATTACACTCCCAACCCCCAATCTCTGCCTCCAGCCCAGACCCCCCACCTGGGTCCCAGACCCTGCACTACCAGCCCCCACCCAGCCTCCCCGCCATGGGGAGACTCAGATTCAGTATGGACAAGGCTGAACTCCCCGTCCTCCACCCAATGTCACCCAGGGTAGAACATCAGCCAGCATCCCTAACCCCTCCTCACACCTGGAATAACCCCAGGACCTGCAGAGTGTCCCTCCTAAATGTTTCTCAACCCAGTTACCTCCATGCACTCCCACCTCCAGAACCCAAGTCCCAGCTCAGCCCCTCTTAGCTGTCACCTGGGCCACTGCACCCACTTCCTCCCTGAGCTCCTTGTCCCCCATCCATCCAACCTCCACACATCAGCCAGAGGAACCTTCCCACCCCAGGCCCACCAACTCTGATTTTGCCCTGTCCGATTGCCCACCCCACCCCAGGCACCTGTGTAGCCATCTGGACAGTGGCACTGGAAGCCATTGGGCAGGTCCTGGCAGCGGCCTCCATTGAAGCACGGCCTTGAGGCACACTCGTCCACATCCACGCCACAGTCGTCCCCTGCAAGAGAGCCAGCTGTGGTTCCCACCTGCACTCTCAGAGCCAGACGGGAGCAGGAAGGCCATTTCACAGCTAGGGAGACTGAGGTCCAGAGAGAGGCGCTGACTCACGCAGCATGGCACAAGATGCACGGCAGGGTCCGCCCTTGAGCCTGCCCCGGTATCCCTCCCCATGCGTCTGAATGCTGGTGGACCCGCTTCCCAGGAAAGGAGGAAGGGGGCTCACCCTCAAAGCCCGGGGGGCAGCGGCACAGGAAGCCGGCAGCGTGGCGGAAGCTGAAGGCGCCCGGGAAGGTGGCCTGGTCGCCCCCGTAGAGGGCCGGATCTGAGCGCTGCAGGCACTGGCCCCCGTGCTGGCAGGGGTCCGCCGCACACTCGTCCTCATCAACCTCGCACTGCTCGCCGCTGTAGCCTGGGGACACACACATGTGGGCCTCGGGTCACATGGGGTTACTTGGCAGCACCCTCTACTTCCGCCAGGGACGGCTGGGACGACAGCTCGGAACACGGTCACCAACAGTAAGGGAGGGACACACGGTGGAGGAGCGGGAAATGACCATGACAGCCTTCATCCGCATCATATAACTATTATTAGTGGTACCGCTGAGCACTCTGACGTGCCAGGCCCTGTGCCAAGGCTTCATAGGCATTACATCTTTACCCTACTCGCAACAACCCTAGGAGCAGGTGCTATGATTGGCCCTATTTTGCAGATCGGGAAACTGAGGCTCAGAGAAACTGCAGTCACCCGCACACCCTCAGCCTGGTCCACTGAGGGCGCGTGCGCACAGACGCACACCGGCCCCGCCCCACAAGGCCGTGCCCCGCCAACCCGAGGCTGCGCCCCTGGGGAGCGCGCACGCGCCCTCGCGCACGCACACACGCACCTGGCCAGCAGAGGCAGCGGAAGCTCGCAAGGCCATCGAGGCAGGAGGCGTTGTGGGCGCAGGGCTCCGACGCGCACTCCAGCACCTCCTGCTCGCAGCGCGCGCCCTCGTAGCCCGTGTCCGTGCAGTCGCACCGGAACCTGGAGCGGGGCGCGCGGCCGGAGCTGAGCGCGCGCCCGACGCTCCAGCCCACTTGCCTCCACCACGTCCCCCGGCCTACCGCCCAGCCCCCCGGCCTTAGGGCACCCGGCCGCCCGCTCACCCGTTGACCAGGTCGTGACACACGCCCCCGTGCGCGCACGGCTGGCTCTGGCACTCGTCCAGGTCCAGCTGGCAGCTGGCGCCCCCGTAGCCCGCCGCACACACGCAGCGGTAAGAGCCCACGCCGTCCAGGCACGAGCCCCCGTGCAGGCAGGGCGCCGAAGCGCACTCGTCCACCTCCGCCTCACAGGTCACGCCTGGACAGGGCGGGAGACACACACACACAGATGGACCCCCAGAGGGAGGGCGAAAGTGGCCGGGCCAGGCCGACCTGAAACCGGCTCCGGACAGTTACAAGGAGCAGAACGTGAGGATCCGAAGAGAGCATCTGTTGGTCCATTCATCCAGAGCAGTTGTTTCTTGCGCCACCAGTGTAATGGGGTAGAGACAAGACAGACGTCCCTGCCCCTTTGAGATCACAGCGGCCTAGCCCGGGAGACGAGGATTAGGTCAATATTACATAAATGACGACTGGTTTTTAATTTTGATAAGCTCAACAATGGGAACGTACTGGATCCTGTGAAAGCACGAGCCAGGGTCTTGGCCTGGGGAATTGGGAGTCAGGGAAGGCTTCTTGGAAGAAGAGCCTTTTGAAGGATGAGGGGGCATTCACTAGTCTAGGATGGGAGCAGTGCCAGCAGTTGGATTCCAAAGAGACTGGAGGTCTCTCCAGAGAGACTGTTGGTGAAGACCAGCTGGGGGCAGGGAGAGTCAGGAGCAAAGGGGAGCCTGGAGGAGGTGAGGCAGGGGTGGGAGTGCCAGGGGACCCGGGATCACAATCGGAGCTTATCCTAAAAGCTCTAAGCAGCTGAGTTACATAGTCCTATCTACATTTTAGAAGGCTCACTCTTGGGCCGGCCCTGTGGCTTAGGGGTTAAGTGCCCGAGCTCCGCTGCTAGCAGCCCGGGTTCGGATCCGGGGCGCACACTAACGACCCACTTCTCGGGCCATGCTGAGGCCTCGTCCCACATACAGCAATTAGAAAGATATGACATACAACTATCTGCTGGGGCTTTGGGGGATAAAGGAGGAGGATTGGTGACGGATGTTAGCTCAGGGCCAGTCTTCCTCAGCAAAAAGAGGAGGATTAGCATGGATGTTAGCTCAGGGCTGATCTTCCTCACAAAAAAAAAAGAAGGCTCACTCTGCTGGCTATGAAGAGGGTGTGAGGAGGGGCCCCAGGGAGGAGGGACATACCCCGTGCCGGGATGCTGCAATAGAGTAACCAACTCCTGCTGGTTTTCCCTGCACTATCTTTTAAAACTGAAAGTCCCCTGTCCTGGGAACCCCCTCCGTCATGGGCAAAACTGAGACAGTTGGGCAGCCCTCCGAGAGGGGGCTGCAGACATGAAGGGAGATGGAGAGTCTCAGAGGTTGGAAATGTACTGCCCGAGCTCATCATGGAGCCCACATGTCACTGTCCACTCCAGAGGCCCTGCCCCAGGCCCCTAAGTGGGATTGGTCATGGGGGGCCAGGGGCACAGCTGGCTCCAGCTGGAACCTTCCCCCCTTCCCGGCTCAGTGAGCACAAAACAGGGCCCCTCCTTCCTGTGACCCCTCACTCCTCCCGCCCCAGCCCACTCCCACCCTCTGTGCCAGGGGGAGCCAGGCCCGGGCCGCCTGGAATCCCAGACTCCCCCGCCTGGCTCGGGACAGAAGGAGGAGGAGAGAAATGAGTCACAGCAGACACTGCTCCCACTCACATCCACATCTCACCCAGAAAGCGTTACCCGAAGCATCCAAGCACAACACATCTGGGCGCACACACACCTGCTGGCACTCACATACATCATTTTGCACAAATGCATTCAGGGAGCCCAGACACCGGCAGATACTGGCAGACACACAGAGGCCCTTTACGTGACCTCACTCACACACACACAGCTGGTATATCCAGACCCCGAGACTCAGATGATGAGCAAGATACATGGAACCTGCTTCCAAAGTCCATTTTCATCTGGGATTGAGATCCTTCTCTTCACTGTAAGTCCCCTCTCCTGGAACCCAGCACCCCAGTCTGTACCCCTTGCTCTGAGGTGACCTCAAACTGCCCCCTGCCCTCAGAGAGATTGTCTGAATTCAGGGTTGAAGGAGAACTCGGAGTGTCTCTACTGCCCTAGACCTAGCCTCGCTCCCAGACCTGTCCCCAACTGTGCCCTCCTTCCCCACTTCCAGGCTGTCGCTCCAGGATGCTCTTGCCTTGGAACCTGGACGGGACAGGGCCATACTCTGGAGGAGGAGCTAGCGTTTCCTCAGTGCTAGTCATACACCTTATCCCACTTGACACAGCAGAGGTCCCTGGGGTGCATCTCCATTCCAATTTGAACACGACCACCAGTGTCTCTTTGCTGGAGCTTTGGGGGCTACCCAGAGGGGAGGGGTCCACATTACAAGCTGAACCATCCCAGGGGTGTTCATATTCCAGAACCATCAGATGAGCCAAACAGTGTCAACACTACAGCCTGACACAGGTCTTGAGTGAGTAGATGCTAGAAATACTGTCTGGATGTGTCCTCATTAAAGCCAAGCCAGGCGTGTCTGCACTGCAGTCCCACCAGAGATGCCCGAGGGGTGTCTCCACCTCCAGTACCAAACTGAACTCTAGAAGGGACTGAAGCAACATTTGTCCAGTGCCTGTTACGTGCTGGGCACTGTGCCACTGCTCACACACTCATACTCTCATCCAGAGCGGGCAGGGTGCTTGGGGCGCTCTCAATGCTCAAGTCAAAGCTGAATTTGTGATTTTACACTTTGAGCCACTGATGGTATCCACTTTACAGACCAGGGACAGCCAGGGCCATTACCTGCATAGCCGAGGGGGCAGTGGCACTCGTAGCGATCGGCCAGGTTGCGGCATGTGGCCCCGTGGTGGCAGGGCCGGGACGCGCACTCATCGATGTCCAGCTCGCAGCGGGGGCCCTGGAACCCGGGCACGCAGTAGCAGCGGAAGCCGTTAGGATCTGGACCCTGGGGCACACACAGAGCGCCGTGGTGGCATGGCTGGGTGGCACAGCCCTGGGGCTCCGTGGGCTCACAGGTGTAGCCACCACTCTCCGTCACCTGGCACTGGGTCCCTGGAGCACATGGGTCTGAGGCACAGGTGCTCAGGGTCTCCGGAGGCACCGTTCCTGTAGAGAGAGGAAACTGGCTGGGTGGGGTGGGTAGGGGCTACCAGGACACTCCCCTCCCCACTCTCAGGCCCACCCCAGACCCCCAGCCCCAAAGCAGCAGGGGTCTGTCCAAACTCAGGAGAAGGGAGGGTGGGCCAGGGGCTCTACAAGCCAGGTCCCAACAGGCTGCACACATCTACACCGGGAACTGGGAATGGTTTCTGGAGCGCCTCCATAGCAGACAACAGGACCCGGGATGCTCTGCCTGGCTCCCGGGCAGGCTTAGCGAGCAGACACGCGCTAACCCTGTGAGGGTTAGTGTTGGAGGGAGGCTGTGTGCCCCACTGCCTCATCGCACCCCTGCAGCGCCCCCTTGAGGCAGGCGCTGTCATGCCCATTTTACAAGAGGGCACATGGAGCTCAAGAAAGAGACTTGAGGTCTTGCCTGAGGTCACACAGCAAGTTAGCGCTGGGACAGCCTTCAAGGTCTGTCTGCATGTTTCAGCCCCACCCGGGGAGGAGGTCTCCTCTGGGTCTCCCAGTCTTCGGCCCACTCCCTCCCTGGAGGCCCAGGATCGAGGCTCCTCCCTCTCCGCCCTCCACCTCTCCCGCTGGGGGTCTGGTAACTCTATCCCCGCGTGAAACTGGAGACGGAGGACTTGGAGGACTTCAAAGGCAGGGGCCGAGCGCTCAGCCCCTCTCCCCCACACCTCCTTCCCTCCCCGCCTGTCCCGCTGGCCTGGGAACTTCTCAGAGGATCCCTAGCCCTTATTGTATCCCCCATCAGTGAATGCCTGAGTGGCCCGCCCGGCCACCTGGCCGCCATCACAGGGTACAGGGCAGGGATTGCGACCGGGTGACTGAACTTCTGGCTCCAGCCACTGTGATGCCTCCGCCACGCCGAGCTCCCTCTGTGAGAGGGTCACCTACTGATTTGGACGCCCAGCCACCGAGAAAGCCACCTCCCTCCCTTCCTGAGAGCTTATCAGGGTCATGCTTTGACGTAAAGCAGCCCTGGGTTTCAACCCAGCTCGGACAGTTACTAGCTATGAGACCTTGGGCAAGTCAGTTCTCCTGCTGAGCCTCCGTTTCCCAGTGCGGGAAAGGGATGGTAACAGTACTTGCCTCATAGAGTGTGGAAGGATTCAAAGCTTCAGGTAAGGCAGTCAAGTGCCCACTTGTAGGAACTCAGTAAGATGGGGGAGGGGATCCGCCAGCCTGCAGGAGGCACCACCCACCTGGGGCTCTGGGAGGCGCCCCTCCCCCAACCAGGTTGTCATTGAGACACTAACCAGGCCCACGCCCAGCACCTCCCCTACCCTGGGAAGACCCCCAGATAAGGTTCAGCAGCCTCTCAGGCGTCATCCACATTCCACCAGGCAGGGCTGTTCACTGGCCGACCCCCCACCCTTCCCAGAGAAGGCCAGGCAGGATGGGGGACTCGGAGACAGAGATACCAACCGATGGACCCAGGGAGAGACCGCAGCTGTCAGCCCTACCCTCGAGCACCCACAGCACCTGGGCCAGCTCAACATGGGCTCATATTCCCAAGATTCCCAGACCGAGGGCCCTAGCGCCCACCCAGGGCCAGGCATGCAGCAAGAAGGGCAGAGGGTCTGAATCACTGTCAGGCCAAGATGACCTTCTAGGGCTCTGGGGCCCACAGACCCTCTCTGCCCACAGTTCCTCTCTCCATCTGAGGCATCCATCTCTAACCCCCTCCCCCAAGCCTGGTTATATGGGTGAAGGCAGGGGGCATCTGGGCCTCTCTGAGGGGCTTAGGGGCAACTCGTCTTTCTTTTTCCCACCCAGGACCGCTGTGGCTGAGCAGTTTAGAGCCCAGTCCTGCAGGGCTAGATGGTCTGATGGTGATGGGAAGATGGTCTGGTGGGAGTGAGAAGATGGTCTGCTGGGGGTGGGAAGATGTTCTAATGGAGGTGGGAAGAAGGTCTGCTGGGGGTGAGAAGATGCTCTGATGGAGGTGGGAAGATGGTCTAGTGGGGGTGGGAAGAAGGTCTAGTGGGGGTGGGAAGATGCTCTGATGGAGGTGGGAAGAAGGTCTGCTGGGGGTGGGAAGATGCTCTGATGGAGGTGGGAAGAAGGTCTGCTGGGGGTGGGAAGATGCTCTGATGGAGGTGGGAAGAAGGTCTGCTGGGGGTGGGAAGATGCTCTGATGGAGGTGGGAAGAAGGTCTGCTGGGGGTGGGAAGATGCTCTGATAGGGGTGGGAAGATGGTCTGTTGGGGGTGCGAGTGGATAGAGCTCCCTCAGGAAAGGACACAGGTTTGGGCACCAGAGAGACCCAGTTTATGGGGTTCAAACAGTGCCCACCTCGTGGGGTGTTGTGAGGAGTGAAGCCCTGGCACCCAGGGAGCCCTCAGTGAGGAGCTACGACCTTATGATCGGGGTCCCTCCAGTGCTCGGGAGGAGCACAGTAATCATAGCTCCCACTGTCATGGGCCCTGGCTGCTGGGTCCTGTGCCAGCAGGCCCTTCATTTAATCCCAACAAGGCACCTCCCCTCACCTGTGTGGCCCAAGGGACACCCCCCCCCCAACACACACCCCAATAAGAAGCTTTGCCCCCAGTTCAGAGCCCTCCATTTCGGAGCAGACGGGATCAAGTTGGGGAGACAGTGCCTGGGGGAACCAGGGAAGATGCTTCATCACCATGGGAGCAGGTGGGCCCCAGGAGACAGAGTCCAGCCGCGTGGAACGAGTTCGTCCAGTGAGAGCCAGGCCAGAGGGAGGGAGCTGCCTGTCCTGGGAGGCATGCAGAAGCGCGTGAAGCATGCACGTGAGGAACAGCCATCTGTCCTGTGTAATCTCGATCTTCATCTTTACCTTTTGAGGTGGATAGCGCTGACATTCCTTTTTCACAGTTGAGGAAAGTGAGACTCAGAGATGAAGCGACCTCACAGTCCCACAGCCCGTGAAGGGCTGGAACACAAACCCAGGTCTCCCCACTCCAGAGCCTCCTCTCAGGGGTTTCCAGAACCATCCCAGGCCTGTATTAAGAATTCGGATTCCTGGGCCCCACTCCAGACCTAGAGGTTCAGAACCATGTGGGGCGTGAGGCCCGTGAACCTGCATTGCAACATGCTCCCTGGGGACTCCTTTGCACCTTGAGGCATGGGAACCGCTGACCTCGGGTTCTCTGTCTTCCAGGAGCCAGCGCAGGAGGCCAGGCCAGCCCAGGGCTGGGAGGCAGAGAGGTGAGGGCGGCGGGGCAGAGGAGGGGCCGTCCGGGGGCCAAGCCAGAGGGGCGTGGCCTGTTGCCAGGGCGACGAGGGGCCTGTGCTTATCTTTACAAATCCCTCCTGACCTCTCAGGCTGCCTGGGCCGACCTGGCAGGGGAGGGATTAACCGATACCCTCTCCTCGCCTTCGACCTGCAGCCCTGCCTTGGGAAGGCTCAGAGCCCGCCGCCCGGAAGGGAATTTTCTGCGTGGAAAGGACGGATTATAACAACATACCAGCAACAGTTTACTGAGTGCATACTATGCGCTCGGGGCTGTGCTACACATCTTACTTTTGTTATGCGTTATTATATTGGATTCAAACCGGAAGAGGTGGGTGCTGTTAAGAAAACTTTCGTTTTCCTAACTCAGAGACGTTGCTAACTTGCCTGGGACATCCCTCAAAACTATGAAGCAGATCGTCTCCAGACTTCTGAGAGGTCCCCATCTCCCAACGCACGTGAAATTCCTGCTTTGCAAACTTTCAGTTGCCACGCATGTATTGTCATTTCAGTGCATCCCAGCCCAGCCTCACCAGGCCCTGGAAAGCATCTCTAAGGGCTTGCACAGGAATGGAGGTTCCAGTGTCAGCCTGGGCAGAGCGGGCAATCTTCCGTCTATCCAGAACCGGCTGTTAGCAATACCCCTGTGCTTCAGGCCTCACTCGGTGCAGTCCGTAGTAACTCCTACTTTACATGCACTTGTAACGCCCTGCTGATAACAGCCAACAACTGATGAGAAGTGTCTGTGGAGGGTGGATTTCAGGAAGCTCCTTGTCTTGACAAAAGCAGGAGGAGAGAATATTTCTGGGCCAGCCCCATGGCTTAGCGGTTAAGTGCCCGCGCTCCGCTGCTGGCGGCCCAGGTTCGGATCCCCGGCGTGCACAGACGCACCGCTTCTCCAGCCATGCTGAGGCCGCGTCCCACATACAGCAACTAGAAGGATGTGCAGCTATGACATACAACTATCTACTGGGGCTTTGGGGGGAAAAAAATAAATAAATAAAATTATAAAAAAAAAAAAACGAATATTTCTAAGAAGTGACCCAAGATCTCATAAGATGTGGGAGCTTCTAGCTTAAGGGAAAAAAACTGTTCATCTCATATCATGAGAGCCCAAGGGTAGGACTGCATAACAGTGTGGTAGGACACAACAGCAGTTTACAAACGCTGCCTCAGAGCCTTCTGCAAAGGGTTCGAGTTACCCCCACAGGGCAGGACAGTTTGGAATACTCTTACAAATGTTGACCCCCTCATGTTAAAAGGCATCATTTTGATAACAGTAATGGCAACAATAGCTGTCACAGATTCACCGCCTGCCCTGTGCCTGGCACTGGCATTCCCGGTGTTTCCAAACCCTGGTCTCAGGGCGCTGGAGCCCCAGAGGCGCTTCCCAGAGTGAGGGTGGGACAGAGCAGGTGGAGATCCCGGCTGTTGGCTCTTGCACTCTTAACTAGTAGCAGGCTCCCGGCTCCCGGCTCTAATTCCCTTTGAAACTGGGGATTCTCCGTGAAACCTAAGCTGGAGAAGCACTGCCTTTTCTCATTGAATTCTTGTTATGGCCTCAGAGTTACCCGGTTTGTCCCCTTCTGACGGAGGCACAGAGAAGAGATGCGACTTTACAAAGGCTGGGACCAGAGTCAGCTGTGAAATCCTGGCCCTGCCATGCACTAGCTCTGTGACTCTGTGCAAGTTACTGACCCTCTCTGGGCCTCAATTTCCTCCTCTGTACACTGGGGGTATCAGAGCCGACCTCACAGGTCTGTTGTGAGAATTAAACTCCAGCATATTAGTCCAGTAGCGTGGTGCCACAGTGACTGATGGTATTATCTATTCATTCATCAACAAATCTTTACTTGGGGCAGACACTGACTATCCAGCACATCCCGACGTTGGGGAGCATGTGCGTGGCTGCCCCTCCATCCCTGCCTCTGTCCCGCAGCCCCCTCCCCAGCTCTTGTTGGAGGAGAGGCGAGACTTGGGGACTGGACTGCCCCTTTGTCAGCCGGGCTCCCCGGGGGTGCGGGATGGGGGAGGGACAAGAGAGCCCATCGTGCCCCATTGTACTCCAAGATGCCTGGTCCTCTCCTAGCAACCAGCGGGCCTTTGTGGCAGGGCGGGCCCAGGATGGAGGGGCCCAGCTTGGGGCCAGGCAGGAGTGGGCCTGGGGCCCAGGGCCTCCAGGACCCCCATCCCCTCTGGATGGAAACTGCTTTTCAAGTGACACAGTCCCCAGCCCCTAACCTCTGGGCAGTCAGGCCTTAGGTACTGGCATCCAGAAATGCTCACGCCCACAGGGCCCCCACCCTAGCTTTCTGGGATCCCCAGGGAGGGGGCACCCTGTGCAGAAATCACAGAGGGAAGGGCATCCCCTGGGAACCCCAGCAGGCTTGTGTGGGTATGTGTGTGTATATCAGTGTCTGCTCCCTTCTGTAGCATCGATCGACTTTGTGATCACCCTGCCTCAAGGTTCACGTGAACGTACGGTGGAGCGTGGATGCACACGTGTCAACACCCGTATGTTGGTGTGTGCAGGTGCAGTGCATGTACACTTAGGTGTGTGTGTGCAAGTGCACGTGTGGTCGATCTACACGTGCCTGTGGACACCTGTTCATGTGGTGTGTGCCCTTGTGTGTGCCACACCAGTGTGCGGTGTGCGTGTATGTGTGTGCATGCATGCACATGTGTGATTTTTGTGTGCAGGTGTGCATTTGTGTGATTTGTGTGTGCACACACATGTATAGGTGTGTGCATGGTGGGGCAGGGGACAGACACCGCAAACCAGGATTTCATGCCCCTCGTGTGCAGAGAGCAGAGAGCAGGCCCCTAGAGCTCCAGATTTGCCTTGAGAGCCCAGCTTACAAGCCCCCATCCCTCTCTGAGCCTCAGTTTCCTCCACTGCAAAACGGGGTCCTCGTCCTCCCCACGGCCCTGCGAAGAGGAGAGGGAGACGAAGACTTTGTGAGCCAGGCCCTGTGAGAAGCCGGAGGGGGGCCTCAGGTAGGGGCCCAGGGGGGACTTGACCCCACCCCCTGGGGGTCTGCGGGGGTGGGGGCTCCCCGGGCCGCAGTGGAACCCAGGCCACCCGCCCTGCTGGCTCCCTCCTCCAGCAGTGGCCTGGGGGCGGGAGACTTCCCAGGCCTCGCCCCCGTAGCTATAGTGACCAGGACAAAGCGTCCCCTAGACCCCCCAGGAAGAATTCCAGGCCCCATGCACACGTGAATCCACTTGGACAAAAGCAAAAACCGCTTGGCGAACAGGGTCTGACTTCAGAAAGCCCTTCAGCTCAATCTGGGGACGCCAGGGAGTGGACAGCGGTGGACACACAAGTTCCCAAGTGCCCGGCCACCCCCTGGGGACCCCAGAGCACCCCAGCCCCCCAGTGCAGGCAGGGCTAACATGCACATGGAGGGGATGCGGGCAGACGCCTGGCTCTCCGCGGTCTTCTTCCCCCTCCTGCCCCTTTCCACCCTACTCCACTGGGCTGGGGTCTGCTGCCCCACCCCGGGCCCCCATGTCAAGAGGAAAGACCCAGTTCACCCCCCCGACGACTTCTACCCCAGACCCTGCGCTAGGACACAGCCCACCCCACTCAGAATGTCGCAGACAACTCCCGGCTCGCCTGGGACAGCTCATCCCACCTCACAACTTGAACTCACCACAGCTGCACCCACAACCAGCACGGGACTCACAACAGACTCTGGGGCGAGGCGCATGCTACCTGCAGCTCCCCAAACTCAGGCCTCCCCAGCCCCAGCCCCCTCCCTTTCCGTACGCAACACCCCTCCCAATCACACAGCCCACCCCATGATCCGAATCACCGCCGGCCCACGGTCCCCTTCACAAAGCCCCCCTCGACACGCAACAGCCCCCAAGTCCCAGGACACACTCCCTCCACACGAGTTCCAGGGGCCCGCAGCAGCGCACCCTCGCACCTCACAACTCGGGCCTGCGCCCCAGCCCACGAGGACAGCCCCAGGGCCTGGGGTGTCTGCTTTGGGGGACAGACTCTGCCCCAGGCCCCCCCAAGTCTTGTGCCCCAACTCACCGGCCAGGAGGGCGAGGGCAGGGGCCCAGAGCAGCGGCAGCAGCAAGAGAGGGGCCGGAGGCCTGAGGTCCCGGGTCCCGGGCCTGGCCAGCGCCATGGCAGCACGCTCCGCTGGCGGCTGTGGGAACGGGCGGCGGGCTGGCTCCGCACCCCCCTCTCCCTCCAACCAGCACTAATGCCGTGGACAGAGGCCCGGCCCTCCCTCCCCCCCCCCTCCCCTCCCCTCCCCTCCTGCCTCCTCCCACCCAGGCCCTCCAGGCTGCTCCACCCCCAGGATGGACTCTAGACAAGGGGTCCGGCCCACCCCATCTCCCCCAGCCCCAGGGCTCCAGACAGGCCTCAGGGTCCCCTGTGGTCTGACCTTGTCCGACCTTGTCTCGGTGCCCACCACTCTCTCTGTCCTGACTCCCCACCCCCACCCTGCTCTCCTCCCACCTCTCAGGTCGTGCTGCCTCAGCCTCTTCGGAGAAATTTCTGTTCTGTGGGGCTGTTCTTCTCACTGATGATGCCAGCTACTCCCAAGTCCTCGGTGATCCCACCCTGCTGGACACCCCCCCCCATCTCCTCTCAGCCCGGGCCTCCCTCCCCAGCCCAGGCCTGAGTGCCCAGCAGCCTCCCAGGCCTCCCCTCTGCTCAGGAGCCCCAGGCCCTTCCCCTCAGCTTGATCCTCCCCGGTGCTCCCCACCTGAGCCAGGCACCGCCCCCCCAGCAGCCCAACACCCCCCTCAACATTCAGTCAACCACCAGCTCCTGGCGGCTCTTCCTTCTCAATGTCTCTGGATCCCACCCCCCTTCACTCCCTGGCCCCAGGCTGCCACACACAGCCCCTCCCACTATGGCCCTCAGGTAAGGCCCGTGTCTCCACACTCACTACCCCATCACCAGCCAGACCCAAGCTCTTCCTTTTCTCCCCTTTGGCCTAGATCTTTGCCTCTGCTGTTTGCAACTCCAGACACCTCACTGCATTCCAAGGTGGCCCATTCTACTGAAGGGCAGCGCTAACTGAGCAAGCTTTCCATCGCCCCTGCTGGGAAGTCCTTCTTGTTGTCTAACCTTATAGTCTCCTGCTGCACTTGATGTTTGCTTGCTCCAGGCTGGAGAGGGGGATGTTGTTTGGGTGGAGAGGAGGAGTTCTTCAGGGTACCTGGACCCAGGTCATCTCAAAGGCACTACAACGTCAAAAATCCCACTCTTCCACTACCCTCAGCGCCAGGGGAGGGGGAATCCCCTTGCTGAAGGGACTTCCTGAAGCGAACCACTGGCCCTGCCAGAGCATCTCCATTTGGCCTAATTCAGTGACCACAGATGCAGGGCACCCAGCCCTGTGCTGGGCTCTGGGATGTGTCCCAGCCCCCAGAGGGCACAGTCTGGAGACAGACCTGAGCAGCCATTGAAGGAGTGCCAGGCTGTCCTAGAGGGATGGGCAACGGTCCGTGGAGTTCAGGGAAGGGAGCAGTGGCCATCACTTGGGGCGTGGGTGGCTGGTGGCCATGCTGGCCCTCCAACCCGGGTAAGTGCTCAGAGAAGGACCTGAAGGACCTGGGTGGACCCCTTGTCCACATCCCTGCCCATCTCCACCCTGGAGGCTTGTTCCCTGAGGTGTGTGTATGGGGGAGGGAGGCGGCAGGGGTTGGTCCTTTGCTCCTTGGTTTCTGGGACCTTAGCACTCCCAGGTCACCTTTAATTCCCTGCCTCTCACATACACCAGGAGCTGCCCTTGGCCGCCGCCCCACCCCCACCCCCGCCACGTGGAAGCCCCTCTTGACCCTGTGGGAAAAACATAGGCCCACAGCTAAATAGGTCCGGGTTTGAGCCCAGCTCTACCACGGGCTAGTGACTGCCTTCTCTGGGCCTCAGTTTCCTCATCTGTAAAATGGGAGTAATAACAGTTCCTGCCATGGAAGGCTTTAATGAGCTGAAGTGGCTGTGAGTTTTTATTTTACTTTTCAGAGATTCCCGAGAGATCCAAGCAGCCCCAGGGGCGTGGGGACAGGGGGAGGCCAAGGCTCCCACAGTCCCCCGGGTATCCGGATACACAGACACAAACACCCACGCTGTTACTCCGAGCCTGGAGGTCAGAAGGGCGCCGTCCGGGCTCCCATCCAAGCCCCGCCCCCAGCCCCTGTCTTGCAGCCGCCAAGCGCCACCTTGTGGACAGACCTGGGAGTGCCCTGCGAGGTCTGGAGGCCGCCGCGGCGAGCCCATGAGGACGGGACGGATGCAGGAACCCAACAGCACCGGCAGAGGGAGCGCCGTGAGCGGGAAGGAGGGGGCTGGGGGTCACGGGGCGGCAGGCAGGACTGAGGTTGGACGGGGCGACCATCCCGGCGCACTCCCTGGTCCGGATCTGGAGAAGAGACGGTAAGAGCGGGCCAGCCCCTCTGACGAGTTGGTCCGTTAGGAGAATCCATTTCCCTCATTCTCCCGACCTGGAGGGGAAAGGAAACCAACATAACCTCATTTTACTCCCTTAACAACCTGCGAGGTCAATATTGACCCCATTTTACAGATGAGGACACTGAGGCTCAGACAAGTGAGACTCGCTGCTCAGGGTCCCACAGCTAGTCAGTGCAGGGGTGGGATTCGAACTCGGGTCTCTCTGACGCCAGCGCTTTCCACTCCTGGAATCTCTGACTCTAGGTTGACTAACTGTGCTCCACTCAGCTCTGGAATTATTTGCTGCCTTCTCCCTGGTCAAGGGCACCCAGTCTTGGGGTAGGTACACCCCCCGGGGCCTTAGGTAGACGTGGCAGTAAAGCTTAGTGGTTGGGTGGCCTCAGTGTTGGCTTGAATCCTGATTCTGCCCCGTGCCCTTAGGCAAGATTGTGTTGGTGTGTTTTTACTTTTCTGAACCTCAGTTTCCCCGTCTGTAAATTGGGATAATAATAGTGTCTGCCTCAGGGTACTTCGAGGAGTGGCCTGCTGCCGCCAGGGCCTGGTTAGGGGAGGTGATGGTGAGGAGATCACCAGGAGGGACGCCTCCAGACCCTTCCAAAGTGACCTCTGCCCTGGGTTCCCCCACCAGGGTCCTGCATCTCCCTTCTCAGGGGCCGGGTTGGTTATTCTGTGGGCACTCCCCACCCAGATCCATCCTCCCCGCTCTCTGCCCTGCTGACCCCTGTGGATTTCCTCACGGCTCCCTTCTCTCTGGCTCCTGGTAAGGGTGGGCCAGGGGAGGCACGGCAGGAGACGGAGGGCAGGAGGAGAGAGGGAGGCCCGGGTATTTCTTCCTCCTCCTTCTCCCTGCACTGGGGCACTTCTGCCTACAGCTCCAGGGGGGCCCCTCTGTCACCTCAGCTCTCCCTGCTCAGGTACCGCTGTTCCCTCTGTGGCCCAGTGTGGGGCCACCTTCAGCCCTGACCTCACCGGGTCTCTCAAAGGCCTTCCTCACTCCCTTCTTCTTGGAACCCTCTCCCCTGGCTTCCCTCCCACCTTCCAGGCTGCTCTTCCTTGCTCTTTCCTCCCAAAATGTTGGGATGCATCGGGGTCTGCTCCCAGCCCCCTGCCCCTCTCACACGTCCCTCCCTGGGTGAGCACGAGCACATCCAGGCTTCCTGACCAGCCCAGCTCTCTTAGGAGCTCTCCACCCGTGGTTCTTAACCCTCCTCCTTGATAACAATGATCCTGTACCACTCTTTATTATCCTGAAGTGAAATGACATACATATGCGTGTAATTCCCAAAAGAAAACCATCCCACTACCCTAACAAATACAGAGTGAGCCATTGTGGGCTGCTGGTGAAGTGCACAGACACTGGTTCGAATCCTGGCTTCTCTGCTTCCCAGCTGTGTGACCTTGGGTAAGTCACTTAACTTCTCTGTGCCTCAGTTAGCTCCCCAGTAAAAAAGGGATTTTTTTCCATGCAGCACTTTACTGGGTAGAATTGTTATGAGGATTAATGAGTAAGTTATTCATGAAGCATTTAGAACAGTGCCTGGCACATGTTAAAAGCTAAATGAGTGTGGCTTAAATTTTAGATGATATGTATTTCAAGTTGTAACTACTCTTATTGCCTGCGCTAGAAGACGTCATAAAATAATGAGAAGCTCGCTCCTCTACGCAGAACCCCCCTGAATGCGACAGCCACAAATGCAGATCAGTACGGAGAGTGTCGTGTCGGCATCTCAGATACCACAAGGCACGTTGACATTAAGTATGTAATTTTCCAAGATGGTGCAACTCTGGATAAGGTTCTGAACAAGATAAAGAGCGATCTTCCTCCAATTTACATGGAAGTTGTATTTCTGGCAACTTCATGTGTGTTAAAATTCAGAGCATCACGCAAGAATGCTGTGTGTTTATATGCCAGCCAGACGTGGGCTCTTGGCACAGACACTGACGAACAGATGTTTTTCCTCTGCATGAATGTCTGGCAGGACATTCAAAATCAAAGGGCACAGGGGACATTCTTCGTGGTGTGCACTGTCCTGCACATGGCAGGGGGCCCACAGTCCTGGGCCCACCCACTCGATGCCATCGGTGCCCCCCAGTCACCATGAACATTGAAAGCACCCCCACGAATTCCCAAAACAGCGCCCAGGAGGCCCCTGCATTCTACACCAACTGCCAGAGGGACTTTTCCAAATCCCAAACTGTCCCTCTTGCCTGTTGACTCCCAGTGACCCTCAGGCCACGTCCAAACTCCTGAGCCTGATGCCCGGAGTCCTCATAATCCAGCTCCCTGCTTACCTCCCCACAGATGCAGACCCGTACCCTCGGCCCCACCCTCTCCCCGACCCCCCAGACACACACACACACACGCACGCACGCACGCACACACACGCACACACACACGCACGGCTGTGTCTTTGCCCCTGGGTCTGCTCCCTGGAGAGCCCCCCCCCCACCGCCACCTCCCCACCCCACCCCCACCTGGTTGAGCTTAGCTGACACCTCGCTGATCCTTTGAAACCCACTTCTGCCCTCACCTCCTGGGAGAAGCCCTGGTCACCCCAGGCTTGGGGGGGCCTCTTCTGTGCTCCCACAGCCCCCTGGGCTTCCCTCCACAACCCCAGCCCCATTCTAGTCGCCAGTGTAGACGTCTGCACCATCGGAAGGCAGGGCACGTGCAGGTGATTCATAAGCAAACGAGGACCGTTCAGCCCTCGCCCTGGGGGAGCCCACAGCTGGCGGAGGGACAGACACACGGACAGTGCTGGAGGCACTTGCTCAGAGCCTGCTGGGAGCCCCAGGGACTGAGAGGCCAGCTGCCGCCGGCAGTTTCCCAGGGGAGACACGACCTTGGAGTGTGAATAGAGTTTTCCAGGTAGATGGCAGAAGGCACACCTGGCTGAAGAGCCCGCCTGGGCAGAGGTCAGGTGTGAGAGAGGGCGACACGCCATCGCGCCTTGGGGAACCCGGACAGGTGAGTGTCGCCTGGGGTCAGCATGTGGAGAGGCCGTGAGGAGAGAAGAAGAGGGCGCGTCAGAGGGCAGCTCGTGCAGAGCTTGTAAGGTGCCGGGAGGCTGGGCTTTGTCCTGGGGGCACTGGGGAGCCATCGAAGGGGTTAAAGCAGGGGAACGACATGCTCTGTCAGGTTTGATGTGGCAGAGTTCCTCAGGGAGGAGTGCGACGATGCGCTGCAGAAGGGCAAGAGCAGGGACAATCCAGGGAAAGGTCTCAAGCTCTGAATTAGGACAGGGGCGGGGGCGGGAGCAGGGGCGGGGGTGAGAGCAGGGGTGAGGGTGGGCATTTGAGCGGCAGAAACAACAGAACTTGGTATCTGCTGGGGCTGAGAAAGAGGGAGAAGGCCAGCATGTACCCCAGCATCCCAGCTTGGTGAACCTGCAGGGATGAGGGTAGAGAGAGGGGGCTGGCGAGACGGCTTGGGGAGGGTGGCCCCGGACAAACCCAGTCCTCCCCAGGCTGAAGGACAAACTGCAGGTCCCTCTGGAGACACTAGAGGGAGCTCCAGGATAGGCCAGGCTCCCCTCTACCTCCAGCCGCCCGCCTCCAGCCTCCACCCCCTCTCCCAGGGGGACCAGACCCCCCCACCACTCGGAGGGGGGTCTGGGGGTCCTGCCAGGGCCTGGCCAAGTCTAATGGCTCACAGTCTCGGGCCACCTCATCCTCCTGCCACCGGGTTTGCAGGTGGGGGGACCTTTTCAAGGCAGGGGAACTGCAGGCAAGAAGTACTGACAGCATGTCCCTGTCTCACCCAGCACTGCCCCCCGCTGCTTACTCCCATGGGGATAAGGAGAGCAGCCCACCCAAGGTCACACCACTGTCAGAGGCGACCTCAACCCCAGCCAGCACTGCCGCCCCCAGTTGGGGATGGGAGTGGACCAGACTCCCCAAGTTGGAGGGGCTCATGAACTAGAAGAGTGCAAGCAACCTTTCCAACGCCTCTGACCCTTCCTACAAAACCCTGGGGTGGGAGGAGGTTCCTGTGAGCCACCAACCCACATCACCTGGGACCCCAGTGGCTGGGAGATAGCATTCCAGGCAGAGAGGGCGTCTGTGGACCAAGGCCTGGAGGCCGGGAGAGGCTGGCAGGTTCAAGGAATGGGGCAGAGAGCAGCATGGCCAGAGTACAGGGGGCAGGGAGGTGGCCCAGAGGCGGCCAGAGAGATTGGGGGCGCCATTAGGGAGTCTGGAGGCCGCCGAGAGCAGGGGGCAGCCTGGCAGGCCTGCGGGGCAGTGCCAGGACAGCTTGGCACTTGCGAAGGATGGCTCCAGCTACAGAGGGGGAGGGGCAGAATTACAATTTTTGGAAAAGTGATTGGCCTCTCTGCTTGAGTCTAAATGGCACAATCTTTTAAATGTTTATGAAAACAAAAAATGAATACCAAATGGAAATACTGAAACAGGAAATCCGTTTCCTTTCAAATCTGATGGAAAGAATGAATCCAAGCCCCAAATGATGCTAACAGGATTTTAATAATCTGTAACGGAACACGCCGGCAGGACCAGCAGGTGCATGCCAAGCTGCCTCCCACTGGCCTGGGAACCCCGGATCTGAGGGCCATTTGAACAACGTACTCTCACTGCCCACATGGGGAAACTGAGGCCTAGACGGCATGGGGACGACCCCAGGGTCGTGTGGCAAAGTTGGAACTAGAATAAAGACTTCTGACTCCCAAGCACACGGCACAAACACACACACACACCGTACAGGAAACGCTCTCCAAATTCAGAAGCGTGAACACCTGTAACATACAAGATTCCACAAACTCACATACTCCCTCACGCAGACACACGCTTGCCTGGACAGCAGTGTGCAGACTCCACACAACACTCCCAGACACCCAAATGCATCCACAAACACATTCATATTCACACACGCAGGTGCTCACATACACATCTGATCACCCCAAATCTAAATACTCACATATACAGAGACCTCTACACGGAACACACACATACACATGCAAATATCTACAGATAGACACAAGATTCAAAAATACCCCTCAGTAGGGGGCCAGCCTGATGGCGCAGCGGTTAAGTGCACGCGCTCTGCTGCAACGGCCCGGGGTTCGCAGGTTCGGATCCTGGGCACGCACTGACACACCACTTGTCAGGCCACGCTGTGGCGGAATCCATATAAAGCAAAGGAAGATGGTCAAAGATGTTAGCCCAGGGCCAATCTTCCTCAGCAAAAAGAGAAGGATTTGCAGATGTTAGCTCAGGGCTGACCTTCCTCATAAAAAAAAAGAAAATACCCCTCAATACACATCCACGGACACACCATTCACACATCCACAGCCACGCAGACTCCTACACACTCACAGACACACACATACAGCATCCTCACAGCCCTGGGAGGCCCACAGGCCGACCCTCCGGGCTAAACAGCTGTGTCCCCTCGCTCACACCCAGGCCGTGCTGACACAAGGTCAATGTGGAGTGTCCTGGTGACCCTGCCGTGCCTCTGCAAGGGGCTGGGACTCTGAGACAGGCGAGGTGCCTCCTCCTCTGGGAGGCCAGGGATACCATGCGCTGTTGGAGGAGCCGCGGCTGATCCACAGCATGTGCCCAGGCAGCTCAGAGGGGCCAGGAGCTGCCCCAGGACCCAGCCCCAGCTGGCCCCACACTCTCCTCACCCCACAGCAGCGTGTGAGGGGGTGTGTTCAGCAGGTGTGGGCAGAGGCAATGTAAGGTTGGAAGGAGAGAGCTCTTCTACTGTGTAGGTTTAGGATTCCTTCCTTCCTTCCTTCCTCCCTTCCTCCCTCCTTCCCTTCCTTTCTCTGATATTTAATAAGGACCTTTTGTGAATCAGGCAAAACAAAGACATACCCTCTGCCCCCCAGGAGCGCAGTCTAGGGGTGAGCAGACGCACCCGGAGCTGAGCTACTACCTTACACATTGTGACAATGGCTACAAGGCTTCAGAGAGACCTGGGTTCCATCTGGGGCTGTGGGACATTGAGCAATGCGTGTCCTTCTCTGAGCCTCAGTTTCCTCCTCTGAGAAATAGGGATCATGATCTCTCTGACCACCTGTTTGGTTTTTTATTAGAATCATTTCAATGGTGGATGTGGGGGGAAAGGGAAAGTGTTAGTAAAATAAGAGTCAGACGTTTATTAGGCCCCAGCTGTGTGCCAGGTCCGTTATATGGGAGTGTGGCTAAGTGTGCAGGCCCTGGAGTCAGGGAGGCTGGCTGGGTTCAAATCTCTGCTTTTCCAGGACTGGCTGTGTGAGCTCGAACAGGTTGCTTAACCTCTCTGAGCTTCTCCTTTCTCATCTGTAATGTAGGTGTAATAATAATACCCACTTTATATGAGTGCTGTGGGATAGTGCATGTAAAGTTCTTGGCACGAGGCCTGCCGCAAAGCAGATGCTCAATTAAGTCAGTTCTTATTATTATTTATAAGCTTTTATTTATTCATTCAGCAAACACTTACTGAGCACCTACAATGAGCCAGGCATGATTCTAAGTGGTCTGCAAATTGTGGCTCATTTAATCCCTCTAACAACTCTATTATTATCCCTGTTTTACAGCCGAGGAAACTGGGGCACAGAGAGGTCCAGTCACTTATTCAAGGTCACACAGCTGGTAGGAGGTAGAGCTGGAATTGGAACCCAGGTCTGTCGGCCTCTCTAAATCCGTCTACAAGACATGCACTTCCCTCGTGTAGCTCAAAGTCCTCCTCCCCACTCCTCAGCAGCAGCCCCTGTTAAATAAATCATCCAGTAACGGTTTCTAATTCCCAGACTTGGTTGCAAATAAATTATTCACATTGTGCGACCTGCACACCACAGGCTGGGCCTCACTGCCTAAGAAGGGCCGCCTACCCACAAGATGCCACTCCCTCCCCTGGGCGTGGGTCCTGGTAGGCCAGCCAGAGGTGGCCAGAGGTGGCGGGCCCTGCGGCCCTGCTCTAGGAACTAGGAGGGGCTTTCCTCCTCCCATTGCCAGCCTTTGCTTTCTAATAAGCTCACAGGCTGCTGTTGTCAGAGAACATAAGCTCTGGACTCAGCTGGTCCTGGGTTCCAGTCCTGCCTCTGCCCTGAGCAGCTGTGTGACCTCAGGCAGGTGGCCTACCCTCTCTGAGTCTCTGGAGGAGGCTGACCAGCTGGCGCACACAGTAGGGCTGAGGGCCCCACTTCACACTTTCTCTTCTTCCGCCATTTGTGCTCTGAGGCTTGTGCTGCCCAGCTAGGCCCTGTGCTGGAAGCTGGGGGCAAAGATCCAGTCCTGGGGGCGTCCAGTCTCCACATCTCATCTTCTACTCTCAGTATCTGGCTGAAACCCTGGTCTGGGCCAGAGCCCTGGGCTGCTTGTAAGGAATACTGGGCGCTCCAGAGCCCCCTTCAGGGCCAATTACTCATCCCAGCTGCTGGGAACATCAACCACTGATGGGTCGCTGGGTTATGCCCCCTGCCAGGTGCAGCCGGCGGCCGGTGCCTGACTGATGGAGAGCTACAAAGGCCCAGCCTCCTTGCCTCCACTGGGACAACTCTGAAGGACCGTCACAGCTCCAGGGACCCTGCAGGGGCCTCTGTTGCAGCCTCATTGTGGGTCAGCTTCTCCCTCTGCCCAGTCCCACCTTCCTACTTCCTGCCAGGTGTGTCTTCTGAGGGCATGCCCCAATAAACCTGCCTGTCATCCTCCCTCGCAGGTCTGTTTCCGGGAACCCAGTCTGAGGTACTTGTCACAGACAGAGCCAGTTCCCAGCATTAAGTGAGACTCAGTCCAAGTCACCAATACTCAGTGTTGCTCACAGGCTGAGCCCACATTCTGTCCCGGTCCAAGCTCTGATCCTGGTCCCAGACTGAGCCCTGAACCTGGTCCCAGACTGAGCCCTGACTCTAACCATAGACTGACCCCCGATCCTAGTCCCAGACTGAACCCTGATCCTGGTCCCAGACGGAGCCTGAGCATCCCGTGGAAAGCAGAGGACCACTTCAGACAGAACTAAGGGATAGTAAGTGGCAGGTAGAAGGGGGTTGGAGTCTGGCTTAGACTGAGAACAGGGCCAGAGTGAACCTCTCTGGAGAAGACTGACTGGCAGCCCCGTCAGCCCAGGTCAGAGTCACAGAATCTCGCTTCACAGAGAGGTCTTTTTCAAAAAAATGGAACAAGGTCTTCTTTGTGGAAGAACGAAAATCTGAACCCAGAATGATAAGAATAATCACAATAGCTGCCACTCCTCTAGCAGGAAGTGTGTCCTGGGTGCCGTGGGGTCCACTTCATGGCCCTGCCGCCTCCTCAGAACAACCTCAGGGGGCTGTTGTCACCCATCTTACAGATGAGGAAGCCGAGGCTCAAAGGGGGAAACCACTTGCCTTGTGCCTCAGCCGTGGCAGAACCAGCATTCAAAGCCTGGACCAGGGCTAGCCCAGTGGCATAGTGGTTAAGTCTGTGTACGCTGCTTCAGCAGCCTGGGGTTCGTGGGTTCAGATCCCTGGTGCAGACCTACACACCGCTCAACAAGCCATGCTGTGGGGGCGTCCCACATACAAAATAGAGGAAGATGGGCACAGATGTTAGCTCAGGGCCAATCTTCCTCAAGCAAAAAACAAAACAAAACAAAAAAAGCCTGGACCATTCTGTGCTTCTGTGGGATCTAGGCTCAACTGGAGGCTGGTCTCCCAAAGAGTGGCCCCTAAGGGGCTTCCAGGCCCCCTGAGTCACCTGAACTAGCAGTTCACCAGGTCCCTGAGCCTGCCTAGGGCAGCAGAGGAGTCGGGAAGGGAGTGGTGGGTGGTCCACGTGTCTGTAACTAAGACCCAGCCCCAACTTCAGGCAGGCCGCTGTTCATCTCAGGGCCCCCCAACTCGTATTATTTGATTCCCACACCCATCTCGTTGAGGTAGGCACTATTATTACAGGCATGGCACAGATGGGGAAACTGAGGCCCAGAGAGGGGACACCACTTGCCCAGGCTTGCAGACCTGGGACTCACCTCGAGAATTCCTGACTCTTGGTCTCCCGTCCTCTGTTCATGTACGTGGAAGAAAGAGGGCCACTGCTAACAGACTGAATGTTTGTGTTCCCCCCAAATTCCTATGTTGAAACCTAACCCCCAATGTGGTGGTGTTACGAGGTGGGGCCCATGGCGGGTGGCGGGTGATGAGGTCATAAGAGTGGAGCCCTCATGCGTGGGATTAGTGCCCCTATAAAAGAGGCTTTAGAGAGACCCCTGGCCCCTTCTGCCATGTGAGGTTATAGCAAACAGATGGCTGTCTGTGGGCCAGGAAGCAGGCTCTCACCAGACACCGAATCTGCCAGCATCTTGACCTTGGACTTCCCAGACTCCAGAACTGTGAGAAATAAATTTCTGTTGTTTGCAAGCCACGAGTCTATGGTATTTTATTTTAGCAGCCCAAGGGGTTAGGCAGCCACTTTCCCCCGCCCGTTCCACACTGTTGATTCTCCCATCCATCCACGCGTCTATCAGTACGTCCGTCCACACATCCGTCTATCCGTTCATCCCTGCGTCCACACATCCACAGCTGTGCACTGAGCATCCTTTAGGTACCAGGTCTGGGCTGGGTGCTGGGGGCCCAGCGGGCAGAGCCCACCCTTATGGCGCATATAGGCTGGCAGAGGAGCCACATATGAAACAAACATACCTGCAAAAACTGAATGCATCACCATTGTGCTAAGTGCTGGGAAGAAGCAGCCCAGGGTGTTGTGAGTGGGTATAGCAAGGCCCGTCTCCCTTGGGAGAGTTTTCTGGGCCCCAGGGAGCCGACAGGCAGGAAACCTGCTGAGACAGCCCCGTCGGCTTGGCCTCAGGGGACAGAAGTTGAGAGAAGAGCGTGAATAATGCCCCAGCTGAGCCAGCTGGCTTGGTGAGGCTGCAGCCAGGCCACCCGGCCCCTCCAGTAGATGGAGTCCTGGGGGCTCGGCTGCAGCAGGAGGACCGTCAGGAGGTAGGTGGCGAATGGGGGTCTTTTGAACATCTCCCCTGAGACTCGCTGTGTGAACCATCCCAGCTGGGGCCTGAAGCCTCCAAGAACTGTATCAGAGTTTCAGGAGACACAAGAGAGGTTATTTCAGGAGGCATGGCATGAGCATACGTGTGGAGGTAGGAAACAGGAGGCAGACCCAGGAAGGTGGAACAAGGAGAGAAAAGGGAGGAGACACTGAATCCCGGTCCCCGGGGATTTCATAGCACCCTGGGGAGCTCGACTCCCGCCATACCCCAGTGACAATAATTGCTGCCGTTGTTAAAGCTGACCGTGTGCCCAGCGAGGGTCACGCATGATCTCCTTTCAGCCTTACTGGATCCAGTGGGATCCTTCCTGCTCGGTCCCATTTTACGGACAGAGAAACCGAGGTCAGGAGAGGTGAAATCTGTCACCCAAGAGCACAGAGTCAGCAAGTAAAGGATCAGGATGTAGCCCAGCCCCTGTTCTTAACACACCCCTATTGTGCCCAGGAAGGTGTGAGGAAATCCCGGCCCATGCTGGCTCCACCTGTGGTCTCGTCTGTTTCTTCCACCAAACTGAGAGTTGATCTACCTCTGTCACCACATGACACCAGGCACAGAATTGGTGCTTAGGAAATATTGCGAATAAAATCATCATCATAAAAGCAGGCACTCCTAAAGTGCCCACCATGTGCCACGGCATCACAACTGTATGAGGTTGGTGCTACTGTTAACCCCATTTCACAGGCAGGGAAACTGAGGCCTGGCTAGTAAGTGGTGAAGCCATGGTTCAGCAGGCAGCAAGTAAATAAACACATTAAGGAACTATCTGATGAGTAAGTGGGCATGAGTAATGATGAAAGAATGAATGAGAGAAAAGGTGAGTAAATAGTGAGGTACTGAAGGAGGGGCAGAGGGGGCGAAGGTGAGATGCCGTCTTGGCAGAGTGGAGAAGAGGTGGAGCCATTACCACTTGTTCCAGCTCCAGCTCCAGCTCCCAGGAGAAGGCCCCTTTTCTCTCCTCTCAGGGAAGGTTGAATTCTCTGCCAGGCTGTTGCTTAGCAACAGTGCCCCCCCCCCCGCCCAGCCCTGCCCCACTTCCCTCCGCCAGAGCTGGGGGTGAGTGGCCAGCCCCAGGGCCTGGGCTGTCACGCCGGGGGAAAGAAGGTCAGAGGCCAGAGAGGGCCTGGGTGGGCTCCAAGACTGGGAGATGAGACCCGAGACCCCCAGGGAGAGCTATTTGGACCAACCGTTTATTCTGAAGGCGCTCTGCCCGGCACGGGGGAGCGGAGATGCTCACAACCGCTTAGAGCGAAAACCACAGGGCCTCAAGTCTGAAGTCCTGGGTTGGAGGAGATCCTGGATGAGTCGCTTCCCTTCCTGAATGCCGTCCTCATCTGTAGAAGAGGGACACGGTACCCATGCCCAGGGGGCCGGGGCGAGGATAGAATGGGTCCATGGGAAGGTTTTGCACTGGGAGGGTGCGGGCTATTTTTATAAGCAAGCAGGGTGCAGTCTACCTCTAGAGGACAAAGAACTCTCATGGTCCCCTCCAGGAGAAGATGGGGTGCCCTGCACGGGAGCACAAGGCCTGGAGGCTTCTGAAGAGGCGGGCCCTGCAGGACTTCTCTAAGTGGAGACTGGGGAGGGGAGTAGGAGAGAATTCCTGGAACAGGGGACAGCCCATGCAAAGGCCTGGAGGCACGAGCTTGGAGCCCATTCCATAATAGCTGCTATTTATCCACGCTCAGGCACATTTACATTTAATCCTTACAGGAGCTCCAGGACGCTAGACGTATTGCCCCCATTTCACAGCAAGGAGACGTTGGCTCAGAGAGGTAAAGGGACTCGCTCGAGGTCACGCAGCTGGTGAGCAGCAGAGCTGAGTCCAGCTCACTCTCGCCTGCTCAGATGGGTGGCACAAAGAGAGCAAGTGGCAAGAGATGCCGCCATGGCGGACGCAAGGGTCTCCTCACGCCGCAGCGAAGGAGTCTGGACTCGGTGCAGAGGGCAAGGGGGAGCCATGGGTGGTTTCTGAGCTGGGAGAGAAATGACCAGGGCTGGGTCCGCAGGTCCCTAGGTGCTGTCCTGGGCCATCTGTCCCCACCTCCTACGGCTGCCACCCTCTGCGTTCACCCTCCCCCGCCGTGTCTCAGCCACACCGAGAAACCATGTGTGACGGAGGAGAATGTAAAAATATATATGCAACCGAAAAACAGCGGGCTGACAGAACACAGCTATAAATACTCTGACGGCTGCGGAAACCTTCCTCCCATCCTGCTTCCTGCTGCCTGAGGAGCGGCTCGGTGTTTGACAGGTGGGGTGGGGACTCAGGGAAGGGAAAGGGAAAGGAGACAACTGTTTGTGGACCTACTCTGTGCCAAGCGCTTTACAAGCCGTATGTCTCGGAGTCTTCACAAAAACCCTCTCAGAGAATCACTGCTGTCATCCAGGTTCACAGATAAGGGAACTGAAGTGCAGAGAGGTAGGTCATCTGGCCAGGATCACACAGCAAGAAGGCAGTGGAACTGGGATTCCAGCAAGCCCTGCCGTGGGCCAGCTCTCCGAAGAAGACAGAGCTGGCTTCAGGCTCTGCTTCCCTCAAGCCTCATCCAGGGCCAGAGAGAGCTTCAGGCTTCCAGGCATTCCCCTACTGACACGCCTTCCATGGCTCCCCAGTGCCCTCCAGATAAAGACCAAATTCAGTGAGGCCTTCAAGGCCCTGTGATCTGGCTTCTGTACCTACTGTTCCCTTTGCTGGGCATGCTGTTCCCCTTGAGTTACATCTACCTACACTGGGGCCTCAGCTCAAGTGCCACATCCTCAGGGAAGATTCCCTGGCCTCCTCCACTGGTCAGATCCTCCCGTGCTTTCCCTGCCAGGCCTGAAGCTCAATTGTAGTCACGGGGGTCATTGGGGTGGTGGGCCACAGCCGGTGAGGGCGGAACCAGGGCCGGTTGCGGGTCGTGCGGCCACAGAGGTGGTGCCCTCCAGTGCCCGGCCGCCTGGGAGGGCCCGTGAGAGCGGAAGAAGGTGCCTGTCCTGTGGATGCTCCTCTCTGATGAATGGGCGGGGCTGGGGTGATGGCAGCACGGTGTGACATGGCCTTGGAGGTGCTGGAGGTCGGGAGGCCTGAAAGGGTGCTGGCCTTGGGGCTCTGCGGGGACAAGGAAAGAAAATGGAGGAGGAAGAAAGCCAGAAGGGACTCGGGGCCCCTGCAAAGGAGACTGACTGGGAACCAACTGGGAAGAACTGGAAATAAGGGTCAGCTTTCTGCGGGTGTCTGAGCCTGTTTGCGCCTGGACCGCTGTGAGGCACACAGGTAAGGCTGCCAGTGGGATTATTCGTTCATCTTCAGACCTTCCCTGTAGACCAGCGCTGCCCGATGGAAACGTAACATGAGCCACTTACGTAATTTTTAATTTTAATTTTCTAGTCGCCACTTTTTAAAAAAGGAAGCAGCTGAAGTTAATTTTAATGTTTTATTTAACCCGATATACCCCAAATATCATTTCTACATGTAATCAAGATAAGAAGTTACTGAGATGTTTTACTTTTTTTTAATACTAAGTCTTCAAAATCCAGTCTGTCTTTTATACTTACAATACATCTCAATTTGGGCTAGTCACACTTCAGGTGTCCAACAGGCGTGTGTGGCCACTGCATTGGACAGCACAGCGATAGACTGTAAACTTGATGAGAGCTGGGATCATGATTGTATCCATCATTATTATCTCCAGGGTCTGGCACATAATGGGTACTCGGGAAACGTTTGTTGAATGACTGGCTGACCGAGTGGTTGAATGAATGAACAAATGGTCTGAGGCCTTGTTAGATCAAAGGCCAGATTCCCAGCATGGGCCATGGGAAGAGCCTAGGAAAAAATCCTAGTCCCACCTCTGCATCCAAGTCTCAGCATGACTGTAAATGAGTCCCCCAACTCTGGGCCTCAGTTTCCCCATCTGTGCAGTGGGTTGGGGGGCTGGACTATGTGATTTTTTTCTAGGCTCTCACTAGAGTTTCTCAAGGGGATCCCACTCTCCTCTCTGCAGCTCCTTTCCCTGTATCAGGCCCTCAGAGAAATTTCCTGCTCCACTCTACCCCCGTCACCCTCCTCGCCCTCGTCCTGTGTGTGAGACAGGAGGTCTCAGGAGAGGCCTCCAGGTGACCTCTGTACAGAGCAGAGCCAAGCCGCAGAGGGGGAAACCGAGGCAAGACTGCCACACAATGACCTTGGCACAGGGAGCAAGGTCAAGGCAGGGGCTCAGGCTTGGCCCTCCTCCAGTGACCATTGTCATCTCCATACCTCACATTCGTTCAGAGCCAGGAAGAGGGTAGGGCAGGGCTTATCCCTCTGATTTTGCAGAGGAGGAAAAGGGAGGCCAGGAGATGTGCCGAGACCAGTCTGAGGTCACGCAGTGAGCAGGGCAGCGCTGGGCTTCTATTTCCCTCATCTGAAAAATGGGCCCCACACCTGCCTTCATCCCCTCAAACATCAGTGCCTCGAATCCAGGCTCTGCTGCTTAACAGCCTTGTGATCTTGGGCAAGACGCTGTACCTCGCTGTGCCTCGACAACCTTATCTGTAAATGGAGATGATAACAATACCAACCTCACAGGGTTATTGTGCCAATAAAATGTGTTAACATACGTCAAGCGTCCTAAGAGTGCCTGGCCCCTTCTAAGTGCCTTACAAGTGACAGATATTATTATTAGCCTTCACCATGGAGCTATTCTGCGGTTCAGAGGACGTGAGGGGTGTGACCAGGGTTTGTAAACTGTAAAGTCCTCTCCAGAGAGGCAAGCATTTTTTGGCCGCAGAGGAGCTTGCACGCTGTAAAACGCGTTGTGACTTGCAAAGCGTTTTGTAAATGTCGCTGCGTTAAGGAGGCTTTTGTAGATTAGCTTTTCATAATCAGAAAAGCACCTCAAAGTTATAAATCACTTTGGAGACCAGAGAGCTCTGTGTCAGGGCTTTCTAGACCGTCGAGGTGCTGTGCAAGTCTGAGACAAGTGGCCTTTCAAAGACTGGGGCGAGAAGCAGGGTGGGAGTGGGTAGAAAAAGAAGCTGGACCCGGAGGATCAAAACAGCAGCCCGTCTCCCCTCTGCTCTGGCCACCGCCTATGCCAGCCGGTGCAGAGAAATTCCAGCGTAGCTGCAGATTCCTGCGATTCTGTTCTGAGGCCCGGGAGGCTACGCTGCATTGCTGACTCAGCCAAATGGGATGAGTTAAGCAGGAATTGACCCATCTTCCTCGCATTGGTGCCTGGCCTTTTTTCATTTTTCTACCACAAAGGCAATGAACCTGACACCATTTAAAGATTTCTCTGCCGGTGGCCTCTCCGAGCTACTGGGCTGCCTGATGACCTTGCCCTGGACCCAGCCCGGAGTGCCTGCTGCCCCCATGTTGACAGAGTAGCAGAGGTTCAGCGCTGAGGGCAGGTGGAGGCCACTGCCTTCAAACAGCTGAGGAGCAGTGCAAAGGCCCTGGGGCTGTGAAGTTCCTGGGTTCCAGTCCCAGCTCTGCTACATTCTCCTCTATGACCTTGCACAAGTTCCCTTCTTCTCTGAGCCCAGAGTCCCTCAGCCGTAATATGGGCTGATAATGCGTGTATGTCATTGGATGGCCCGGTGTGCATGCAAATTCTATCCCTTCTCCTATCCACAGGCCTGCGGGCCTTCTAATAAGAGAAAAATAGAAAGTGAGGCAGCTTCTATAGGATAGGGGTTATGAGCACGGGATTTCGAATGACAAAGACCTGGATTCAAATCCTGGCTCTGTGACCTACCATCTTTAGGCAAGTCACATCACCTCCCTGAGCCTCCATTTCCTCAACTATAAAATGAGCATAACAATAGTCACTACCTTGTAAAAAGCTGGTGAGGATTCAAAGACGTGATGTGTATGGCATGCATGGCACAAAATCTGGCACATAAGAACAGCTCAATCCATGATGACTGTGATCTCCCCCTCCCCAAACTATTTTGGGAGCCCCATTGTGCTCCGTAATGCCACACACTTCTCCTTCATGTGCCTTCTCGTATTTGCCTTCCATGTAACCCACGTAGCAGCTGGGGCCTTCTGGATCCAGCTAGAGCCCTCCACCCCTGGAGTTTCTGCAAACCCATAGACCTCTTTTTCACAGCCCTGTCTCCCTCTTGTCTCTGGCTGCGTGGTGTTGACTCCAAGGTAAAACTCATCTCCTCTTTGAGCCCCTCACGCAAACCAGGCACGAGCACGCACACTTTGCTGTAGATTTCACAGGCAAAGGAGGGTCCACATGGCAGCCACGCTGTCAGAAGCCCCGCTCCCGTGCGGTCTCCCTGCCCTCAGAGCTCATCCCGGGCTCTCTCCCTCCTGCCCCACCTTCTTCTCTTCCTCTCCTTCCTTTGCAGAAGAAAGACATCAACATTTTCCCTCCTGCCTCCTGCAGGATAACTCATTTTTCTGAACAAAGCCAGTCTCTTCCCAGGAATTGTGGTGAATGCAAGTTTTCTTCACCTAGTTGCATGCATGGGTCCATACACTCCTTCAGGGCTGGTACCGTGTCCCTTGTTCACAGTCATATCCCCAGCACCCAGCCCAGGATTTGGCCCCCAGTAGGCAGCTCCTAAGCATGTGGTGAGTAAATGAATACCTGAGCAGGACAGAGGCTACCGAGGCACAGGAGAAGGGAGTCTGCCCTCTGTGGTCGTCCAGCACCCTCAGCTCCTGTGGGTCAGTTCTCTGGCAAGGGGACTAATTTAGGAAGAGGCTGAAGCTGATGTGTGTCCATTTCAGACGCCGGAAACAATGCCACCCCAACACATTCTTGGCTTCTTCGAGGTCCATGGGAATATTAGCACTTGGGGTCCTTCTGTAGGGTCTGACGTTTTCCCATCAGCAACTGCCTTGTCTGAGGATCACCAAGGGTAACAAAGAAACAAGGCAGTGGTTCCCAGAACTATCTGCACATCAGGATCCCCTGGAAAGCTTTTAAACACCAGAGCTTCTTGAGCCTCACTCCCCCTCCCCCAAGATTCTGATTCAAATGATCTGATGTGGGGCCTGGTGACTGATTTTTTAAAAATCCTAGTTGGTTCAAATATACATCACTGAGACAGAGAAAGGGGCTGGGTTATTGAAACTAGTGGATCTATGAAGGCCTGTGTGGTTTCCACAGGAAGCCCTCCAGGGATCGGGCAGGCTGTGGGCTGGTGGTCCAGGGTGAGGGCCTGGCTGGATGGTGGAGAGGGAGGTATGTGGGCATTGGAGCCATTGGAAACTTGAGTCTGAATCCCAATTCTACTATGTCCCAGCTCTGCAGCCTTGGGCCAGTCACTTCAGCCCTCTGAGTTTCAGTCTCCTCCTTGGTTAATTGGCAATCAGAATTTCTGCCTCACAGAAATTCTGTGGTTGGGAGCAATCGGTAAGAAAATGTCAGATACGATTACCTGACACAGGGCCCAGCCTAGAGTCGGTGATCCGTAAAGCGTGGTTCCATTGCCTTCCTTGAGCCAAGTTTCAGGTGGGAGAGGAGGACAAGCATGTTCCCAACGCTGGCCTAAGTACCTGATGAGAAGCACACTGGACCGGGAGAAAGGTGTGGGCCTGTCCTAGTTCTGGCCCATCATCATGTGTGACCCGGGCCAAGTCACTCAGCCTCTCTGAGCCTCAGTTTCCTCATCTGTAAATAGGGATCCAGTGGTGTGTACAACTCTTGACAAGTCCGTGTTAGCTGTGTTATGTCAGTAACTTGAAATCGGCCATAGCGGGAGAATTTACGACAAGGAAATTGGCAAACGTTGTGGATCAAGACTCCACCCACCCCCAACAGTCAATTTATCAGCACGCCACTGAGACTCATATAATGATACTTTTCACCACAGTTGTTGGGAGATTCAGAGAGCTATTGCCTGATAAGAACATAGCACAGCACCTGGACACTCATACAGGCTCGTTAAACACACTAACCATTTGTCAGCCGTCACTGTGTCTCTGGCCTGGTATAAAGTGATCACGTCTGTCATCTCATATAACTATAACAACCCTAGGATATTCCTAGAGGAGGAAATTAAGGCTGAGACAGGCTTGCTGACTTCAAATGCAATTAAATTTTTCAGGCCTACTATGTGCTAAGTTTATTCTTATATATCCGTTTCATTTCAGCCTCACAACCCCCTTTATCTCATTACAGATGGAGAGTCAAAGGCTCAGAATGGGCAGGTGACCCCCCCAAGGTCACACATTGAGCCCAAGGCCTTGGTGTCTGTGTTGACCCTGCATGCGTCAGTCTCCGTCTCTGCCCAGCTGCCTACCCACCGCATCCAGCGTCATCCCTTTCTGGATGAAGGCAAGCTTTGCTGATATGATCTCTCCGGCCCTTTCCAGCTCCGACTTCCTCCGTATTTAAATCAGCACATGAATATTTCACAAGCATCCCGGGCGAAAATAACCCCTTGCCTGGTTATGTCAGGCTGCGGCCCCCTGATCGCGAGGCCGAGGAGCTCCTGCTATTTGCGAGACATGCAATTCCACGAGGCCTCCCGGCAGCAGCCAAGGAATCGATAGCCTTTAAATAAGTAATTAGAGGAGCCGAAGACATCGGCACAGCCAGGAGCTGGCAGGGGAATATCAACTCATAACTCTCCTGGGCTCACTGTGCGGTTCCCGTTCTGTTTCTTGGTCAAGAAATGTGACAGGGCCTGTGGTGGGGTGAGAGATGGGGAAGAATGAGAGGAAAACAACAATAGTTGGCTTTTACTGAACACTGCCTTTGTGTCAGGCTCTGTCTCATTATTACCCTGTCCAATGTTCTCCTAAAGACACGGAGGTTCAGAGAGGGGAAGTCAGCTACCCAGGGTCACACGGCTAGGAAGTGGCAGAGGTTGCAGGCCTGTCTGACTTCAGAGCAGGGTTTCTCAGCCTTGGTGCTATTGACATTTTGGGCTGGATAGTTCTTTGTTGTGGGCCTGTCCTCTGCGCTGTAGGATGTTAAGCAGATTCCTTGGCCTCTACTCTCTAGATGCCAGTAGTACGTCTTCCCCACTTGTGACAACCAAAGACGTCACCAGACATTGCCAAATGTCCCCTAGGGGGCAAAAATCACCCCCAGTGGAGAGCCACTGCTTTAGAGTCTGTGTTCTCTTTGCTACTCCTTTCCTTTGCTTCTGGTGGCTTTTGGGATAGGGATCAAAATCTTTCTCCCAACCTAGAGAGGTGGCTCTGGAGCTGAAGCTGGCTAGGTGAGGACACCAACTTGCCTACTCCCTGGCTGTGTGACCTTGAGCAAGTTCTCAACCTCTCTGTACCCCGATTTCCCTATCTGTAAAATGGGGGCTCCTAAAAGGTTATCATAAGGTACAAACAAGTTAGTCTATGCGAAGCGTTGAGAACAGTGCCTGGTGCACAAGTGTGAGCATTGTTACAATCCAAGGGCCTGCATGACTGAGTCCCAGCCCAGGACTGCAGCCTGCTGGTACCACTCTCCCCATAAGAAAGGGAAGAGGGACTCTCGTGGGAGCCTGGGAAGAAATCATCTGACAACTTCTGCTGTTCCTCCCTTCCCCGCTGCACTCCTCCTCCCACCGGCCCCGCAGGAGTTGAGGAAAACAGTAACAAGGATGGTGTTTAGTCCCACAGGATCACGAGGTAATAAGAACAAAAGCTGCCACTTCCTCTCTCCCCACCGTGCTGTCTGTGCAGGGAAAGGGGTGCGGAAGCGCTGCACGCTGACATACAAAAGCATCCGAATAGAACGCAATTCCTTTTATTATCAAGGAAGCTATAAAAATACATATAAACAAACACATTTTATCACTGGAGTTGGCCATCACATTTTTATTGGTCTGTAGCGTGTGTTTTTGTTATACTGACATCTGTTAGAAACAAGTTCCGGAATGCCGTCCTCATTTGGGTGCTTGGGAGAAACAGTATCCAGAAAGGCATTCCAGGACCTGTCCTTAGAGAAACAGCCCCTAGTGCACGAGTGTGTGTGTGTGTGTGTGTGTGTGTGCGCGCGCGCGCAGCTAAAATCCTCCTTTCCCCCAGAAGGAGGGGTCCCCGGAGCTTCCCCCAGTCCAGATTCCTCACACAGTCAAGGAATACCCCCAGGACAGGGCAGTGCTTTGTCCAGGATCACAGAACGACTTGGTTCAGCAACCATTTTCTGAGGGTATTAGCGAGCCCCAGCTGCTGTAACACACCCCCGGTCCCGTGGCCCAATGGAGATTCTTTCTTGCTCATGTGGCAGGTGTTCCTGGTTGGTGGCTGGACCTTCCATGCGGTGATTCAGGGGCCCAGGCTCCCTCCTTCTTGTGGCTACACCCTCCCATAGGGTCTCAGATTCATCTGCTCCCAGCTGGATGAGGGAATAATTTGGAAGATTGCAGGTTTTTATGGATCTTTATGGAGGTTTTATGGGCCAGGCCTGGAAGTGGCCCATGTCACTTCTGTCGGCGTTCCGTCACCCAGTTGTAAGTCACATTCCATACCTAACTGCCGGGGAGGTTGGGAAATGTAGCCTGGCTGTGTGCCTGGGAGGAAGAAGAGACAGGTTGGTGAGGAGCTGGCCAGGTCTTGGTGTCAGGCTCTGGGGTGGAAGCTACACGAGCAGAGATGACCGGGATAGGAGACCTGCCCTCATGGAGCTCCCAGTCTACTGGGGGAGGGAGAACAGCAGGTAGCTGACATCTCTAGCTTGAGGTTAGATTGGGGCCCCTCCCATTGATCACTGGAAGTCAATTCACTTCTCTCTAGAGACCCTACCTCACGGTAAGTCCAAGACTCCGAGGGTCCTTGCTAACTCAATCCAAAGGGAGTCAGCTGTCCTTGCTTCTAAAGGGGTGCAGAGAAGAACCTGGATGGCCTGGTTCATTTCTTGCAAGGCCCTAGCTCCCACACACACATGCACACATGCACACACACACACCTCAGAACCAGCCATAGCAGACATTTGCCACTTTGGTTGACCAGTATCTGTTTGGGAGATCCTAAGACAGAGAAAAGACCCCCCCCACCTCCCACCGCAGAAGCTGACTGGGGCAGATATTCTGCACTCCCAGAAACTAGAAGGGACATGTGCCCTAAAGTGTGGCCAATTAGACACACCCTCCTGGGACTTTGAACCTTGAGAGTAATGCAGAGGCACCGGCTCTGACCCTTAAAGGCTGCTGCAGCAGAATGTCATCTCGTGGTGCGCGGCACGTCATCTCCAGGGCAGACGTGCCAGCAGGAGCCACAGTGACCCGCTGGCAGGTGGCAGCCTCCAGTGTGGCACCTTGGCTGGGCCTTAACTCTCTGGTTTCCCGTCAAGCCTGTTTCTCCAGTCCCCCTGTCAACTGTCTGCGTCACCTGATACTTTTCCAAACAACTGCTCTAGGTTAACCAGTAAGTCTTACCAACAGCAGCCAAGAGTCCTGAGGAATGCAGCCGGTGCTGCAACTGAGTCACAGCTCCCTCCCTCCGGGATCTCCTTTGCTGCCAGCTTCACCAGGGCCATCCCAGACCCCAGACAGGCCTAACAACTGCCACCCTCAAGGGAAAGACCGAGGTCCCCATCTCTCTCCTCTAGGAGATTTCAGAGGAAATCTCTAATTAACCTATCTTTTCACACTCCAACATTTAAAGTCCTCGGGAGGGCTGCGGGCCCACCAACATAATTGGTTTTCATTGTAAGCCTATGTATTTTACTTTATGCATTTAAAACCATTATTCTGAGAAGAGATCATTCATTTTCACTCGATGCCAGAGGGGCCCAGGGGACCAAAAAGGTGAGGATCCCTCTGGGCTGTAGCTCTGGCTGGTGGTGCAAGGAAGCCTTCATCCACCACGTGGGGCCCTTTGTCTTACGAGACCCCTACTGGTTTGAGGGCCAACCCATCCTCCCCCAACTGTTCCTTCTGGAAAGAGATCCCTACTTCTTTTTGGGGGCCAGCTCCTCTCCCCACTCTACAGAAGTAGGAGGTCCCAGCAGGAGTTGCCATGGTGTCACACGACCTCATTCTCCAGCTACAGCTCATTGGTTCAGGAGGGGTGGGCTCCTGACTGAACTCAGGCCAACCAGGTCCTTTTCTGCAGTTTTCTTGTTTAAACTGGAACTGGGGGAACCAGTTATACTCTCCTGATGAGGACTCTGGAGCTGCGAGCAGTCATGTTTTCCACAAAGTAGGGGAAGCCAATTTGAGTAGGAGAGGTAAGCTGAAGGGAGAGAGACAGAGAGATAGAGAGAAGAGAGGAGAGGAGAGGAGAGGAGAGGAGAGGAGAGGAGAGGAGAGGAGAGGAGAGGAGAGGAGAGGAGAGGAAGAGAGAAAAGCGAAGAGAAGAGAGGGGAGAAGAGGGAGGGAGAGGAGAGGGGAGGGGAGAGGGGAAGGAGGTAATGCATCCTAGCCCTGGTCCAGCTGTGGCCCTGCCCCCAGGCCATGTGGTTACTGATTGCTTCCTGGAGTTCCCACCTTTTTGTCTCAGCTAGTTGGAAATGGAGTTCGTCACTGTCTGTTTTATTCCCACTGAATCCCCAGAGTCTGCACAGAGCCTGGCACATAGTAGGTGTACAGTCAACATCTGTGAATGAATGAATGAATGTACAAACACATGCAAAAGAAGAAAGAATGTATAAGATGCAGAGAGAGTGATTAACTCTACCTGGGGAGGTGTCAGGAACTGCCTGGGGTGGGAGGCGATATTCGAAGTAGGATTTGAAGGGTGAATAGGAGTTTTCTGGATGACCATTGTGGGGGAGGAGGCTCGAAAAGACAGCAGGCACTAGGTGGAAAATGGCTTAACTATCAGACTAAAAATGAGGACTTTTACGAGTAGTGGCTGACCTAGATCTAAATCCTAAGTGTTCCTAATAATGCCAGAACTTCATCCAGGATGTCATCCCTGTCCGTGAATGTGTGGGTGCCCTTCAGCTTCTCTCATGTCCCTGCTTCTAGAGACCCTGCTAATAGGAAAATCAGGTTCTCCCCCCCCATCCCACCAGAATTCTCCTACAACTGCCCTCACAGGGGTCCCTGATAAGCCCTCTGTGGCTAGGTCCAGCAGACAGATCCTTTTCAGTCCGGATCCTCCATGACCTCTGGGCAGCTTTCCATGTTCTGACCTTGACCCATGCTGTTCTTCGCCGACAGCTCCTCTGTCCTTCTCACGGTCTCCTCTTCCTGGGCCCATAGCCATTCCTTCAATGTCAGTGGCCTCCTAGTGTCTGTGCTGGGTCCTCCCCTTGCTCTACACTCTCCCTGGACAGCCTCATCCACCCTTGTGGCTGCAGGGACCACTTAGAGCTGGGGAGTCCCAAATTTCCACCTCCCGTTAGCTCCAGGCCCAATTATCCAGTGGCTAGACCTTCTCCTCCAGGCTGCACTGTGCTGCGCGCAGACTCAAACACATCCCAAATCAGACTCATCCCCTTCCCCCTCCTGCTCGCTGTTTGCATCCTCATTCTGATTTACACAGCACTGTCCCAGTCTATCTGCCTGTGAGGAGTGGATTCCCAGCTCCATGGAAGAGAGAAGGAAACAAGCATGGAGAAAGGCAGAACTGAGCGCATACGTGGGTCCATCTGACTTGGTCACACTGCTTGATTAGGACTTAGGATGGGGCAGTGTTCCTCACCTCTGACCCTTAGGCCTCCAGGGGCCAGGGCAGTAAATGTTGACCAGATTTATTTCCACCATGCTTAGAAGTGAGCGGTCAGCTGCTGACCACACTGTCAATTATTCAGGCTCCCTGGGACTCCACCAAGAGCGAGGGTTTAACTAAAACACGCTCCGTTGTTCTCACACCCCCAACTTTCCCTCAGAGGCCTGGGCAGCGACAGGCAGCCAGCCCAGGGCACCTCCCCAGGCACCCAGGTGGACATCTGCCCCAGCCCGCACTCCCACTCCCCACTCGTACTTCTGTCCAGGGCTTCCTCGTCCTCAGGTCTCTTGGAGGTATTCCTGAGTGGAGGGGCTGAGGGCTCAAGGGCAGATCTGGACCAGTGGCCAGAAGTTACCTGAGGCACGTTTCAGTTCAGTTCCATGGGACACAGAACTTTCTTGTAACCAGAGACCCTCTGAGAGGCAGGGGGCCACCAGACCAGCAGGTGCGTGCTAGTTCATAGTAGACTATCATTAGGAGGGATGGCTGTCCACTGGGAGAGACCGGGGCTGTCAACGAGAAATAACAACGTTTTAGGCGTGCTTTAAAATTTGCAATACTCTCAATGACATACGTTGTCTTGTGGCCTCAAGTCTGTCTTTGGAACCAGGTGGGACATAAATAAAAATGTGTTCATTCAACAATAGTTTATTGAACCGGCCAGGCCCTTTGCAGGTGCTACAAGATGAGGAAAGAATAGTACAGTATTGAACACTAATAATAAGGAGACATGATGGGTCACAGATGGTTCTAAACACTCGACGTGCTTCAAAGCACCCTACCCTCACACGACCCAGTGAGGTGGCTGCCAGTACTGTCTCCATTTTATAGGTGAGGAAAGATTTTACAGATGAGGCACAGAGAGATACAAATACATACCCAAGGTCACACAGCCTGTGAAAAGCGTGGAGCCAGAATTTGAACCCAGGTGCCTGATTTCTAGCCCCTGCTCTCAGCCTCTCTGATCAAAGTCATGTGAGGAGGTCAATCGAGGTTAGGTAGATGATCACATAATTAATGATCTAGTGACAGAGCTGTGAAGGAGAGATCAGAACTGATCTATCCAGGTTGACGAGTCAGAGATGGCTTTCTAGAAGTGTCCTTTAAGCTGAGACCTTACAGAAGAGGAGTTCGATGGGGGAGGAGTCCAGGGAAGGAGGAACATTCCCAGCAGGGAGCGTTGTCAATGTGAAGACCCTTGGCTCCAGTGCCCTCACCAGGACCCCCTCTGGGCCAGCACAAAGGGGAGCAGGCAGCACACGCCAATGGCTGCACCTCAGCCACCCCCTGGCTGTGCCCACTTCCTCTTTGTCTCTCAGCTGTATTTTTAGATCTCTTCCTTTCCGATGACACCGGTGTGCTAGCAGAATCTGGGCCTTCCTCGTCAGTTTTTTTTATAGTCTCCCACCACGGCTGTCTCCATCACGGCCCCTCCCCTCGGAGACCAGAACGGCTGGGCTGACTGGAAGCCTGGCTTCTTCTCTGATGCTGGTATTGACCGTTCCGCTTGGATCCCAGGGGCCCACACTCAAACGCCACTCGACACCGGGTCTCCCCACATCTCACCCTTCCGTCTGCTTTCTCTCTTTCTTCCCGCCAGTTCAATTCCTCTCCACTCCAAGATCCCTATCTGTGCCAGATACTGGGCTGGGCCCTGGCAAGACAGACTGAAAAATGATGCCAGTGCCTGTAGCATCGTATGCACTAGAGTCAGGGTGAGTGCAGATGATTCATAGTGCAAACTGGGACATGTATGAAAGTGAAAGGGGTGCTATTAACATTAATGCTGGGACCACAGTGTGAACCCGGGCAAACTAAGATGCAAGGTCAACCCTAGTTAAATAGAAGGATGGAAAAGGCAGGAGAGACTTGACAACTACCCCGTCTTGGCGAGGTAACAGCATGCAAGGGTGTGGCAAGTTTGAGGACGAGTGGAGAGTTTATGGTGGCAATTATCCAGTATGTGGGCCACAGAGAAGGGGTGGAAGGAGAGTCCCGGGTGGAAGGAGAGTCCAGGGTGGACTCCAGGTGGGAAAAGATGGACAGTTTGGTACACCTAGAACAGGGTGGCAAAAACCTTGCATCTCTGCTACCCCTGGGCCCATGGCAGGCATCACTAATTGATCCCAGCACTCTCCTTCCCACTGATTCACCTCACAGCCCTCAACACAGTGCTGGGGGACAGTCACTACCAGTTGTCAGCTGCAAAGTGGATGAAACCCATTTGCCATGGAGGGCTAAGCAGTGGGTGTAAGTGTGTACTTAGCTGGAGATGAGTCTGGGGTTCAAATTGAGAGGCCTAGAATGCAGAAATAAGGAACTAGAATATTCTTTAGGTATTAGGGAGCCATCAGAGGATGTTAGGGGGAGGACTATAACTAAGACTAAAGTTTTATGAGTTTTAGGAAGGTTGCTGCCATTGCTGGAAGGAACTGGGCAAGGAAACCAGTGAGGGGAGTGCCAATGCCCAGTGAGAAAGGATGGGGCCCGACTGAACGGGGAGCAGAGAAGTGGGTCTGATGACCCAGGAGATGTTGTGGGGCAGGGGAAAGAAGCAGGAGCGGCTAGGACGACTCTGGGCTTCTGGGTTCCTGGAAAGATGCAGTTGGCTGGCAGGTGTAACAGCGCGGTGGGAGGTCCTGATAGGAATCTTTGTCACAGAGGTCACCACTCAGTGCAGGATCACCACAGAGAGGGCCACCCGGAGCCTCGTGCCCCAGGGGAAAGAGGCTCAACAGGTTTGGTGGGTTTTACCAGGGAGAGCGTCAGAGCCTAGAGAAATTCGCCTTTTGAGGGAACGAACAATCACAAAAATGGCTTCCCCACCCCTCAGGACTCTGCAGAGGAGGGGAAAGGCCTGCGGTGGTTCCCTCTACAAAGCTGAGAAATGGGAGCCCGAGAGAACTGCTTGTAAAGTTTGAGGGGTGACTGCAAGAAGGGGAGACTGATATGTCATTCCCTAGTTGGATGTCTGCTTAGCCATGGGCTGCCACCTGCCCCAGGGCCATGAGAGGGGGACATGGTGGCACAGTGTCAGGGTAAGGTCCTTTGGGTTCCAGTTCCTGGGAGGCACAGAGGTTGAGTGGAGCAGAGGCTGTGGGGGTCAAAGGGGTTGGAGGCTGCAGGCTCGCTGGCTCCCCCTCAACCTGGGGCCCGAGTCTCAGCGCTGGAGGAGTGTGGCAGAGGTGTCAGCTGAGGGGTACCTGGAAGGTGTAGCTTTGTCTGGGGGGGCGGGAAACACCAGTGCCTGGAGGAGGGGCTGGGAATGGAGTCCGTGGTCAGTGGGTCCTTCGGGAGCCTCTACCTTCTACCACCAGACCTTCTGGCTTGAGCTAAGTCCACCACAGCTGTGATTCACAAGAGGAATGACAGCCTGGCCAGGGGTCACTAAAGGGACAGCCGTTTCCCTCCTTTTCCCTGAACCCCAGCCCCAGAGTGAGCTCAGAGAAGGGATGTGTGTGTGTGTGTGTGTGTGTGTGTGTGTGTAAGAGAGTGACAGAGAGACCACCCTGCCTTCCCCAGCACTCCCCAAAGCATGCACACACACACACGCGCACACACACACACTCTTACACCCACACTTCAAGCCCCTAGAGCTCCCAGCTTAACTTACCTTGTGGAGGAAGAAGAAAGTTTGGAGTCAAATCTGAGCCTGAGTTTTAAAACCACCGGGTCTTACCCAGAATGAGACTGCTTTTATAACCAAAAGCGTCTGAGCGTTAGAAACTGGACCAAGGTACCGTCAAAGGTGCATAACTCCCAACTGGTGGGGGTGGTGCACAGAGGCCAACTGGTAGCCATTACTAGAAAAATAAAACCGTGGCATGATTGTGACTCGGTGAGCTAGAAGTCCTTCATAAGATGTTTACAAAGGGAACACAAAAAGGAGATCAGATTTGAAGGGGGGAAGATGTTTGGAAGTAAGGATGGAAACGGATGTTTAGAAATAAGGACAAGTCTCTCCACCCACCCCTCCCCGCAAGATCTGGAGGAGCCACATCCACGGGAAACACCCGTCACTGTGCTGTTGGTGGGGCTTCTGCCCCCAACCCAATGCCGAGCCCTCCCTCGGTCGTCTTGAGGCCCAAGGAGTCCTCTCCCTCCGGGGCCAAACCCAGATCTCAGGATCCCAGCACCTTAAGTGGGCCAAGTGGGACAGGCCTGATGTGGTGAGGTCGTGCCAATGAGCTTCCAGAGGGGAAGGAGCCAGTAGAAGCAAGCGTCTGGCCCGCGCTTAGCCCGCCATTTCAGCAGCATGGGTGGAAGGCAGCAGAGGGAGAGCACGGATTCGATGGAAAAGGAAGAGGAGGTGGCATCTCTCAGCAAGTGTGGGATCAATTCCTCCCAGCGCCCACCCACTGGTAAACATGGCGGGGGTCTGACTCCGAGGTCTAGCTCTCTCTTTGGGGGGTAAGACAAGGAGAAGGGTAAAGAAAGGAGACTTGCTTCCCTAGCTCCCCACGGCTCAGGCTGCAGAAAGGGGTGCAGATGGGGGCATCTGAATCTAAGAGGTCTGTGGCAATCCAGGGGGTGATGGATACTAGGTCAGGGGCTCTCGGGAGATGGCGATTTGGGAGTGATCAGGGCAGGGGGGATGGTACAAGCCTTGGAGGGGAAGCAGAAAAGGTGAGAAGAGGCAGTGAGGAGAAGGGAGCCTTGGAGAAGCTGACATTTAGGAGAGGGAGGAAAAGCTTCAGGAACTCGCCTAAGAGCCTGCAGCGGCCAGATCCTGCCCATCCTCTGGGCCAGACCCCCCTCCGTCAGCTGACAAGATGCATCTCTCAGCTGCTCTGGGAAACCTAGTGGCCTGAGTCTGCCCAGGTGGGCAGCGGGACAAGTTTACCTCCCTGCTTCCTGCCATCCCCCTCCTCGGCTTTGGCAGCTGTTCAGGGCCGCCTCTGAGGCAGCCCCCTCAGGCCGGCCCTGCCGGCCCACCCAGGCCCAGCGTTCCAGACCTTCTCCTCATCAGAATTTACCAGCCTGGTCTCATTAGCTCTCTCGAGTCCCTCGCCAAGTTCTGCCTGGCTCCCTGCCCCTCTCTTCTCCTCTCCTTATAGCAGGAGCCAGTTGAGGCCCATCTGCAGACGTAGCCACGTGCCAAGCCCTGGGACCCTTCCCACCCAAGGAAGCAAAGCCAGCCCACTTCCCCTTAGAAGTTCGTCTGCGTCTGTCCTCACGTCCAGTTCTGACAGGAGGGTTTATGCTCTGGGTCAGAGACTGAGACCCAAGGACTGCAAGCCCCTCCCTGGTCTCTCTCTCATGTATGTCATCAGCCCACCCCAGGCCAAACGTAAACTAGAGTCTTAATCTTCAAACCACAGCCCAAGGCTGGAGGCATGGGAATGCAGAGGGGGAGCTGATATTTTCAGAGCATGGAGCCTCTCCAAGCCTCAGTTTGCCATCCATATGTAACCCATTTGTCAGCTGGGGCCTCCCATCCCTCATGATTTCAAAAACATCTGGTCAAATCCGTATTCCACACCCTGTGGAAATGCAAAGATATCCCCAATACTTTGGAGGGTTCTGGAATGGTTTGCTTTTTCACACTCCCCTCTGGATCAGAGCTGTGCCTTCTGCTAAATTCGTTTAGTGTCTGGGTTGAGCCGCTGACCCAGGCCTGCTGTTTTGTTTTTACTCGGCTCTGACTGAGACGTGGAATGCAGCCCGCACCTTCCGCTATTTTAACCAGAAACCCACCACAGAGGTATTTGTGTGTAGGGCAGGCAGAGGGAGATTTAGGGAAGTCAGAGGGATGGTTTCAAGTGCTACAATGAAAACAACTTCACACGCACGTTAGACAATCCTGTTCTTAAAAGTTCCTTGGGGGCCGGCCCTGTGGCTTAGCGGTTAAGTGCGCGCTCGCTTCTGGCGGCCCCGGTTCAGATCCCAGGCGCACACCGATGCACCGCTTCTCCAGCCATGCTGAGGCCGCGTCCCACATGCATCAACTAGAAGGATGTACAGCTGTGACATACAACTATCTACTGGGGCTTTGGGGGGGAAAATAAATAAATAAAATCTTCAAAAAAAAAAAAAAGTTCCTTGGTCAACCCATCCCTGGAAAGTTTTCATGGGGCCCTTACCTCACACAGCTCCCCAGCCTCATCCTGGCTCTTTTCTTCATCTGCTCTTTTACATCTCTCTTCCTTAAGAGGCGAAATAGTGCGGTAGTTAAATTCAAGAGTTCTTCTCCTAGGTGGCCTGGCTCTGTGAGCCTGGCTCTGCATCTTATCAGCTGTGTGATCACAGGAGAGTTACTTAACCTCTCTGAACCTCAATTTCATCTGTAAATGAGGATAATAAACGTTGAAATAGGATTGGTGGTGAGGATTTCATATAGCAATCCGTGGGAAGCACTTAGTAGATTGTTAATAACATTAGCTATTGTTATTATATTATTATTTATGCCTCCAAATTCTTCTTCCTCTCCTGGGTAGAACAATTCGTCCTTCTCGGGCTCCATCCCAAATCCTGCCCATCTTTGCGTATTCAAGACCCAGAAGGGCTGAGGCACAGAAAGGAGCATTCTTGGAACAGGAGGGACCCTCCTTCGAAGGCACTCAGTTGAGGTTGTGAAGGGCACCATCACATGTGAATGGGCCTAACTATGACCCCAGATTGGGAGATACTAAACTAACCGTCTGCCCCTCCTTCATCTCTCTCCCCACCTCCCTACCCCCATCCCACTGCGGTGAAAATAAACAGCTGCGACCAGCAGGGGCAGATCCTGGGCCTAATGGGAACCAGCCCCCGACTTTAGTGAACTATTGGCAAAGAGGTGCTGTCTTTCAGGGGTTTCTACACAGCCTGGAGTTGCTGGGCCATCTTTTCTACCTCATGGGAAAACCTACCTAAGGATGAAGCCAACACAAAGGAAAGGGCAGCTTCTTGGTGATGTCATTCGAAGTCGTAAATCCCACCATACCTGGTTTCAGCCCTTGAGTTTTCCAATTATGTGAGCCCAGAAATCCCCTTTTTCTTGTTTAAGCCAATTTGATTTGAGCTTCTGTCGTGTAAAATGGAATGAATCCTGACAAATAGAGAATTTTAACAAAAAGTGGGGTATATTGTATAACAAGGGGAAATGTCATGGGATCCACTGCAGAAGTATAACCAGAAATCACAGGAATGGAAAGGCTGCCTCTGACTCCATTTGTCAACCTCTCTCTCTCTCTTTCTGAGGCCACACAGTCTCCCTTTTCTGCGTTTTCTCTGCATATCTGCTTTTATTTCCCCTCTGTAGACCAGTGTTTCTTCTGACTCATTGGCTCATCTAGAAAAGGTCCCAGGGAGGATTATCATCAGCCCAGGTTGGGTCATGTGACCACCCTGAACCATTCATTGTGACTGGTCGAACAGTGGGCCATTACGTACCTCTGGATCTGAGGATTGAGATCAGGCCCACCTAAACCACTAGACTAAGAGGATGAAGAATGGTTTAAAAAAGAGTGTTGTTTTCAGAATAATGGGGAATGAATGCCAAACACCAACCTGCCTCCCACCCCCAAAAAACATCTCTAACATAGAGTTAAGTGAATTTCTGTTTTACAAACCAACCAAGCCCTGAATAAGCTGAGGGCCAGCCCCTTGCCCCAGAGGAGCAGCTCTGATGGAAACTTTCACCTGTGACGCTAGCTTCTGGAGAGGTGGTTTTGCTTGACTTTCTTTAATCTCTTTTCAAATCATACCACATACCAGAGGGGAACTGGTTCTGACTCTGGCCCCAGCATGAAGTCTCCCATGGCATCATTTGAGTTATAAGTGCCCCATTACACATAGAATCATTATGAGGAGGTGGGGGAGCTCCAAGGAGAGAAGCCAGCGAGTAAGGAAGAGATCGTGGAAGAGGTGGCCTCTGAGCTGGCCCTTCGAGGATGGGCAATAAGAACTTCTCAGGGCTAGAGTCAAGAAGACAAATAGTCACAAGTGTTGCCAAGGATTTGGAGAACTTGGAGCCTTCATACACCACTGGTGGGAATGTAAAATGGTGCAGGCACTTTGCAAAAGTCTGGCAGGTCCTCAAAAAGTTGAACATAGAACTACTATATGACCCAGCAATTCCACTTCTAGCTATATACCCAAGAGAAATGAAAACATACGTCCACACAAAAACTTCTACATGAATCTTCATAGCAGCATTATTCATAATTGCCAAAAGGTAGAAACAATCCAAATGTCCATCAACTGATGAATGCATTAATAAAATGTGGTATATCCATACAACGGAATGTTATTCCACCATAAAAGGGAAAAAAGTACTGATACATTCTACAACATGGATGAACCTTAAAAATCTTCTTCAGTGAAAGAAGCCAGTCACAAAAGACCATGTATTGTATGATTCCATTATATTAAATGTCCAGAATAGGCAAATATATAGAGACAGAAGGTAGACTAGAGGTTGCCTACAGCTAGGGAGTTTGGGGGAAAATAAAGAGTGGCTTGTAGTGGTGGTTGCATCGTTGTGAATACACTAAAAACATTGAATTGTGTATTTTAAATGAGTGAATTATATGGTATGTGAATTATATCTCACCACAGCTATTACCAAAAGAGAAAAGAAAAAAATATATATCAGGAGGCAGGAGAAGAGAGGCCTAAGCTGCGCATCAGACTGGGATCTCTGGGATGCCAAGCCCAACAGTCTGATAAGCTGGCCCTCTCCCCACCCCTCATCCCTTGGATTCCAAAACAAGTGAAGGGAATTTTGGGCCAGAGAGTCCCGCCCTGGGGCATAAAGGAAAATGCTCAAATGGAGAAGAGGAGAGAGGAAAGGCTGTCTCCGAGGCCCCGAGGTGGGCAGGACGCGCCACATGGTAGCAGAGAGTCAGGGTGACTGGACGCCAGCCTGGGTCACTGGCCCAAGCGTTGGGAGAGATCTGGTGGCACAGCACAGCACTCTGCCGTGTGCCAGCTTCCTTGGTGTGAAGGACCCATAGTTGGCACCATTAGTGGTGTCTGCTTGGCTCTTGATGACTCCTCTTCCCCATTGCCCACTCTCTGTCTACAGAGGTAGGCTCCTGGTAGCCATGTTTGTACAACACGGTCCTTGGCTGTAGCTGATTGTCCAGGTACGGATCTCTGACCCAAGCTGAGACAGTCATGGTCCCTTCTCCGGAATTAGGGATCTTGACAGAGGAAGAGGCCTTCTCTTCATGGAATATGTAGAATAGGGGTTTGTAGACAGCCACACTCCCCTCCCCTCAACTCCCTGTGGGCAGAGCTGAAAAGAAGCGGAAGCTGGTTCCCCAGCCCGTTGAATGTTCCCAGTTCCCAGTGGAAGTATCTCTAAAGTGAAAGCACCTGGAAACCCTTGGGGAGCCTAGAGTAGATCTGTGAGCCTCGCGGGGAGAGCCCTGAGCAGCCAGAGCAACAGCGGTGAAGCAGGGAAGGAGGATTCTAGATGAAGCGGCACTAAGGGAAGGAGGCGGAGGGAGGCTGGGTGTTCCAGCAACCTCCCTGGAGAGGGTTTGGGAATCAAAGACTACTGCCATTGATAGCCACTGCCTTCGGCCAACAAGTTCCAAGGAAGCAAAACTTCCACGAATAGTGACATAATGGCCTTGTTAATGTTATCAATAATTAATATTTTGTGCCAGCACAGCCCAATATGCTTTTCAAAGCACATCCACCGCCACAATTTCATTTGCCCCTTCTCCATCTATGCTGGAGGAAGACATCTTAGGCTCTGAGAGCTGCCACGCCAGGAGCCCCTTCTAGAATAAAGCTACTGTGTGACCCACCCCCCTCACACTGAATTAAGGTGTGCACCTGACACAAAGGCAGGTACCCCGTGGGTTGGCTAGCAGCCTTGGAGGCACATGGCAGGAGAGTGGTTACAGCAAGGATAACAGTGACCCACTGAGCCAACACTGCCTCTCTCTCGGGGTTTGAGAGTGAGCCTCTGGAGAGAGGCAGGCTCTGTTTATGCAAGGGCAGAAGCCAAGAGACACAGAGATAAGGCAGTAAGCAGAAGCCAAGAATAAATAAGAAGTGGCAGCAGCAGCCAGGAGGTGGGAGGAAGGTATAAGAGAGACGTTAGTAGGCAGGGGAAGGAGGGAGGGCTGAGACGAAGAAGCCAATGGAGGGGCCCCAGAGCACAGAACATCTATGGCAGATGGCACCCCATAGCCTGGACACTAGAACAGCACTGGACCCTGAAGGGTGTTCCTGACCCTGAACACCATTCCTGTCTCCACAGAATGTAGTCAGGAGGCTTAGATTCCTTTCTTCCTAATTCTCACGGGTATCCTCAATAGGAACCCTAAACAGGAGCCACCTGAGTTATCTCTATTCCTTAATGCAACCACAGACCCCCCATTTAATCCCTGGCCCAGCAGGAGGGGGCAACTCCTGACCAATGTCAGCACATCTCAGCAGGGTCCATCCTCTTGTCTGCCCCTGAACTCTCTCTTCCCCAGAGGGGTTCCTGTCAGGCTCAGGCTACAGGAAGGACCCTGCTGTGATGTGGTGACATCAGTCAGAATGTCACCTGCCTTCAGCCTGGACAGTTCAGGGATATGTCTCAGGAGAGGGGACCAATGTCTCGGTTAGTACCTGACCAAATTAAGTCAAGGCACAATGAAGGCATCCTTCCTTTCCTCCTTCCTTCCTTGTTTCCTTCCTTGCTTCCCTCCCTTCCTCCCTCTCTCCCTGCTTCCCTCCCTTCCTTCTTATCTTCTTTCCTTCCTACCTTTCTTCCTTCCTTCCTACCTCCCATTTTCCTCCCTCCTTCCCATTCTCCCTCGTCCTCTCCCTCCCTCCTTTCCTTTCTTTCCTCAAGCAAACTTGACTCTCAAATGCCTTGCTTGCTGACTTAAGCACTCAGCAGAGTCTGGCTGGCATCTCTGTCCCAATTATAAATTCAATCTGATTGGCCCAGTTTGTGTCAGGTGACCCCCTCTGGCCCAATCAGCTATGGCCAAGGGAACAGGGTCATGTAGTATTAATATGGCTGCTGCAGCTCAACCCTGGTGCTGCAGCTTCTCAGAGGAAAAGGGAAGGTGACATAGACTAAGACCTAAAATGTGTGCACTAAACAGAGAGAAATAAAATCAGGGGACAGGAATTCACCTTTTTTTAAGTTGACATATGTCGAGTGCTCTAGAAACACTACATATGTTTTATTTATTTCAATCTTCATAGCAACTCTGTGAGATAAGCATTAATAACCTTATTTTGCAAATGAGGGGAATTAGACTTGGGAAGTTAAGGCACTTGCCCAAGACATTGCGTCTAGTGAGGGGTGCAGCTGGATGAGAATCCAGGGTCATCTAACTCCAGGAATCATGTTCTTCCCTCTACCACACTGCCTGGGATGAACTTCAAACGGTGTCTGCCCTTGTTTTGCTGAAGTCCCAAGACTCCACCAACTCAGCGTCATCAAAGGGCCTTTGAAGCTGTCTAGCTCACATTCATCAATATATAGATGAGGAAGTGGAGTCCAGAGACAGTTAGTGACTAGTGCATGGCTGCACAGGAATTCAAAAGCAGAAAGAGGACCAGCACCCAGGTCTCCTAAGTCCCAGGCTGGGGCTCTTCCCTGAACAGCACGCTGCCTTGTGGGTGTCCCGAGAGCCTGTTCCATGGCTTCTTTTCTCCTTGCAAAGCTAATAGGTGAGGCTACTCCGTGTTGCTTCCTGTCCTGCCTCTCTGGCTCTGCCTCCTCCTCTGGTTCCTCCTTCTCTGCTCATCCCCTAAGTGTAACATTGGTCTCTCTCATTGGAAGCCCCCTCACAGCAAGGGTAATGTGGCTACACAAATGACCCCTTTGCTCTGCACTTGGGACTGTCTCTCCATGTAGACTATAAACTCCCTGAGGGGAATACTGTGTCTTTTTTCTTTGACATTCCCTTCTCTAAGGGGCATACTGTGTCTTTCTTCTTTGACATTCCCTACATTCCTACCATGACCCAAACATCCAGAAAGTGTTCCGTAAAGACTGAGATAAATGTTGGATAAGTTAATTGGATTATGCGTGCCTGTGTTGCCACTACATCCTTCCATCCCTCCACCATCCATCCATCTGTCCGTCCATCCATTTGTCCACTCATCTGTCCATCCATTCATCTATCTGTTCATCCATTCATCCATTCATCTTTCCATTAATCCGTCCATCCATTCATCTATCTACCAGTCATATATCAAGCCTTGGATCCAGACAGACTGGGCCTGGGAGGGGAGCTCTGGGGATGCTATGCTAATTCACGCCTCTGTGTCTTTATTCATGTTGTTCCTCTCCCTGGAATCCCTTCTCATCGTCCATCATTTGACGTTTACTCATCTCCCAACCATGGCTATAGCACGGTATCCTCTGGAGAGTCTTTCCCAAAGCCCAGACTTGACAAAAAGACCTCATCTGTGTCCCCAGACATCTTTTACACTTATCACATTTTTTAAAGCAACAGTGTTATTGAGATATAATTCATATATCACAAAATTCACCCCTCTGAAGTGTACAATTCACTGGTATATTCAGAGTTGTGCAACCATCACCACTATCTAATTTCAGAATATTTTCGTCACTCCATAAAGAAACCCTGTACCCATTAGCAGTCACTCATCGTTTCCCCTCAACTCCTCCAGCCTCTGGAAATCATTAGTCTACTTTTTGTCTCTATAGATTTGCCTATTCTGGAGATTTCATATAAATGGCATCATATAGATGCGTGGCCTTTTGTGACTTGTGTGACCGGCTTCTTTCACTTACAATAATGTTTTCAGGGTTCATCCATATTGTAGCATGTCTCACATCACTTATCACATTTCTCAAAAGGGTTATGAGAACCTGGAGCCCCATTTGGTAGTTTTGGCCCTTTTTGGTCCCAGGGTGAGCTGAATGAAAAAGAGACCCATATGGTTGCAGAGTCTTAGCACTTCTGTGGTTTAGATCCAAAATGGTCATCCTAGAAAGATTATTAAAAACAGGACAAAAAGTAGAACTTCTCCATTCCAACTGCTCATAATCCCTCTTCCCCAAAATTCAGCCCCCTCCCCAAATTGTGACAATATCTAGTGACAGACAGCATCTGTCAGCGTTCCACTATATCCTTGTCCTGAACTCGGAGCTGTTTATCCTGAGATTTGTCTTCCTATCTCAAAACATCAGAGTTTTTGGGATCTTGAGACACCCCACTCACAAACATGAAAGAACCCAGGCTTTATAGACATCTCTGTCTCTGACACAAATGCCATCCCCAGGGTCCTTCCCCCATGTCCATCACCAACAGATGAGGCAACAACCAAAATCACTTACATCCTGGATATCAACCAAGGGGAGAGAGAAGACAAAACTCTAAGACACAGGAATTGTAGGTTGTCCCTGAGCGGACTGTTTAATGAATAAGCTGATGCAGGAGTCCAGGAGAAAAGCAGGTGACAGATATTATTAACTAGAGTAGCTTTGACTTCAGGCCATGGGAACTCAGCACATCCTCCTTCTCCTAAGGGTCCCCTCAGCTTGAAGGATCTGTTTCCATGCCTGTCATCCTACCCAGACCCTGAGCTCCCCGTGGTAGGCAGAATAATGGTCTCCAAAGATATTAATGGAACACGTGAATATGTTAGGTTACATGGCAGAGGAGAATTAAGGTTGCAGATGGAATTAAATTTGCTAATCAAGTGACTCTAAAATAGAGAGATTATCCTGGATTATCTGAATGTGCCCAATGTAATCACAGAGAGTGTTATAACAGGATGAAGGAGGCCAAAGAGAAGGTCAGGGTGATACAATGTGAGAAAGACTCCACTGGCCATTGCTGGCTTTGAAGATGGAGGAAGGGGCCATGAGCCGAAGAGTACAGGCAGCCTCTGGAAGTTGGAGAAGGTGAGAAAATGGATTCTCCTCCAGAGCGTCCAGAAAGGATGCAACCCTGTTGACCTCTTCATTTTAGCCTAGTAAGATCCTTGGGGACTTCTGACCTTCAGGACTGTAATATAATAAATTTGTGTTAACTTGTTATAGCAGCAATAGGAAACTAATATAGATTTTGATACCTGGGAGTGGAGTGCAAGACTGCACCTAATTCATCTCAGAAGCACAGGGAGGCACTATATACCAATTTAGCATTTAGATTCTGCCTCAGATAATCCAGGGTTTATATTCCAGTGTTTGCATGCTGTGTGTCCTTGAGCAAGTGACTTGTCCTCTCAACAGCAATTTCCTCATCAGTAAAATGGCAACGATAACAATACTTCCATCATGAGATTGTTGTAAAGGTTAACAGAGAGTGTTTGTGTAAGTGCTGAGCACAGTGCAGGCCCATGGTAAGAACTGGGTAATAAAGGTTAGCCAACATTACCATTATCAATATGCATCATTAACTGTTGGATTAACCCAAATCAGAGCTAACCCCTCCCCGCCTTGTGGTATCTAAAGGGACAGGGGACTTGGGCTCAATGTGTGCTGGACTCGGTAGCCAAGAACATTGGTGCCTAACAGCTGAGGCTCCAGACAGCAGCCATATTCCTCACACACTTGGCCTTACATAGTTCTAGATGTTTGTCTAGTTTGAAGTGGGACAACCATCAATGGCACAAAGAGACAAGGATGTCTCAATGCACAGGAGGTAAGGGATGGAGCCAGGAGAAGGACCTGGGATGCTAGGTGGAAGACAATTAGAGGACTAGTGATTGAGATGGGCCAATATGTGAAGGATGTTTCTCCAGAGAAACAGAACCAATAAGTTGTATTTATATCTATATATCTATAGATTTATGATAAGGAATTGGCTCATGTGATTATTGAGGCTGAGAAGTCCCAAGATCTGCAGTTGGCAAGCTAGAGACCCAGGAGAACCAGTGAATTAGGTTCCAGTCTGAGTCCAAAGGCCTGAGAACCAGGGGAGCCGATGGTGTGAGATCTAGTCTGAAGGCAGGAAAAAAACCTGTCATCTCATCTCATGCAGCCAGGAAGCCCAAGTTCCCTCTTCCTCAGTCTTTTTATTCTACTCAGCTCTTTAATTGACTGGATGAGGGCCACCCATGTTATGGAGAGCAATCTGCTTTACTCAGTCTATTGATTCAAATGTTAATCTCATCCAAAAACACTCTCACAGACACTCCCAGAATAATGTTTGACCAAATGTCTAAGCACCTTGTGGCCCAGTCAAGTGGACACATAAAATTAACCATCACAGGCAATAAGCAAGTAAATAATACACTTATAATATCTGTTTAGGGAGCAATAAGAAAGTGAGAAAAAAATGAAGCAAGGGACAGAATGAAAACAGTGGGGACAGAATGACAGGCACAGAGCGTCAAAAATAAATATTTTTTAAATGAATGGCTGAATCTCGCACTTCTATAAATGCTACTTTTTTCTTTATGTCCTGAATTACTTTGCCTCATGTTAGGTTTTACTGTAGTGAATGCTATTGTTGCTGGGAAGGAGTATTTTCTATTTTTTTAAAAGAATCAGCAGCTTGAAAGATACCATGTTCACACATTCTTCACAAATGTCACATTTGATATGGCCACTGGACACGCTTGACTTCTTTGTTTATGATCTCTGGCGCTTTTCCTTTGAGGCCGCTCAGAATAGCTCTGATCCTGCTCACTCACAGAAACAGTGAAATAGAATCTTCTACACTAACACCCGATCATAAGCAACTTTGCTTATGTAAGCTTCTCTGCCCTCAGTGAGTAACTGGATGGTTAGAGCAGAGCCCTATACAGATTTCAAATGCGGCTCTCTTCACAGAAATATCCCTGACTTGCGTACTATTCTTCTGGTAAAATGCATTCGCTTTCAGAAACCTCGTCGCGATCAATAGAAGTTGTGTGCACACTACTGAAGGCCAAGTTTGGGCCATTTGCTCTCCACTAACCTTTTTATACCCCCTTAAATGTTTTTGGTCTATCCCTCGGTAATATTCAAATCAATGTTCTGACTTATTTATTCTTTAGGAGTCTCATTTATCTCCCTCAGCAACATACCACTTCTGTTTGATTGCTTTTGCTCAACTTCTGCAAGTTGAGCAAGTTGAGCCCACTGGGTAAAGCAGTGGGCTCAAATTTGTTGTGCAGGTGCCATGTCTGTCTGTGTGAATGAATTTGCATGAGTGTGAGTGTGTGTAGCCTAATATAGTTGAAAGACCTCTGAATTTGAAATCAAACAGATTTAGGTTAGAGGGACAGTTCTTCCACATTCTAGCTGGTAACTTGGGGCAATTCACTTTGTGGGGCCTCAGTTTCCATACCTGTAAAACAGAAATATAGGTATAGACCCAAGAGAAGTGAAAACATATGTCCATACAAAAACTTGTACATGAATGTTTATAGGAGCATTTTTCATAATAGCAAATGAAACCCAAATATCCGTCAACCAATGATTGGATAAATAAAATGTGATATATCCATACAATAGAATTCATACAATAGAATATTGTTCGCTCATGAAAAGGAATGAAGTACTGATCCATGCTACAACATGGATGAACCTTGAAAACATTATGCTAAGTGAAAGAAGCTAGTCACAAAAGACCATGTATATTAGTTTGCTAGGCTGCCATAAAAAAGTAGCACAGACTGGGTGGCTTAAATAACAGAAATCTATTGTCTCACAGTTCTGGAGGCTAGAAGTCCAAGATCAAGGTATCAGTAATGTTGCTTTCTTCTGAGAGCTGCGAGAGAGAATCTGTTCTATGACTCTCACCTAGCTTCTGGTGGTTTGCTGGCAGTCTTTGGCGTTCCTCGGCTTGTAGAAGCATCATCTCAATCTCTGCCTTCATCTTCTCAGAGTGTTCTCCCTGTGTTCAAATTCCCCCTTTTTATAAAGACACCAGTCATATTGGATTAGAGCCCTCCCTAATGACCTTCATCTTACTAATTACATCTGCAATGACCTTATTTCCAAATAAAGTCACATTCAGAGGGACTGAGGGTTAAGACTTCAACATATAAACTTGGGGGGGGGACACGATTCAGTCCATAACACCACATATTGTGTGATTCCGTTTGTATGAAATGTCTAGAATAGGTAAATCCATAGAAACAGAAAGTAGATTAGTGGTTGCCAGGGGCCAGGGGAAAAAAGGAATTTGAAATGACTGCTAATGGGAACAGGGTTTATTTTCGAAAATGTTCTGAAATTAGATAGTGGTGATGGTTGCACAACTCTATGAATATACTAAAAACCAATGAATTGTACACTTTAAATGGGTGAAATGTGTGGTATGTGAATTCTATCTCAGAAAGGCAGTTTTTTAAAAAATAAAAAGTGTAATGCCGGCCTCTCTTCTGCCACATGAGAGTTCTGCAGATCATGGGATATAATGGAAGTGAGTGTGTTTGGAAAACTCTGCAAAGACAAAAACCAATGGTAACCTTTGGCCTTTAATTTTTAAATATCTTTGGTATTTGTTTTGTGTATTCCACTCTAATTACATGGGGGATTCCTTGTTAGTTCCAACCCTATCTAATATAATAAGGAGAATTCCAGCTCTCCTTAAAAGCTAACTTAAACAGTCACTGCAAGCTTACTCTTATGCTTAGAAAAACATCTTCCGTAAACCTGCCCTGTACTTCCCACAAAACGTTCATCCTTTCTGAACGGATGTCTCTTTTACCTTTGAATTTATCTCAGTGCAATCTCCGGAAAGCACCTTCAAGACTTCGAATTTTAAGAGACGAGGTTTTTTTCCTCTTCATCTATGCTTTTGCCCTTGTTGGATCACAGTTAGTTCTTTCCCCAGAGGCCAAATAAAGTTTCATGGAACAGTCGGGATTTCGGCAGCTAACAAAATCATTTCTTGTCCTCTGAGATGCCTCCGCGCATCTCTGCCCATCCCTAACCCCTAGAGGAGCTGCACAGAGCCTGAGCATCTCTTCAGGCACCACCCTGAGGGACCACTATGTTTGTGGCCAGTCCGTTCAGCTGCTCTGGACACGGGAGCAAAGGGCGTCCTCCTCTTACGACCTTGACTGGATGCCTCACGCCTGCTGCTGGCGAATTGTCTGAGTCACAGGTCTCTCGGGCAGCCTGTCTCCTGTGATGTGAAGGATCTCTGGGTATGAACTGCATATAGATCAGTCGATTGTAGGTAAGCAGGGCAGTTGTCAAATCCAACTTGGCAAAACCTAATTTACAATCCCTCCAATCCCTCTTCTCCTATCTACCTGCTAGACTTTATGCTTTAGGGCCTGATCAAACTGGGGACCCATCCTAGCTCTCCAATTGCTTGCTGTGTGTCTCTGGCTGAGTTGCTTAACCTCTCTGGGTCTCAGTTTCTTCAACTTTGAAAGGGAGTACTGATCCTTTTCTGACGAGGATGGAATGAGAATTTTCTGGTACATACTGAGAGCCCGACTTAATGTTGGCTCTCGTTCCCCTACTCTCCCCCTAACCCTCAAGGAAAGCAAGGTCTGCTCCACAAGCTCCATCTTTACAGGACTGAGAACTGGGAGACAATGGAAAGACTGTTGCCCTCGGGGTCAGACACACAGAATTTGAAGTCCCAGCTCTGGTTGTGACCTTGGACAGACCCCTCCAAGCCATACCTTCCGGTGTCCTCGGGGCAAGGCAAGGAGCATACGAGATCATGGATAAGAAACAGCTTAGAAACCTGTAAGGGGCTGTGGCTGGGAGAGAGTCTGCTGTCACTACTGCCCTCTGGGTGATCATGTGGCCTGACACCCCTCACACCCCGACCCGGTTGCTCCTCAAAGGACCCCACGTCCAGCTCCTCTGAAACTTGCTTATCAAGCCCTGATCAGGTTTACTGGCTCTCAGCTGGGCAGGCTCCAGGCCCCTCTCTGCAGACCCACTTTTCACCATCTTCCCAACAGACCTTTTCCCAGCCCAAGGCAGCTTCAAGGAGCCCTGGGCCAGCTGACGGTCTCCAGCCCTCGTCTGGCTTGTGGTGGAGCTCCTGAGGGACTGGGGACGGTCCTCTCCATCATTTCTCACTTGGACACCTAGAGCTATGGGGCCTTGGGCAAGTTCCACGAGTCTTCTGGATGCCTCCTCTGTAAGTTGGCGATGGTAATAGCACCTCCCTCGTAGGTGGCTGTGTAGATTAAATAAGTCCTCACAAGTAAACAATTTAGATCTGAGTCTAGCACATAGTAAGCACTCAATAAATATTTGATATTATTGTTGCTTATTTATTCAATGATTCACTCACTGGACACCTTCTTTCTGCTGGGTGCTATGGACACAGACGAACCAGATGGAGACCCCGTCCTTGAGGAGCTCCCAGTCCGGAGGGGCAGGGAGACGAGACCACAGGCTGTTACACAGTGATAAAAGAGGGTCGGGCCGTGGGAGCTATTGCACAGAGTGATAAGAGAGGGCGGGTGCTGCAGGAGCCGGTAGGAGAGAGGCGCTGACTCCTCTGGGGGTTGTCAGGAGAAGCCTCCCAGAGAAAGCCCATTTGGCTGGGCCACAAAGGAGGCATAGGAGTTCACCCACTGGTGGAGAAGAGGCCTGGAGGAGGGCAGTCCAGGGATGGGAACAGCACAAGCAAAGGCACAGCGGCTGGGAGAGTAGGGCCCACATTAGGAGATGAAGACTGACAAGCTTGGCAGCCCCCACGCTGCCCCACCCATCCCCACCCGCTTGTCTGGATCCTGCCCGTAGGGTCCTGCTGCAAGCAGCTGTGACTCCAGGAGCAGGCCACAGGTGCCCAGGAGTAAACACCCGGGAACCGCCCTCAACCCAGACGAATGGGAGATGGCAGGCAAATGCCCCAGCTTCCTTGCCCCTCGGAGAGGAACCACTCTAAGAGGTGTTTCATTCCGCTTCCCAGAAGTCCCCAGAGGGATGGAGTCCTCATTGCTTGGAATGGTACCCGCTCAAAAAAGCACCTTATGTTGGTGCTCACCTCCCAAATGTGCCAGCTGAACCCCAATCCTTTTCTCAGAGCCTGCTTCCTGGGGAAGCCACCTAAGTCATCAAGCTGCGTAAGAGCTGACCAGACAGATTAATTGTCCAGAATCCTCTGTTATCTACCGTTCTGGCTGCTTGATTAGCTCTTCTGGCAGTTACCGAGCATTCGGTCCATAGCCAGCCCTGGGCTAGACACTGAGGGAGACTCAGAAGTGGAGAAAATAGTCCCTCAAGGAACCCTTTGAGGAGGCAAGACGTACCTGTGAAAGAGAGAAAATATAAAAAACGCAAAAGACAGAGTTCATTTAGGGAAGAGAGAGAAGTTTGGTGCGTTAAATCCCAGGGTGATGTCACGGAGATGCGGGGGAATGAAAAGTGAATGGACATGGAAGGGCCAGTGTGTGGACACAGAAACCTGGAATGCCTCATCTGGAAGGTTCTCTAAACTACAAGCAGTGGGGAGGCATGGAAGCATTTTGAGCAGTGGAGTTGATGGGACAATCTCTGTGTTAGAAGGATCCCTAGGGCTCAAATGCAGGATGACAGGGAGGTCGTGAGGCTGGAGTCAGGGAGGCCCAAGAGGAGGCCGTTGGAGTCACGTGGGCTGGACCCAGCTGACTCCAGCTCAATTCTGTCTCAGCCAGCCCCGGCTCCTCCGGGACCTCCCCTAAAACTCGGGAGGGCCATCTTTTCCCAAAAGAGTGGGAAGCTTCCTGCCTTCCCACCCTTCCTTTCAGACCTGTTTCCTGCTTGGCCTCCAAACCTATTCCCATTCCTCCCACCTTCTCCCATTATCTCGGACTTCAGAATGTTTGCTTTGGCTCCCACCGTCTCCCCTCTGCGCTCCTCTGCAGTTCGTGGTGGATACTCAGCAAAAACGCTCCTTCCTGCACGCCCGCCCAGACTCCTCGGGGCAGAGGTTGTCTTCTTTCTACTTTAAGTAAAGGAAATTGGAGCAACCTTGGCCTTGGAAGACAGACTTTGTCTTCTAACGACTAACGACTTTCCTCCAAAACCACAAATGCATTTTGTCTCAATTTGAGGTGGTTCTTGCCTCGCGTCTCAGCAACCTCAGGGTGAGTGTGAAGCGGCATCTGGCAGCCTTAACATTTCACAGTGGATGCTGTGCTTTTGTGAAAAGTCGATTTCTCTGCAAACCAGCCGAGGGCAAAGATAGCACAATTCTCCGTCCATTCAATAAATGTCTGTGAGCCAGGCCTCGAGCTGGGAGTCAGTGGGTAAGACATCTGCTCTCCAGTCCCCATGGCCTAGTAGGGGAGAGGGACAGTGAGACTGGTCACACGGAAAGGTCATAAAAAGTACCGTGGGGTCTCAGAGGAGGCGCTTGCAGTCCATCTGGCATGTGCAGAGCACCGTAGCCGTGCAACCTCGGGAGGGTTATTAAACCTCTCTCTGCCTCAGTTTCCTCATCTGCAAAATAGAGACAATGAGACCTCTTCCCTTACAGGGTGGTTGTGAGGATTGAATAAGGTAATACACAGGAAGAGCTCAGCACAGAGCTTGTAGGAGTAAGCACCAAGTAAATGCTAGCTATCTTTTTTTTTAATTCTCATACCATAAAGTTCTCTCTTCTACAGTGTGCAATTCAGGGGTTTTTAGTATATTCACAAGGTTGTGCACCCATCACCACTATTTCCAGAATATTTTCATCACCCCAAAAGATGTGTATCCGTTAGCAGTCACTCTCCTCACCTTCCCCTGCTCTAGGCAAGCCTTAATCCACTGTCTGTCTCTATGGATTTGCTTATCTGGATATTTCGTATAAATGGAATCATACGATATGTGGCCTTTTATGCCTGGCTTTTTTCACTTAACATAATGTTTTCAAGGTTCACCCATGTTGTAGCATGTAGCAGGACTTGATTCTTTTTTATGGCTGAATAATATTCTACCATTGTAAGGATATTTTGTTTGTTCATTCATCAGCTGATGGACATTTGGATTATTTCCACTTTTGGGCTATTAGGAGTAAGGCTGCTATGAACATTCATGTACAAGTTTTTGTGCGGGCTTACGTTTTCATTTCCTTGGGGTCTATACCTCAGAGTACAATGGCTGGGTCAGATGTAACTCTGTGATTAACTTTTTGAGGAACTGCCAGACAGTTTTCCAGAACGGCTGCATCAGCTATTCTTGACTCCAGTTCTCAAAACACTTTTCCCCACGCCATCATTCCACAGCCCCAAGGGGGGCTGTTACAGCACCAGGAGGGAAAGCGATATGCCCAAAGTCCCAGAGAAAGCTAGTGGCAGAGCCAGGACCTGAGCCAAGAACTATGGGGCCCAGATTCACCATGCACCCAGGATCCATCACCTGGATTTTTTGTTATGCCCCCAATGGATGAGAGGTGGCATGAGGCTTTGCCCCTGCTCATGGCAGCTCATGGTCTTGCAAGTGAATAGTGACAGCCTTAGCTTATCCGAGCTGCCCACCTCTGCCCCTCTCAGCAGACACGGCCCCGCATGGTCCTGAGCCCAAGCCCAAGGGGAGCAGTGGCAGGTATGATCCAGGGACGGCTGTGCTGTTCCAGACAGGTAGGTGGTGTTTCTGGGGTCGAGGGGAGCCCTGAGAAGCTTCCTTTCCCAGCTTTCACTTCTCCTGCCAGGTCCTGAGCCCAGCCTTGGATCTCTGCCTTCCTCGGGGGGACCGCAGCCCCATTCCTCACCCACACCAGACTCTGCCTCCTATTCATCCAGAGCTTCACGCAGGCCAGCGTCTGCCCACAGCCGAGCTCCCAGGCCCCTCTGATGCTCAGCTGAAATGACCTTGAACCGTGACTTAACCTTGCTGAAACTCAGTTTTCTCATCTCTCACACCTACCCCATAGGGTGGCTGTAGGAGCAGCATAGGGTACCAGGTAAGCATCAAGTTGGCACTGAGACAAAGATTGGTTTGAGATGAGGCACCACCCCTTCCTTATAAGGTCTGGGACCTTTGGGGACTCATCTTACCGCTCTCAGCCTCTTTTTCATAGTCTGGAGAATGGGAGTGCATGTAAAGAGCTGAGTAAAGACTCAGTACAGGGCGGCTATGGTTATGATTATTATGCAGATTAAAGGAGATTGGCTTGTAAAGCACCTTGCAGAGGGCCTAGCACATAGTAGGTGGTTAGTACATGAGAGCTATAGCTGTTATCATCCCCCGACTTTGTGCGGTTGATTGGTGAAGGGCTTGAGGACCCGAGGGAAGGTGGCCTTGATTGTTACCCAGAGCATCAATGCAACCAGAAGGTGTTCCAGAGTGCAGAGCAGTGGTCAGAACACGGCGAGCCCAGAGGGTGCTGCTGGGAGCTTCGAGACAAAGCTGAGGGATTCGTGAGCTGAGCGTGAAGAACAGAGTGAGACGGGTCAAGTGGGAGAGCCCCCGAGTGAGAGCCAGATGCAGGGGCTTTGAGGGCTGCTAGGCTTCTAGGCCCCCAGATACCTGCGGTGTAGGCAGCCAGATCTATTTGAAAGACCAGAGACTGAGCAGCCACTTTGTAGATACCTTAAGCTTCTTGGGCTGATGAGCCACGTCCCAGCATTCTTTGGCAGCAAGTGTCACATGACAATTCTGTCCCAGAAGACTGCAGAGATCATGGCCAGCTTCCTGGAGGAGGTGGCCTTGCAGAAGGAGCAGGATTTGAGGGGAATGGAGAGGGCAGGGATCTGGGAGGGAGGAAGGCACAAAGACAGGACCACAAAAGTTGCTTCAAGGGGAAGAGCAAGGAGATGAGTCTTCTTTAAAAAATTAATACAATTTTGTCTTATTTAGAGTGATATACTTTCATTATAAGACACTTTGCAGAGGGGAATTGTGAAAATACAATTAAGAAAAGGAGGCAATGAAAAAAATCTCTGGTAGTCTCACTCCACAGAGGTAACTGGTACTGACATCTTGGTGTGTTTTCTTCCACTTTTTTTCTATTCGTATATATTACATATGCTCTTTTTTCTTTCATTTTTTTAAAGCAAAAATGGATTCATGTAATGCACATTGTTTGTGACCTATTTTTTAAAATGCATCATGGGGCCGGCCCCATGGCTTAGCGGTTAGGTGCGCGCGCTCTGCTGCTGGCGGCCGGGTTCGGATCCCGGGCGCGCACCGACGCACTGCTTGTCCGGCCATGCTGAGGCCACGTCCCACATACAGCAACTAGAAGGATGCGCAACTATGACATACAACTATCTACTGGGGCTTTGGGGGAAAAAAATAAATAAATAAAATTAAAAAAAATAAATAAAATGCATCATGAACTGTATTCCCTGTCATTCAATATTCTTCTTCACCACTATTTAATGACTTTACAGTATTCTCTCATACGAATGGAACATAATTATTTAGGTAATTTTCTATTCTTGGATATTTAAGTGGTTTCCAATTTTTCAATATCATAAGCATCTTCTAAATGAACATCCTTGTGGCTGAAACTCTGCACATCCTTAATTATGTCTTTGGGATAAATTTCTAAAAAAGGAATTGCTAGGATAAAAAGATGTAGATTTTAAAGAATTTTAATATGTATTATTAAATTGCTCCCCAGAAGGCTTGGGCCGATTTACTATTTCTAGTGTTTCCTCTAATGTTGGGTGTGATTTTTTTTCTTCGTGAATTCGATAAATTCAAGACCAGAACTCATGAATCCAAGTTTCCTGAGACGTAAAATGGAGGTGATAATAATGGTATCTATCATGGGTTTGTTGTGACAATCAAAACATACAGTGCGTGTGATATGCTTAAAAAGACACAATTTACATTGTTAGTGGTTATTCTAACTCGATTATCCCTGGAATAAGGAAGTCCTGTGAGTCAAGGTTGAAAAGATAATTGGAAGCTGGCTTTGTTTATCTTCCCTTTAACTACAAAATTAATATACGCTGGTAAAAACTGAAACAACCCACAGCTTTGATGGTAAAAAGTGAAGGTACTCCTTCATCTCCCAAACACTTCTCTCCCAGAGGTTCGGTGTGTATCCTGCTAGATCTTTTCTCATACCTTTACAAACTCTATGAGTGTGTATACATCCATGTATATAATTTGTTGTTGTTGTTGTTTTGCAAAATGGAATCCTATACAGGATTTCACTGTCTTCTCATAACATACAGATCTACCTTATTCTTTTTTGTGTGTGTGTGTGAGGAAGATCAGCCCCGAGCTAACATCCGTGCTAATCCTCCTCTTTTTTTTGCTGAGGAAGACCGTCTCTGAGCTAACATCCGTTGCCAATCCTCCTCCTTTTTTTTCCCCCAAAGCCCCCCAGTAGATAGTTGTATGTCATAGTTGCACATCCTTCTAGTTGCTGTATGTGGGACGCGGCCTCAGCATGGCCGGAAAGGCGGTACGTCAGTGCGCGCCCGGAATCCCAACCCGGGCTACCAGTAGCAGAGCGCGTCCACTTAACCGCCAAGCCACAGGGCCGGCCCCTACCTTATTCTTTTTAACATCTGCTTGGATTCTATGACTAGATGCAGCATAATGCTTATTCTTTCCCCAAATGACGCAGTTAACAACTCATCCTCATATGTGTATCCTTACAAACTTGAGCTGTTATTTCTATAGTTTAGGTTCCTTCTGGTGTGATGTGAGGTCAAAGTAGTGAGACATTGTCATACTGTCAAATTTTTCTCCAAGGATATTACACCAATTAATGTATTCTCTCAGCATCCCTACAAGAGTGTGTGGAGGGCTGGGCATGCCAGACTCGGGGGGATTAGGGGAGCCCTTCAGTAGCCCGTTCTGGGTCAGAAACAGCACTATCTCCCCGTAACTCTCTTAACTCTGAAAGTTCTGAAGGAAACCTGAAGCGAAGCCGGGATCTGTCTCCAGTATGAGCTTCTGGCTGTCCTCCACTGTGAAGCAAACCACAAAGGAATCTTTTTCTTATTAATTAACTGGGGTTTTATTAAACACCTTAGCAGCTAGCCAACTGCTCTGACCCAGCTGTTCCTGGGAGACATTTTGATGAGAAGTTGTGTGTTTTAATTTATACATCTTCAATGACAGCTTTTATGTAAGAGTGTGCGCTCTATAATCAAATATTAAATTACCCGAGAGACACGGTTCTCCAACAACAAGCATGTATGAAGACCTAACTCTCTGCCTGCACGAGTCTAGGCGCTGGGGCGGTAGATGTGAGCACTAAGTTCCTGCCCCTAAGGAGGCAGAGTATAGTGGAGGAACTGGGAACTCACGCAAACAAACTGACGCCAAGGTGTGGACATTGTGTTATGGGGGCACAGCGATGGGACCAAAGTTCTCTTTGGGAAATCAGGAAAGTGGACATTAAGCGGGATCTCAAAGGCTCAGGAAGGCTTTGGCAGGTGAAGAAGGGCGAAGGGATTCCAGGCAAGGGGAACAGTGTGGGTAAAGGCCCTACATTTGAATGGGAAATAGCAAATAAGGGTCTGGTGTAGCTAAGAGATTAGTTGTGGGGTCAGGGAGGTGAGGTCTGGGGGATCCTTAGGAGATGAGGCTGGAAAGGAAGGTTGAGGTAATACCACGAAGGATCTCAAATGTCAGGCCACCGAGCTTGGACTTTATCCTAAAGGTGATAGTGAGCCATTGAAGGTTTTAGGCAGAGGGGTGACACAATCAGATGTGTGTTTTAGAAAGATCACTCTGGTGATATTTGGAGAGTGACCCACAGGAGGGCAAAGCTGGAGGCAAAAAAGACTAATAGATTTTTAACTAAAGCTATTAATATTACTAAAATTATTTTAAATTCTAATTAAACAACAAACATGGTTTAAAAACATAGTGCCTAGCTCTATGACAAGTCGTGGAGGAAGACGCCAAGCACAGAGAACACACTTCCTCCAGCCGCCATCACCGCCTGTCGGATTGGAAAAATAAGACACATGATCAATGCATTTCTCAGGCTCGTTTGTAATCAAAGAAACAAAACCGAAAATAACAATAAGACGCCTTATTTCGCCTAATATTGTGATACCTAGTTTGGCAAGAGTGTCAAGAAACTGTACTTTTTTATATGGTAATGGCAGTGTCCATTGGAACAGAGTCTGACAATAGGTATGGAAAAACCTTAAAAAATTCTTTGTCTTTTTATCTACAAATTTTGCCTGCAGGAATTTATGCTACAGATAATAATAAAAAATGAAAAAAACTTGAGGATAAAGATGTTTACTATTCTGTTGTTTATGAAAGCAAGAAATTGGAAGGACCTAAATGTCTAAATTAGGGCAATTATAAGTAAATGATGGTGTAACTACATTTTTGCACATATTAAAATCATGTTTTTAAAACAATACCTAATAGCATAGGAAAATTCCTGCTGTATAATACATTTTAAAGCAGTGTATAAAGCAATATAGAGCATGATCCTATTTTGGTTTTCTAAATATGTGATCTGTTTTTAACCCTCTCTATCTGGAAAAAAATTCACAATATGGTTAACTGTGGGTATCTGACTAAATTTTATTTCTTCTTTATATTTATTATTCTCTAAATTTTCTGCAGTGAGAATATAATGCTTTATTTATTTTTTTTTTTTTTACAGACAATGCAAGCATTTATTAGGAGATGAGCATGTACGTATTACATACAGGCGGAAAGAATGTTCTTTATCCTTAGAAGAATTAAATTAAAGGAAGACATTGCAAATATCATATCCAAGAGGATTCATTAAGCATGCAATATTTAGTGGAACCAAGTTTAAAACATGTTACTTAATATATTTTGTCTTAATTTCCTATATTCCGACAACTCTTTTTTTTTTTAATTTTTTGTTTATTGCAGTAACGCTGGTTTATAACATTGTATAAATTTCAGGTGTATATCATTATACTTCTATTTCTCCATAGATTACATCATGTTCACCACCCAAACACTAATTACAACTCATCACCACACACATGTGCCGAATTATATAATGCTTTAATAATTAGAAAAAGCAATGAAATTATTTTTTATGTTAAAAAAGGCAAAGGAAATCAATGAAAGTAGAAATGATACAAATGACTAATGAACATGGAAAATGCTCAACCTAGCTAGTTATTAAAAATGCAAATTAGCATTTGCTATTTGCAAATAGCAAATGTGATGCTATATTTTAACCGACCAACTTTAGAAGAAAAACCTGCTAGTGCATAACATGTTTTGGCAACAGTGTGGCAAGAGAAACCCTGCAAATTTGAGTATAATTTAGTTCAGGCTTTGTGAAGAGCAACTTGGCAATATATATCAGAATCCTTAAAAATGTGTAATTTCTCAATAAAGTTGATTTTAAAGATGTGTAATTGTACTCCTTGGCCATCTTAAGGAAATAATTAAGGACTTGTATATAGATGTATGAGCAAGAAAGCCTATCACAGCACTTTTTTTTTTTTAATATAGTAGTAGAGAGTTATTTGAAATAATGTTATAGAACTATATCGATGGATGTGGAAACAAGTGTATAATATATTGTTAAATTTTAAAATATGGATAAAAACCTGCCCTTGGTGATCCCTTAAAAAAACACAAATTTTAGGGCCGGCCCGGTGGCGCACCGCTTCAGTGGCCCAGGGTTTGCAGGTTCGGATCCCGGGCGTGCACTGATGCACCGCTTGTCAAGCCATGCTGTGGCAGCGTCCCATATAAAGTGGAGGAAGATGGGCATGGATGTCAGCACCATCCATGGCACCAGGGCCAGTCTTCCTCAGCAAAAAGAGGAGGATTGGCGGGGATGTTAGCTCAGGGCTGATCTTCCTCACACACACACAAAAAAAACCCCACAAATTTTATGTGTGTGCGTATATATATAATTATTAGGTATGGAAAAGGGTCTGGAAGAATATACACCTAAATGCTAATATTGGTCATAACTGGTTAGGTGGGATTATGGTTAATTTTAAATATCTTCAAAATAATAATTTCAAAACCAACTTAAAAAATCTTTACAGATTTTGAAATACAGATTAAAAATTTAAAAACCCACCAGTTAATGGGCAGCTTAGAGCTCAGAGCTAAGAGTGAGCGCTACTGTGGGTTCTGCAGGGTTAGCCTCCAGAAACAGGCTACAAGAGCCTCCCTGGATGAGAGCCCTGCTGTGGTCCATGGGAAAAACACTTCCCGTTTGCCTTCATCCAGGGGACCAGCCTGACCTGTGCAGGATGGGGAGGCTGACAGACCTAGATCATAAGCACCAGCCCAGTGCAGGCTTGCTGTAATCTGTCCCCTTGGAACTGCTCCCTCCCCCTCTTCTCTGCCACCCCCACCCCCACCCTGCTCCCCAACACTGCACTCCAAAAATTCAGAGCTTGTTCTGGTTCCTCAGCTGAAACTTGCTTTTTCTTTCCATAGAACCTTAGCTGGAGGGATCCTTCTCTCTGGAATATTCTTCCCTTCCCACTCCCCCATCACCTGGGCAACCTCTGCTTCAGGTTTCATCTTCAAAGTCACTTCCTACTTTTGGAGATGATGGTTATGTTTATTATCTTGATTGTGGTGGTGGTTTATGGGTATGTATATATACCAAAACGCACCAAATTGTACATTTTCAATATATGTGCTGTTTACCACGTATTAATTATACTTCAACAAAGCTGTTAAAAAAAAAGTGACTTCCCCAGTGAGACAAGTCTTGAACTTCTCCTATCCCCACCTCCAGCCCCCCAAACCACATTAGCCTTCTTTAGTATATACTATGAGTGGGAGTAAAGGATTCCTGTCTTGCATGATGATGAATGAATGAACGAGCAAGGGCAGAGGTGGTTCAGCCTGTGGACAGAAGGCAATGGCCCTTGGTCACAGATCAAGTAAGGAGCAGCAGAAACTCCAGGAGTGAGGAGGGGGCTGGCCAACAGAAAGTCTGGAGATGGCATCTGAATAAGTCCAGAGAGGTACTTAGAAGTTGGAGGTCAAGCCAGAATCTGGGTGCCCCATCATTTGGAGAGGGTAGATATTCTCCCTCACTGTCTCCAGTCTGAAAATTGAGAATGATAATAATAACTATCTCATTATTGTTGAGGACTATTATCACTGAGGATTAAGTGAGTTAATCCATGTACAGAGTTGAGAACAGTGCCTGACCTATTGAGAGTGCTAAGAGTTCATATTGAGCCTTATTTGGTTGTGAATAGCCATGGTGATCAATAAGTCTGGGAGCCTCTGGTATAAACTTTTGGTTAAATTGGATTCTTGTTGCTGGTGGGTGGCTTCAGGGGCTGTCTCCTTTCACTAAGAGACCCATCTTCTCCCCTGTCCTCTTTCACCTAGCCTCGGGACAACCCGCATGCCTTCAAGCTCCTCTGCAGCGCTTGGGACCCCTGCCAGCATCTCTACATTATTTTGCAAAGCTGTCTTTCTAAAGCCTCCTCTTTCCTAACGACAAGGAGTCACATATGTTGCAGCTTATGCTTCTATTTAGGGTTGTGGATTTGAAAAGAGAGTGTGCGCACACGTGTGCATGCTTGTGGTTGTGAACATGTGCCTGTGCATGCAAATGTGCTTGCATGAACCCACATGGTTGGGCGTTGACACACGTTCAAGGGCACTTGAGCCTTTGAACGACTGCCTGAGCACAGAGATGAGTATGTGTTTGGAGTATATACACACGCACTTGTGAGCATACATAAGTGCCCACGACCATGTGTGTGTTTGGGTGTGGTGTGGTAAGGTATATTTTGTGTGCATCTGGGTTTGTGTGCATGTTTGCACGTGTGCTTTTGTGTATCTGTGTGCATATGGTGTGAGTTTGCCTCTCCTCATGTCCCAGGAGGCACCAAGGCAAGTGCAAACTACAAGGAACAAAGGAATATTCTGCATAATTTAGCCTTTGATCTCTGCCACCCCCAATCCTCCCTTGCTCTCCCTCCAGCTGCCAAGCTGTTTCCCCAGCCCTTTGGACTCCATCTTTGAGCTTTGTCTTCCAGAAGCCTCAGCCTCTCTTTGCCACCTCATGAAGGGAACAGAGCTACAGAAGGGTGACGAGCATTTATTGAGCACCTATGGTGCACCAGGCACCTGTACCAGATGCTTTACATACTTTCTCAAATCTTTGCAGCAATCCTGCAAAGTATAACAGTTGTTCCCATTTGAGGTTTGAAGAAGCTGAGGATCGGGGAAATTAAGCCGTTTGTCTAAGTGATGGAGCTAGGATATGAACTCAGGACTGCAAAGCCCATGCTCTTTCACTCCACCAGCTGTCTTCCTGGAGCATGCCTAGCCGCCAGGAACTGAGAAGTTGAAGCTGCAGCCAGAGGTCCTGGGGGAGGAGATGCCCTGGGAGACACAGACAGTCTGATGTTGGGAGAAGGGGGTGAGAGCAGGGAATCAATAGGGACCCTAAATGTTGCACTTAGCTTTCGTAAGGAGAGCAGGATGGAGAAATCCCTGTTGTCTGAGTGGTCCACGGATAGAGTGGGGAGAGCAAGGGATGGACCAATAACAAACAGCAAAGTTGAGAAAGCATGATCTTTGCCACCTCTAGCTTTAGGGCCTGGACAAGCTATATCAAATTTCTGTAAAATGTGTGTGGGAGAGGGGTTTTAGAGGGTTTTTACGAGCTCTTGTTAAAACTAGCACTTGCTGGGGCCAGCCCCATGGCATAGTGGTTAAGTTCGCATGCTCAACTTTGGCAACCTGGTTTCGTGGGTTTGGATCCTGGGCGTGGATCTACACCACTCATCAGCCATACTTTGGCAGCAACCCACATACAAAACAGAGGAAGATTGGCGCAGATGTTGGCTCAGGGCGAATCTTTCTCAATAAAAACAAACAGAAAACTAGCATTTGTTGATCTCTTACTGTGCTAACTCATGCAACCTCACAATCATTCTATAAGATAGTTGCTATTATTGTCCTCATTTTACATATGAGGACACTGCGGCTCAGAGAGGTTACATTGCTTGCCCAAGTGGCAGAGCAGGACACAAACCTGGGGTCTGTCTGACCCCAAAACCCCTACAGCTTGGGGAAACAGCTTGGCAGCTGGAGGGAGAGCAAGGGAGGATTGGGGGTGGCAGAGATCAAAGGCTAAATTATGCAGAATATTCCTTTGTTCCTTGTAGTTTCTCTGTAGCCTTCCCTGTTTTAAAGTTTAAAACAAATAGTATATAAAATACCAGAGACATAGTAGACACTCACAAATGGTAGCTAATAATGATGATGACGACGACTATGACCACAGTGATGATGAAAATGTGTTTGCTAAGAATTGAAGTAGCATTAAATTCCTCTGGTGTCAAAATTTCTGGAAAATTACACACTGTTAGTGATAGTTTTTAGAACAAAGGTTGCTTTCCTCAGGGAGAGCAGTGATATCTCTTCTTGTGGCAGCCAGACCAGACTCAAAGCCCAGCCACCACTTTTTAGCTGTGTGGCTCTGAGCAACCTAACCTCTCCGGGCATCATTTCCTTATCTATAACGTAAGGATAATAATGGCCTACCCAGTTCCTCAAAAGGTTAAACATAGAATTACCATATGACCCAGCAATTCCACTCCTAGGTGTTTACCCAAGGGAAATGATAACAGATGTCCACACAAGAACTTGTACACAAATGTTCATATTAGCATTATTCATAATAGCTAAAAAGTGGAAACAGCCCAAATATCCAACAGCTGATGAATGGATAAACAAAATGCAGTATATCCATGCAATGCACTATTATTCAGCAATAAAAGGGAGTGAAATACTAAGATGTGCTACACCATGGATGAACCTTGGAAACTTTATGCTGGATGAAAGAAGCCAGTCACAAAAAAATCCATATTGTATGATTCATTTCCAGTATAGGCAAATCCATAGGCAAATGTCATTGCAGAATAGACAGATAGAGACAGAAAGTAGATTAGTGGTTGCTAGGAAGAATGAAGAATGACTGCTAATGGGTATAAGGCTTCTTTTGGGGTGATGAAAATGTTCTCGAAGTAGATAGTGGTGATGGGTACACAACTTTGTGAATATACTAAAAACCACTGAATTGTGGGCTCTAAAAGAATGAATTTTGTGGTATGTATGTGAATTATATCTCAATAAAAACCATAGCTTGATATTATCAGTTTGTTGTGAAGTTTAAATGAGATAATTTATGTAAATCCCCTAGCACAGAGCCGGCCTTGTAGGAAGTACTCATTAAATGCTAAATATTCAAATAAATGCTAGCTACTATTACTGTTATCATCACTGCTATACTGGCTGGTGATTTTAGTTCCTAAACCCTCCCAGAGCTTCAGACTCCTCACCTGCGAGCAGGAATAATGATACTTTAATTAGTTAGGGTTTCTTAGTCACAGGCAACAGACACCTACTCCAGCTCATGAGTAAAAGGGGAATTTACTGGAAAGCTGCGGTGTAGATGACTGATTTAGAGGTAAGGACATAGAACCAGGCTCAGAAAGAAAAGGCCCAAGGGACAGAATCTAAAGAGGAGTATAACTGAGAAGCTACGGAATTTCTGGTGAAGAATGTGGTCCCAGAGTCGGGCCATCTGGGTTTGAATCTCGCTCTGCCCATCAAGGCTGCGTGGCCTTGCTTGTTGCCTTGGTTTGCTCATCTGCTAGACAGGGAGTGCATCAGGGCCTACTTTATAGGATTGTTGTGAGGATTAAATGAATTAATATCTGTACAACACTTATCACAGTGACTTGCACTCTAAACTCTCAATAAATGTTGTTATTATTATTATTATTGACAGGGCCTTGTTGCTGGGATGATTCAACTTGACCCACTTTTTCTGACCGTGCATGGCTCTGTTCAAGGTTCAGATCCCTAGAGAGTGTAATGGGCCTAGCTAGGGTCACTCACCTACTCCTTGGCCAGGGGAGGGTGGGGCATCTTGATTGACAGCCCCATTAAGACTTCAAGCTATGGGGCAGAGGTGATACTCAAAGGAGAATCCAGAGAAAGAGGAGGGGGGCTTAGCAGCAAAACCAACCCAGGCCTCCTGCAAATACCCCTCCTTGTTAGGAGGATCAGAGATAATATGTGCAAAGTGCTTGGCACATAGTAGGCCCTTAATAACTGGGATTCTTCTCAGCTGATGACTGTTTTCTACCTGGGAGCTCTGGATTTTTCATTACCATTGCAGTATAGGTTTGGGACGGACTGTAAAAGGCCTTGAATGCCGTGTTAAAGCATATGCACTTTATTCTGAGAAATTAAGCAAGGAGGACCATCTCTTGAAAACCCTGTGGCATGCTCTGAGTCCTGTGGACTATAGTCCACGTTCCCCAAGCCTCCCAGTTGTGTGATCCTGGGCATCTTACTTAATATCTCCAGCCCTCAGCTTCCCCATGCATAAAAGGCAGTCACAATTTGGGTTGCCATGGGGCTTAAATCAGATAGTATTTGCAAAGTGCTTAGAACAGTCTCTGGCCCAAGGTAAATGCTCAATGAATCATAGCAGTTACCATACATAAAATGAAGTTAAAGAGCTTCGCCTCACCAGGTTGGTGGGAGAATCAATTGGGATCAAAGACCCTATAGCACTTTGCACACACACACTACTGTGTCCTGGAAAGATGTTTCTTTGATTGTAATCACCACTGGCAATAAGACACACCTTGAGTCTAATTACTGTTTTTTCATGAAATAAAGTAACATTAAATGTACACATTTAATGATAAGTTGGAGCCTGATTTCAGAAACATTCAAATATGAAAAGAGTGTGTCTTAGAACTGAGGAAATAAAGTATTGATAATTTAATGTTTCAAATAATTAAAGAATGTTCTCATAGAGTCTATTACCAGTTTCCCAAAACTTAGAACACAATATCGCTTACTTAATGCTAAAAGGGCACCGAGCATAATTTAATCTTTCCTTGAAGCTTTTGAATTTCCTTGAAGGCAAGATCAGCAATTTTAAAATACACTTTTAGATCCTCTAGCTCAATGGTTCTCAACCCTGACTACGCATTAGCATCCCCTTGGGAGCTTTTAAAAAATACTGTTGCCTGGGTCCCGTTTCAGACCAATTAAATCAGAGTCTCTGGGGGAGGAGCCAGAGCACTGGAATTTTTCAAAGCTCCCCAAGTAATTCTGATGCACAGAGAGCCTGAGAACTGCTCCCCCCAGCAAGGTGCCATTGTATTTGGAGATGAGATTGAAGAGGTCTGCAGGGGCTGGATCACGCAGGGTTTCATACCCTACAACACAGAGGCTCAATGTTATCCTGTAAGATGGGGAGCTACTGAAGACTTTTAGCAAAATTTTTAATCCAGTGTGAGTTCAAGTTAGAACGACCACTCTGGTGACCTGTGGAGCAGAACTGGAGTTTGTAAGACTGAAGGAAGAAAACCTAGAGCAGAGGCCACTGCAACCATCCCAACTATATCAGTTGTCTGTTGCTGTGTAACAAAACAGCCCCCAAATCTAGCGGTTTAAAGCAGTGATTTATTATTTCTCATGATTCTGTGGATTGGCTGGGCAGTTCTACTGCAGGTCTCACCTGTGCTCCCTCATGCAGCCACAGCTGGGTGAATTGTGGTACCCTTTACTGAGATGTGGGGGACCGTGGGGAAGGAACAGATGAGTTGAGGAGAATCACCAGTTTGGTTTTGGATATGTTAAGTTTGAGATGCCTTTTAGACTCCAAGTGAAGATGCTGAGTAACCACTGCATCTGGAGTCCAGGTTGGGGCTTCAGATAGAAATCTGAGTGTTATCAAATTTTGAGGCTGGATGGACACTTAGGGAGTGGGTTTGAGTGTGGGGAGATCTGAAGACTGGGCCCTGGGGCACTCCAACATTTAGAGGTTGGGTTGAGGGAGAGGATCCAGCCAAGGAGACTGAGAAGGAGTGGCCAGTGAGGTGGAAAGATGGGGAGGAGGTTGGACTCCAGGAAGCCCAGGAAGAAAGGGTTTTCCAGGGGGCCGGCCCGGTGGCGTAGTGGTTAAGTTCGCGCACTCCACTTCGGCAGCCCAGGGTTCGAAGGTTCAGATCCCGGACACAGACCTACGCACCGCTCATCAAGCCATGCTGTGGCAGGCATCCCACATATAACATAAAGGAAGATGGGCACAGATGTTAGCCCAGGGCCAATCTTCCTCAGCAAAAAGAGGAGGATTGGCAACAGATGTTAGCTCAGGGCTAATCTTCCTTACCACAAAAACAAAAAAAGAAGCAAGTGTTTCCAGAAGATAGCAGGATCAATATTGTTGAATGCTGCTGAGGAGGCAGGTAAGCTGAGGCAGAGAAAGAACTGACCATTTAGATTTGGCAACAGGGAAGCCACTGGTGATCTTAAGATTAAATGGAGCAGAGTGGAGTGGGTTGAGGAGAGAATAGGATAATTGCAGAGAGATGAGGCTGTGTGTGTATGTGTGTGTGTCTTTAGTTGAGAAAAAGTACAGAGTATTTGTTATGTTGGTGGAAATAATTTACTAGCAAGGGACAATTATCAATGATGTGGGAGAAATGGGGACAATTGCAGGAACACAAGGCATGGGATCCGGTGGACATGGGGAGCAGCTGGCCTTGGGCACAGCGAGGACAGTTCTTCCATTGTATCCGGAGTGAAGGCAGCGCATATGGGCTGAGACGCAGGTAGATTGAAAGATCTGGCATTAGCAGGGTGAGGAGAGAGTCAGGAGGCATTTGGAAAGTAGAACGAGGAAGGAAAGCAGTCACTTTAGGATTTAAAGCACCTCCCAGCGAGACCGTCTCTTATCAACAACCTCTCCCAACACCCTGTCTGTGCCAGGCCCCGGCGCCAGGCAGAGGGGCTTGAAGATGACTCACCCTGTGTCCCTGCTGATGAGAAGTTCATGGTCGAAGAAGGGAGACAGACCTGTAAACTGACAACTTCAATACAAGGTGCTAATAATAAAGACGTGTACAAAGTGTTTTGAGAACAAAGAGGGAGTGAGTAACTCTGCCTGGAGGGGTCAGAGAAGACTTCACAGAGGTGAAATTTAAATCAGGCTTCAAGGAGGGGGAGAACATTATCAGGCGGGCTAGAGGAGGAAGGTCGTTCAAGGTGGAAAAAACGGCATGTGAAAGCCACAGAGATGAGAAAGATCCTTTTACTTTTTCTCACCGCTCCGCCTGTCTCTTTTCTTCTTACCGCTCCCCCCTCCCCATTCTCAAGCTGTCGTCTGTCAGGCTTTCTTAGTTCAAGAGGAAATTTTTCTTTTTGGAAAGTTTAATAAACTTCCGTTCAGCCTGTACTGAGTCATGACAAAGGTGTGTTTCACACTTAAACAAACGTCTCAGATGTTATTTTTTGCACTTGAAGAACAAGCTATTTTTAAAGAAATCCAAACTCGCTGGGACTCAGCAAGGACGATTTCTGTGACCTGTTTTTAAGAAGTGAGCTTTGGAAAGGAACATAGTGACCAGCAGTGGCAGAATCAGAGGACCTGGCAATTCTTTCCTTTAAATGTTTCAGTGAGCCAGTGAGTAGTTTCACCTTACTAAGTCGCTTATTTTATCTTGGGTATCTGGTCTTCTGGAAAACTCTCAAGGAGTATGCAACAATTATCCAATACAGAACAAGGGGAAAGGAGGTCACCACTTTCTCAGAGGTGGGCTAAGATAATGGCAGAAAGAATGGAGGGAAGGGGATGGTTTTGAGAGGGATTTAAACGGTGCAATGAACAAGGAGAAAATGCTTCAGAAGTGTCATTGTACCCATGTGTGTAGCTTGTCTCCTGCCTGTATGGGCCCTCTATTCCTTCCCTTCCTGAACATGCATGGCACTCCCCTCATTGGGTCTATTCATCCACCCTCTTGAATCTGATCTAGCCTGTGAGTACTTTGAACAACTGAACATAGGGTAAGTGATGCTGGGCCTGTCCTAAGACTAGTCTTTAAGAGCCATTGCTGTGAGAAACCCAAGACACGAAGAGGTGGGCCAGTGGACATTTCACCTGAGCTCCCCAGCCAAGAGCCAGCAACAGTTGCCAAGTACATGAGTGCGCCATCTTGGATGTTCAGCCTCGTTGAGCCTTTGGATGAATCCAGCCCCAGCTGACATCTGAGTGTAACTGCATGAGTGACCCCAAGTGAGAACTGCCCAGTTTAGCCCACTCAACCTACAAGACCATGAGAGGTAATAGTAAATTGTTGTTTTAAGCCAGTAAGTTTTAGGGTAGTTTGTTACACAGCAATAGCTAATCAGAATATCATCTCTTTTCATCCATCTTTGCTAACACCAGGCACTGCGCTAGGCATTTTTCATTTTAATGCTCATGACAACTTGGAGATAAATATTATTATCCTTTTGGAAGATGAAGCAATACTCAGAAATGTTCCAGGACTGACCACATACCACTCCAGCAAGTTTCCCATAGGTGTTACAGCTGGACCCATTCTTATTATTTACATCATTTCATTTCTCCCCATCCTGCCCCTCCTCTTGAGCACTCTGTCTCGGAAAGTTGTGCTATACCACCCATGGTTGCAGTCTGAAACACCTGGCACTGCATTTGTCTGTCTGTCTACTTTGTGGAAATGGAAACAGCCTGGATCTTGAGAGTCAAGAGACCTGGAGTTGAGTCCCAGCTCTGCTGCTCAGTTGCTGTCTAACTTTAGGCAAGTCACTTCCCCTCTCTGGGCTTTAGTTTTCTTCTCTGAAAATGAGGGAATTGGGCTACATCATTGTTTTTCAGACCTGAGTAATATATTAATTTTTCCATTTAAAAAACTTTTATTATAAAAATTTCCAGACATACTCAGATGTAGAGAGTACAGTGAACCTTCATGTGCCCTTCATCTAGTTTCAACAATCATTTCCATTTTGCCAAGCTTTATTTAATTTATGGCCCCACCTCTTTTTTTTTCTTACTGGAACATGACATCATCTCATCTCACCTCTAAATTAAGGTTGCCAGACTTAGCAAATGAAAATACAGGACACTCAGTTAAATGTGGTAACAAATAAAGAATTTTTTAGGATAAGTATGTCCCATGCAACATGTATTTTATGTCACAACCTTACCCTAAATACTTCAGTTTGCAGTTTTAAAAAGGAAGATTTTATTATATAACTACAAGGCCATTATGACACGTAACGACATCAGTAATAATTCCTTAATAGCATCTAATATGTACATATCCAAATTTCCATGATTGTCTAAAAAACATCTTTTTATTAGTAGTTTGGTCAAATGGAGACATAAAGGAGGTCCACCATTGTAATTGGCTCTTAAAGCTCTTAAGGTCACTTTTAATCTAGAACAGTCCCTCCTCCCCACCCCCCTTTCTTTTTGTGCTATTTACTTGTTGAAATAATTGGGTCGGTTGTCCTGTAGAAGATTCCACATTCTGAATTTGGCTGATTGCTTCCTTATGGTGTCATTTACTTGTACCTCTAGCCCCTGTACTTTCTGTAGATGATAAGTTTTATTTAAAGGCTTCATTGGATTCAGGTTAAACTATTTGGCCAGAATAGAGGTGCTGTGTACTTTAGAACACATCTCATCAGGAGGCACAGAATGTGTGTTCATCTCCCTTTTAGTGATGCTAACATTTATCAGTGGGTTTAGGTGGTGACACCCTTATTTCTTCATTGTAAAGTTCCCTATCAACCCTTCATTCAAAGGTTTTACCATTTATTGATGACTGTTGCCTAAATCAGGTATAATATTAGGGTTTGCAAAATGGTGATGATCTAATTTTAGCATTGCTTCTGATTTATTAGCTGAAATTCTTCTGTATAGGAGAACTTTTCTTTATCTTCCAGGGATAGTTGGTTATCCTGAAACATAGTTCATAATGGAAGACAGAATAAATCTTTTTTTTTAATTTAATTTTTTATTTATGTATTTTTCCCCCCCAAAGCCCCAGTAGATAGTTGTATGTCATAGCTGCACATCCTTCTAGTTGCTGTTATGTGGGACGTGGCCTCAGCATGGCCGGAGAAGCAGTGCATCGGTACGCGCCCGGGATCCGAACTAGGACCACCAGCAGCGGAGCGCGAGCACTTAACCACTAAGCCACGGGGCCGGCCCAGAATAAATCCTTAACTCTTTTTTTTTTAAAGAAAGGCCTCCAGTTTTTATGAAATTTCCAAGAGAGAATTGAACAGTAATGCTGATATTCCCAACTCAGATTTAAGATTATAAGTTTTTTTACTTAACTTCTTTGACATTACATTTGTATCTCTTTTGTCCTGAAAATCTTGGATCCTAACAACATTGATGTAATTACTAATATGTTTTATCCCCCAATAGACATATTTTAAAATAGCGATACTAATATCATTGCTAACAATAAAACTATTGAAAGAAATTTTAGATTTCTTTGTTGTTTTTTCCCCATTATCCTTAGACTATATCTCATTGAAGATGTATGCTCAAAAATACTTTGTTTTCAGGTCAATTGGAGTAATTCTTTTTTTCTGTATCATCATGTTATCAACCTCATATAAAGTTATGTTCATGTTAGGTTTGTTTTTCATTTTAGTGATTATTTAAAAATTTATATGATTTAATGATTTAAATATTTACATGAATCATTTACAAGATTTCAAAGTCAAAGCTATCTAACAAGGCTCATTCAGAGAAGCCTCACTTCTAATCCTTTCCCTCTGCTCTGTTCCCTTTCTCTCCCATAGAAACCCTTTTAAAGCTTGGTTTTTCAACTCTGGCACTACTGACATTTCGGGCTGGATGATCCTTTGTTATGAGGGGCTATCCTGTGTATTGTAGGATGTTTAGCAGCATCCCTGGTCCCTACCCACTAGAGGCCAATTGTTACAACTAAAAATGTCTCCAGACATTGCTAAATATCCTGGGGTGGCGGAGCCGGGGGATGGCAAAATTATATCTAGCTGAGAATCACTGTTCTTTAAGGAAACAGTTTCTTGCTGGCTTGAAAATTTGACCTCCAGTCTAAGATATCTGCATTTAATGTTAAACTTGTCACTTTAGGCAATCAGTTTGCACCAACATGAGCACTAAATTTTGGGCGCCAGGAATCATTTACAAGGTGACTGTCCCAGTGATCCAGAATACGCTTACATTATTATTATTTGTAGATTGTAATTGAAACCAAGACACACATTTAGAAACTTCTCTTAGCACTTGCGGACCCTGCAAATGTGTGCACCCAGAGAGATCCAGACATCTCAGCACTTTCCCTGGTTTGCAAAATACTGGGGCTGGGCGATTTCTCAGGGCCTTCCTGCTGTCTGAAAGCTTTCTTGTTCTAAAAGTCTAGAAGCTTGCTTTTCAAACTGGGGCGGACAGCACAGTGATTGAGAGCACCGAATTGAATCCAGAGCTTCAATTGATCAGCTCTGTGACGTAGCGCAAGTTACTTACGTTCTCGGAGCCGTAGTCTCCTTAACTATAAATTAATATGAACATTGTACCTACTCCTTAGGATTGTTGTGAGGATTAAAGACATAATGCATGTTAAGTACTTAATATACTGCCTGGCATATAATAAGTGCTTAATAAATGTTGGCTGTTAGTATAATTACCACCAGGGCTAGGTGGTGGTGTGCCAGGAAATACTCAGAGCCACAGGATACGTAAGGAACATCTCCCTGGAGTGTGAATTTCTACTTGAAGAGTTGGAAAAATAGGCTTTGAACTTTTCTCCTACAGGGAAGTAATTAAAAACATTATTTTCACGTTAAAATAAACATGGGAATAAAAGGTGCAATTTGCATGGATTTTAAAGATGAAATGTGAAACTTCAAAGAAATTTTATGCTCGAGGCTGATGACTTTGGGCCTCATCCCCAGACCTCAAGGGAAGCTGTCTGAGTCTCCTCTGCTGTGAGAGAACTGTGGTGGGAATGTTCCAGCAGTAGCTCTGGGCTGTTACGCACCTTAGACTGATAGGAGTGTCAGGGATATTAGCTGAATTTCTGTAAGAAGTGGGGGCTTCCTGATCAGGAATCCCTGCTCTCATCTTGTCCATTCCTCACCTTCCAAGTTGCTTTGGGATTTGTTACCCAAGAAGGGGAGTGGGAAAATTTGCTGGGAATGGGGAAAAGTGCCCACTATATGTATCTGATCCCATTCTAAGAGATACAAGGAGAACGAATCAAACACACATTCTGCCTACGTGAAACCTTCAGTCTACTGATCATTCAATATCAGTAGCTGCCACAGCCTCAATATGGGAAGTGAAATGGGGAACGGTAAGGGGAATGGGTTTGGGATTTAGGGAAAAGATCGCGCAGTTATGGACAGTTGAGTAGCATGTGAGAGATCTAGACAGAGATCCTGAGCAGGCTGTTGAATGCGAGTCCAGTGCCATAGTCTCGTTCTCACTTGGGGCTTCAGACATTTGCAGTGGAGTTTGGGTAGCCATAATGGCATTTATCGGGGGGAAGCCAGGAATGCTAGATGTCCTGCAATGCATGGACAGTATCACATGACTTTTGAATGTCACACTGGACATTTATGTAGGTGAACGTCCTGTATATAATTATCTGAGCCTAACAACTATTTTTCAAACAAAGGCAAAGTACATTCTAGCATGATTTTAATATTCCAAGGAGGCAAATACTATGCAAAGTGAATGAAGATTATACCTTGTTGTGTTCACACTCTACCAAGTTCACCATTTTAGAAAATCATGTTAGCAATTCTGCTACAGTATTTGAGTCTCCAGTTGGCATCTGTAGCTGTTGATTTGGGGTCAATGCTTCTCAAACTGTAAGGTGCATGTGATCACCTGGGCATCTTGTTTCTTTCTTTCTTTTTTTTTAAGAATGGAAGAGACTGGATAATAATGGAAAGAATCCAGTAGAGAAGGAGAGGCTAACCATAGCAGAGAGGGGCAAATTCAGGAGTGAAGTTCCTTAGAAGGTAGGAAAGGAGGGTGTTCAGGCACAGGGGAAGGACCTGGCCTTTGTTGAGAGGAGCTAGTTTTTGTGAAAGAGGGAAGGAGGATAGAATGGCTAGAGATGCAAGTAGATTTAGAAACATGATGGCAGGAAGTTGAGGGATGTCACATCCCCTATGTCCTATCTCTCACCCACAGCACCTGACTAGCCACCTTTCTGTCTTCAGCTTCTTTCTATAGAGCTGGCCTATGGTGGGGGGAGGGGCAGGGAAATAAAGACTAGGGAGATGAGACTGACCTCTCTACCTCCCAGGGCAGGCTTTGGAAAATAATATACAAGTAAGATATTATTGTTACTACTACTATATTATTGTTGTTCTTCCAGGTCAGCGCTGATCAATAGGACTTTCCACAACAATGGAACAGTTTTATATCAGTGCCATTCACTATGGTAGTCACTAGCCACACATAGCTACGGAGCACTTTAAACGTGCATAGTGCAACTGAGGAAGTGAATTTTAAATTTTAGTTAATTTAAATTTAAATAGCCACATGTGACTAATGTCTGTTGTATTGGATAGCGCTGCTGTATGTGTTTTCCGCCTCTGTCTCAATGTGGTTCCTCAAAGGTGAGCACCAGCTATAGAGGGCAGTGTCATTTGGGACCCAGTGTCATTTGGACCAAAAGCATTGGACTAGGAGTCAGACCAGAGTCCAATTTCAGCTGTGCCCTTTCCTGGCTGGGTGTCTTTGAGCTAAGAGTGTGAAGGCACCAGAAACTGTGAAGGGCTGCACACTGCTCATGCAGGGGAGCCAATCCACCTCCCTTTACTAGGCACTTTTTACAAGTATGGCACAGCCCTGTGCCAAGGATATGCTTCAAGGTTGCCTCTCAGAGCCTTTGAGGACATTCCCCTCTACCGCCCATTGGCTGCTCCCTTCTCTGTGGGCCATTCAGTGTTATTATTTGATTAATGTATGTCTCTCTCCCACTGGCCTCGAGCCCCAGTAAGGTAGACCCTGTAGCTGTTTGCTTGCTTGTGTATCCCTAGGGACTAGCACATAGCAGGTTCTCAATAAATATTTGTGCAATGAATGGATGAAACAGGAAAATGCTAGTATTCGAATTTAGGTGTGATTTCAAAGCTCACTGAGCTCTAGAACTTTACAACATCTATTACCTTCCCCTGTTTATAACAGTGGAAATACTGGAAAAGACCCAAATACTCAACATAGGGCTTGGTTTCACTAAATGATTCTTAAGATACAACATTATGCAAAAGAGCATTCAGTGTCACAAAAAGAGGTGTATTTACTTTATATTGTTAAGTAAAAAGATCAAAACTGAAGGTATACTATAATCTCACTTTGTAAAATTTATATATTTATGTACATAGAAAAAGGTTGGAACAATAGTTACAAATGTTAGGGATTACTATCACTGTGTGGGATTAGGAGTGATATTTTAATTTTTTTTCCTAAAACATCTATTTGATTTTTTTAAAAAATATATCTAATATACCCAGAAAAAGCAAAAATATAGAGACAGAGAGTAGATTAGTGGCTGCCTGTGGCTGGGGGTGGAAACAGGGATTAACAGTAAATGGGTACGAGGAATTTTATGTGGAATATGTAAAATGTTCTAAAACTGATTTATATTGATGTTGCACTTTATTAACTCAGTAAAGTTAATAAAAATCCTTGACTTGTACACTTGAAATACATGAATTTTATGATATGTAAATATATCTCAATAAAATTTTAAAAAATGTATTACATATATGTATATGTATTCTTAAAAAAATTAAAACGATGCGGAAGTATTTAAAGTCCCCCATCCCCACATTCAATTCTACTTTCCAGGCGTAACAGTAGTAACTGGTGTTTAATCCTTTCTGACCTTTTCCTGTGCAGAATCCAAGTATTACATATGCATTATAGATATATAATTTTCTGCAACTTTCTTCTTTCTCTGGACATACATTGTAGGTCATGAAAAACTTAGTATCTGCCTTGGGAGGTGGGATTAGGGATAGAGGAAGTGGAATGGGAGGCAGGAAGGGAGAGGCACACTTGAAATTTTTATTTTCTTTACTTTTGTATCATCTGCATGCTTTTGTCAGGAAGGATTGGAGTTATAAACACAATAAAGATATTGGAATAAGAGATACTATTGAATGTTTAATGCCATGCAGTCCTTCTATTTAAAAAAAAATTAAAAATTTTACCAAGTGCCAGGCACCATACTGAGCACCTGAGCTCATTGAATCCTTATAACAACCCTAGGAGGCGTGCAATATTATAGTCTCACTTGACAGTTGAGTAAACTAAGACTTGGGAGACTGATTTTCCGAGGTCACACAGCTAGTGTGTGCTGAACCCAGACCTTCACACTGCAGCATCTCTTCTCCCCCTGGCAGACTCATGTTCTTCCTGCAAAACCCAACTTGAGTGATTTCATCTCATATCCATGTGTGGTCCTCCCCAACCCACTCAGGTAGAGACATGATCCTGTCCTCAAGGTGCTTACAGTCCAGGGAGGTGGCAGACAGCTAAACAATTACAATCTAGTGTCATAAGAATACATGGTTTAACGGTCTATGTGCAAAGCAGATGGTTTAGACAATGTGTCTGAGGCAGCCAAGGAGTTCCAGAGAGAACATGTTCTGAGCTGACTGATAAGAACACCAGGGAGTTTTTCGTGAGGATAAAGAAATGTGTGGGTGATCGGAGGTGGGGACGGTGTGTAGAAAAGGATTTGGGGCCTAGCACCCTGGCTCAGGAGGCTCATAAGTAGCACTGAAGTTCAGCGTGGTTGGAGGGTCACGTTGGCCTGAAGGAGGGACAAAGGGAAAGGCGTGTGTCTTGAAACTTAAGACCAGATCACCAAAGCTTTTTAAATTGAGTTAGAGTGTTTACACTTTATCCCGTGAATGGAGCAGAGCTGTTGAAATATTTGAGCCTGGTATGTTAGAAAGATGGGAAGGGGCCCAGAAGGGGCTGTTGTGAGACATCCCTCCTGGACTCCCAGCTCTCCAGGCCCTGGCACTGGGTGGTCAGGTCATTCCCGCCCAAGGCTGGGAATTGCTTTAGGGCAAGGACCTGTCTCATTCACCTGTGCATCCTAGCACCCAGCACAGCACCTGGCATGCAGTAGGTACTAAGTAGGGGCCAAACTGGCTGGCAGAATGCTGGGTACCAAGAAGGTACTGGCTAGTGACTCTAAAATAAAAACCAAACCTTCATTTCCTCCCCATGCACCGGCTGGGTGAGTAGGTGTTTAGCCAAAGTCTGACCTAACTGTAAGGAGGTCAGAGAGGTCCTTGCCCCAACTCAACCGCAGGGAAGTCCATTAGGGTGGAAGAAGAAGAGGTGGTTGCTGAATAAACCGCAACTTTTGTTCAGTGCCTGCTATATGCTAGGAGAATTCACCACCTATTGTCTTTTTCCACCTCTCCAACAGCTCCTAAATCGGAATTATTGTCCCAGTTTCCCCTATCAGGAAACTGAGGATCAGAGTGGTTCTGTAATTTGGTCAAGGTCACACAGCTGGTAAATGTAGGCGGGGCGAAGGCTGGGATCGAACCTTTTAACAAGTGCCACCTGGGGAGGCATTGCGGCGCCTACTCCGTTTGCGTAGCCGCTGGGGTTACGGGGCACCCCGCACACGTGGGGCCGGGGAGGTCAACTCGTCGCGGCGGCCCGGAGCCGCTCCCAGATTCGTAAACTACGAAGTTTCCGTGCATTTCGCTCACTTCCCTGCGCAGCTCGTCCCCTTTCTGCAGCAGTTACGCCGCTAGCGCAGCGGGGCTCAGGTGCTGCAGCGGGCGGGGGCCTGGCGCAGGGAGGAGGGCGGGGACGCAGTTTACGTAAGCGTCCGCTCGCAGGTGCATGCGGCCGCCGCCGGCGTGTGCTCCCTGCGCGCCCCCAGGTGCGCAGTTGGCGCAGGCGGCGCCGCGGCACGGCGGCGGCGGGCGCTGGCCGGCGCTCTCAGGTGCGGCAGAGCGCGCGTGGAGGGGGCGCGCGGCGAGCGAGGGGGCGGGCTTTCCGTTCCCCAGCAGCCGCGGGCCCCGCCCCCCGGCCCGGCCAATGGGCGCCCTCGGCGGCGTCACGTGCCCGCCGCCGCCGCCGCCGAAGCGGAGATCGGAGCCGCGAGCGCCACCAGGGCAGCAGCCGCCGCAGCCGCCGCCGCTGGGCTGAGGAGCCGGAGACGCGGGTGGACGAGGTGGCGGCGGCGGCGGAGCGGGAGCGGGGCCCGGGCGCGGGGAGAGCGCGGCGGCGCGGGTAGGCTGCGGCGGCGGGGCAGGCGCCTGCGCGGCGGGCCGTCCCGGGCGGGCGGCGGTTGAGGCGGTTGGCGGAGCCGGCCCGGGCCCCGCATTGTTTGTTGTGCGTCCTTAGCAGCGGCGGCGGCGGCGGCCGCGGGGGCCGGGGCGGAGAGCAGGAGCCATCCCGGCCCCCGTGGCTCCGGCATCGTGGCCGCCGCCGCCGCTGCGGTGCCCCGGCCGCTTCGGGCAAGGGCAGCGGGCAGCCTTCCTCACCTTCGTGGGGGACGGATCGCGGCCCCAGGCGAGGGGAGGTCGTGGGCAGTGTGGGGGGACCGGGCGCCCGGGGTCTGGTAGCATGGAGGGCTCGGGGCTCGGGGCAGGTGTTGGAGGACAGTGGGGGCAGGGGCGGGGGGGTCAGGCAGAGGAGATGGGCAGATTTGAGGGAGAATGAAGGGTGGAGGGATCCGACCCAATGGAGGGTGAGGGCCTTCAGGCAGGTTCGGGGGGCCCACGAGGGCCAGGGCGAGTGCGAGAGGGATGGAGGACATTCAGGCATGTGGGAGGGGCAGTCTGTGGGGGGGAGGGAGGCTTTGGGGAGGGCAGGGGCGAGTGTGATGGGAATGGAAGGAGAAGATTGGGGACTCGAGGGAGAAATGGAAGAAGCGGATGTCCCGGTCGGGGCTGCGTGAGAGGGGCAGGGAGTAGGGGAAGATATGAGGAAGGCCACCGGCCCAGTGTGAAGGGAAATGGGGACGAAGGTGTCCGCGTAGAGGGAAACGTGGCAGGGTGAGCGTGAAAATGGAGAGAGAGAAGGAGGGTGTCTAGGGGTCTGTCGAGTGATGGAGAAGGAAATGGAGGGTGCTCAGGCAGGAGGTGTGTGTGAGGGTAGGCCCAGAGGCTTCAGGAGACCTGTGAGGAGTGTGAGGACAGTGTCTGGCCAGCAGGAGCGTAGGGGACGGGGCATGTGAGGGGAGGAGGCAGGTGTCTCTGGTGCTCAGGGGAGATGAGTACAGGGCGGAAGGGGGAAGGTGACTGGAGCAGGGCTTGAGTTTGAGGAGGGGTTTGAGAGAGAAGTGGGGACAGTGGGGTAGGATGTTGGAGAAAATGTCTGGGCAGGAGGTGTGCAGGACATTTAGCTGATAGCAAGAAAAGTGAGTGAAGTGGAGGGTGTGCTTGGGGGAAGTATATAGGAAAGTGAGGGAGCAGCAAGAGAGGGAACTTTGGGGTTGGGGGGACATTGGAGGGGACAAGTGGAGTGGTGTGCGTGAGGTGGAGGGCCAAACGTAGGGGGTGAAGGAAATGCTCTTGGAGTGGCAGGTGAGGTGTGGGGACAGACAGAAGGAAATGTTTCTGGGACAGGAAGTGTGGAGGAAAGTTGGGGAGAAGTAGAGAGGGGGGTGATGCTTGAGTGAAGGGAAATCAGTAGAGGGAGGCAGTAGAGGATAGGTTGGAAGGGAAGGTATCCAGGCCTGGAGTACAATATGTGAAGGGAGGAAAGCATGGGTTGGGGGCGCTAGATTTTGTTTGGTAGAGAGAATGGGGTTGACAGGGAACAGAGGGAAGGAAGGAGGGAAAACAGGATATTTTTTGGGTAGAGGATATAGAAGAATGCATAGTACCTATAATGGGGTAAGAGAAGGGCAAGGTAGGGATGTGTGTGGGCATATCTTTGTCTAGAAAGGGATAGGTTGTATACTGGATTGGGGTGGTGGTGGTGGGGGAAGTAAGATGCCCAGATTTAGGGCAGGAAATGGCTATCCAGGTTGGAGAGAGTTAGGAAAACAGGTTGCTTAAAAGAGTATGGAAGGAGCAGGGTGCTGAAGTGTGGGGAGAGATTGGAAAACTTTGAGTCGTGAGGGATTAAAGGGGCCAGAATTTTTAGGTCACTGAAGGTATAAGAAAAGGCAGAGTGCAGAAGTTGGGAAAAAAGCTAAAGGAGGGGATTAAATTCGGGATTTAGAGGAACGAGAGAGTGTGTGGGGGTATGTGTGGATCTTGGAATGATGTTAGTGGAAAATGGAGGACATTAAGCCCTGTACCGTATCTGAAAATTCATACTTCTAGGATCAGAGAGATCATGAGGCCTGATTTTAGTCCAGAACCCAGGGAATGAGGACGGGATTAGGGAGAGCTAAGTACACACTCCCAAGTTTGGAGGAGGTGTGTGGTGGGGGTATCGTCCTGGCACATTAGCCTGACAGGCAGAGAGGTAGGAGAACCACACAGGGTTATAAGGAGTGCACCAAGAGTGAATCGAAATAGGATTGCAGCTGGTGCAGGGCAGATGTCTTTGTGAAGATATTGCAAGAGAGCAGGGCCCAGCGTCAGCAGCATTCGAGGGCTGTGTATCGGAGAGGGAGGAAGGGATACCTTGGTGCAGTGTCTCAGATACCCTGGTGCTTTCTGGGTAATGGGGAAGTTTTCAGGCATCGAGTGATGTAATATCTGAGGCCCATGCTGGAGGCAGAGAGAGGTAATGTACATGCAGCTTCTAAAAGTGGCAGGAATGGAGCTCTTTGACTCTCTTTCAAGGTGCAAATAACTGATCCGGGGTTATTGGCTTTTTCTCCCAAATAGTTCAAATAAAATTTAGTTGGAGGCTTTTGGATTTTCTGGTATTTTGATTTGAGTTGGGGAGTGTAGTGTTAGCTTTATTGAGGAAAGACTTCTGGGGTTCTGTGGACGTATGGCCATCAGCTTGCCAAACACATAGGAAATAACCTTTAGGGGTTTGAGCACAGACATTTCAGTGCAGGTCTCATTCAGTGTTCTGTGGCTTGCATTAGATTCTTTGGAATTTGGAAGGATTAAGGAAACTGCTTTGAGACTGCCTCAGTAAGCACGGTTTTCTAGAATCTTGGAAAACGATTTCCCTTTTGACAGTTGAAAATTCAGTCTTGTCAGATTTTGCAAAAAAATAAATTATTTCATCATGTTGCAGAAATAACTTCAGTTATCACTTTGTGGGCTTCATGTAGTGTGTAATGTGGTACCTAGTATGATTTCAAATAAAAGGTCCTCTTTGGTACATTGAGAAGCTTTCTGGGTTGATTACACTGAAAAGTTTTCTTCTTTTGTCAATTTAGGAAGTATCTTAATGCAGCCATTGTAAGTTCAAATAATAAGTTTGAGTGAAAGTGGGAATCTTGCCTAAACGTAATGAGGACTGAGCAGGACACTACGTTTTAAGTAATCGGAATCTGTAAATATAAATATTTAAAAAATAAACTGGAAGCTAATCATTTTTAAAATCCAAATTTGAAGTGTATCATGAAGGCAGCAAAATAATGCTCTGAAGTTATTGCTATAACATTTTATTTTTTGGAGGGAAAGGTTTTTGAAGTATAATTTACCTTTGATTGAAACTCTTAGCAGTATTTTGAGATTTGATATGTGTATCAAATATAATTATAGGGAGCGTGTGTGACCCCTTTGGCTCCTGGCAGAGAATTTGAGCAGTAGGATATAAGATGAATAGAGTGACCTTTGAAAATTCTCTCCAATATGGCTATTGTTCCCTGCTTGTATTTTTTAAGTCTGTTGTGTTAGTTCATTTTATTGATTTGGGGCAAGCAGTACTTTCTTGTTCAGAATACTCAATTCTGGCATAGTGTTCTGATTATATGTATTGTTCCATGAAGTTCTATGGTTTGGGATAATTTGTAGGCACTTGAAAATATTATCCTAAGTTTATGAACCAAGGAAAGCAGGTTATTTAGACTTTGTAGGCTAAATAATTAGGTCTGGTTTTATTTTCACTGGTGACTTGCTGGACAAGATACTTAATCCCTTTGTGCTTGTTTCTCCTCCAGAAACCTGACTCTTTATCTACCTCCCATGAGAATTGAGATAGTTTATATAAAACAAGTTTAAGTCTTTCAGAAAGATTAGAACTATGTAAATATGGGGAATAGGTGTTACTTCTTTAGTTCTTTTTTTTCCTTTTAGCCTGGTCAAATAATAATTAATACTTAAGAATTTGACATTAGTTGGGTTAATTTGTAGTGAGAAACTTGGATAGAGATGAAACTTCTGTGAATATCAGAGATATTTTCAAATTGAAGTTTGTTCATTCTTTGCCCTACTGTCTACTTATCTTTCCTAGCTCATTTCTGCAGCTGTGTTGGTGCTGATTTGAATTCTTGAGTCTGAGCAGAAGCTTGTGTGAAACATTGTGAGTTCTAGCTATAGCCCAAGATTGTTTCTAAGCATCCATTTCCAGAGACACGGTACTTCTCTCACTCAGTGAATTCAATTCTTAACTCAGGAATAATAAATATAATACATTTTCCTATGTATTTGTAGAAAATTGATTGAGTGACTTCAACAGAAAAATAGAACTGTCCTTTCTTGTGGCATTAAGCCTCTTTTTTTCAGATTTATTGAGTACTTTTTTGTTTTTTAAGTTTTAGTTATCAAATAATTAGCCATCCATTTGACATTTCCAAGCCCATTGACAGGTTTTACTCTATTTGAGGGGAATGGTTTTTAAATGCTTTTTTAATGTTGTGTTTGGTTTCTTGGTTGTAAAAAGCCTCTAGATGCTGGTCATGATTGACATTGCAAAAATGTAAATAGTGTGTTGCGTTATTAGACATTAATTTGCTTGATCTTGGTAATACTGAGCCCAGATAGTAGTCTTTCTGTGCTAGCTGATCTACCCTTAATAGTTTACTCGCTTATATAATGTGTTTGGACACTATTACCCATCTTACTCGTCTTCTGTTTTCGTTTGTTTTGCATAGATCCTTTTATTGGAAAATTGGTTGTTTTTAAAAAATTTGTTCAGCTGTAGAAAAACTGTTTCTGACAGGTAATTATGAGAGGCTTCATAATCCAGTCTAATTTTAGAAAAGTGTTTATTGAGAGATGTAAGTTAAATTTATATGTCAATTAAAACAGAAAGGAATAAAGTAATGACGCCAGATTAATGGTGATATAAATATTTAAATGGTTTGAGCCTTGAAAGATATGCAGAGCTTTAACTTTTAGGCATTGCTTTGATTAGTGAGGTGACCAAATGGCCTGATTTGTCACTTTCATGCCCAACTTGAGTTATTTCTTGTCCTAAGGGTTCTTTAAGTGCATCATTTTTGAGAAGTATGGTGTCTGTCTCACAAAAGACAGTCCGTATATGTGTGTTGCTGAGTGAATGAAGCAGTGCTGAGTTTTAGTATTTGGTATTCAAATTCTCTTAACTTCTCATATAACTAACACTGCGTAGAACATCTGCTTTTTAACTTTAGTACAACTCGAAAGGGTACAGTTGATTATATCAATAATAAAATCACAGCCTTGCATTGGGTGACTTCCTGGTTCATTTCCATTTGAAAAGTGAGAATTCTGCAGCAGGTTGTGTAATAAATTCTGAGGTGTTTCTGGGTCATGGATAAGATGTAGTTTTTCATTGCACCTGCAGAATTTCCTGTTCTTTGCAGTTTTCCAGGTGCCAGGGCTTTTCACAACATCCTATTGGGCAGATCAGCATTTTGTTTATGACTTGAATTTAACCATATTAATACTGTTGACATAAAGCAAATAGTAATTGTCCTGAAAGACTCTAATCTAGATTTATTTATTTATTTTAATATGCTCAGCTGTTTTGCCAATTTAATTCAGCAAACATGCATTGACTTTAGGCTCAAAGGGGTGTTTTGTGCCAGTCCTAAGATTTCTTAATAGGGCTCAATAATATTGTTTTCAGTAAAGAATAGATCCTTCCCTAGATAGATTGGCCCTTAATGTGAAAATGGAGTCTATAGCTTTGGTTACCTATGTTCAGTCAGCCTAACTGAAAATCAGTACATTTTAAGACAGCTAGGTAGTGACCTGATAAAGAAGTGGTTTGTTTCTAGAAGTTAAGATGGAAGTTCATTCTTATGATGTTTATAATTGCAAGTAAATCTGAAACTCCTCAAACATTGCATCTAATCATGCAGTGATTAGGCTTTTGTACAGCTTGGGCAACCAACATTTTAACCCAATGAAGTGTTGGATACTGAGTAGTTCTTGACTTAAGTAACTCTGGACAACTCAGTTTTAGTCAGCAAAGCTAGTGAACTAGAGAGGAAAGGTGTTGCAGTTTTGATAATGTAGGTTAGCAGCTGGAGAGAATAAACATCTGGAGCCCTTGGTATGCATATTTTCAGTTGTTTTTCAAGCTGTACATAAGCTTATAATGTCAAGGTTTAGCATGGAAGAACAGATATGAACCATATTATTGATGAGGCTTTTAAAAAGATGATATCTTAAAAATAAGTATTAACTGTGATGCTTTCTCATTTGCCAGCTTTATGGTAAATGTTGTGGAATTATACAAAATTGGCTTTTGAAATTGGTCAGTATTATTGTTCAGTAGTGTCCTTTATTTCTAGAGCTCAGGGTTCACATAGCTGGACTTCAGTCCCTATGATAGCTACGTAATGTAGGTGAACAGCAGAGTATTACATTTGGAGAAATGGAGGCACAAAGAGTTGCCTCTAGAGCAGAGATTGGCAGGCTTTCAGAATACCCTTTCAGAAGCTGTATATCAAATTCCTGTTAGTTCCTGAATTTGGCAAGGAAGGTTGATGGCTGGGCAAATTTGAAACCTACCTCTTTTAGTTAAGCCCTTGAGTACAAGTCTTTTCAAGGACTGCCTGGAATAATGCTTGTCCTTCCTCGGAAACTCGGGGTCCTAGGATTATGCAATAGTTATGATTCTGAGTAAAAGGGCTAGCACTTGGGTGGACTCTCCTTATAGGTATGCCCAGAGATGATCCCGTGTGCAGCCTTGATTGCTTTATTGGGTAGTAGAAGAATGTTTTTGACACTAGGAGACTTGGCTTGGAGGGCTGATCTTGCTATTTGATAGTTGTAGATCTCTCTCTTCATGTATAAAATTGGAATAAAACCCTTAATTTACAGAGTTATAGTGAGGATTAAAGAAGATAAGAAAATTGTAAGCTGTGAAGCACATAACATTCTTTTGAAGGGAAGACTGAGCAGAAATTAAGGGCAGGCTTTGAAGTAATGAGAAAATTTGACTCAGAAGGACCTGGATTTTTATTTTTTATCATGGCACTTTCAGATGTACATAAAAGAGAACAGTGCAGTGAACTTTCATGAACCCATCAAGTAGCTTCAACAGTTACCAGCATTTTGGTGCTCTTGTTTCATCTATCCCTCACTCACTATTACTTTTTGTTGTTGTTTTTGCTGGAGTATTTACAGCAAATCTTAGACATCATATACTTTCATCCATAAATACTTCAGTATGTATTACTAACAGATAATAATGTAAAAAAAACATAACCACAAAACTATTTTAACCCCCTAATTAAACAATAATTCCTTATCTATTACTCAGAAGGAGCTGGATTTGAAACATAGCTCTACCACTCACCAGCTTTGTGCGTTAATCAAATTACTAGCTCTCTCTGAGCTTCTGGTTCCTTATCTGTAACATGAAGATAATACTCATGAAGTTATTTTGAGCTTAAATGAAGTATATAAAATGCCTAACATGAAGGTTCTCAGTAAATGGTGCAGCCGCTCTTCTGAGCCTCCTATGGCATGTGAATTAGAATTATGGGTTGCCCTTCTCCTTTGTTGAGTATCACAAAGGGTAATAGTACTTTGGAATTATTACCCACTAACTTAGTGGAATTTCTCTTTATTGGGCTATTTAACTCTTCTAGTGAAATTCTATTACAGTTGAAATCATATGCCCCTCTTCTGCAGCATTATTATTCTCCTGTCTACTGGCTCATTCCAGTCAGCATACACATGCTGTTATTTCATCTGTTTTTTTTAAACAACCCTTTCTTGACCACACTGTCTTTTCTAGCTACAACCCAATTTCTCAACTTCTTGAAAACGTTGTTTCTTCAGTTCTCCTGAACCTACTCTAATGAGACTTTCAACTCTATTACTCTACTGAAACTGCTCTTGTCGAAACCATCAAGTTTAATTCTTACTTGATCTTCTAGCAGCATTTGGTACAGTGGATGCCTTCTTCCTTGAAATACTTTCTCCTCTGGTTTCTAGGATACCACACTCTGCTGATTTTCCTCCTATCTCCTTGGCTTCTTTTCAGTCTCCTTTGTTGGTTATTCCTCATTACTCCTACTTCTTAATATTGGACCGCCTCATGGGGTCTCTGGTCTTTATTCATTCCCTTGGTGATTTCATCCAGTCTCATGGCTTTAAATACCACGTATGTGCTATGACTCCCAAATTTTTCTCTCTGAAACTCCAGGCTTGTATATCCTACTGCCTACTTTGACGCCTCCCCTTACATAATTTATCGGCATCTCAAGCTGAACTTGTCTCAAACCAAATTCCTGATGTTTACCCTGCCTCCTCTTCCTTCTGCCCCTGTTTAGTCTTCCACATCTTATAGTAAATAGCAACTTCTTCCATCTTTCCAGTTGCTCAGGCCAAAACTTGGAGTCATCCTTGACTCTGTCTCTCTCACATACCACATCTGACCCATCAGGAAGTCTTGCCAGTTCTGTCTTCAGAATGTATCCAGACTCTGATGACTTTTCATCACCTCTACTGGTTTAAATGTACATCAGCTCTTCTGAATTATTGCAGTAGCCCTTTTTTGTTCTTGCTCCCTTATAGTCTGTTCTCAATACTGTAGCAAGAATGATCCTTTTAAAAAGGTAAGTCAGATTTTGTCTCCTTCTGGTCAGAACCCTCTGGTGATTCCCCATCTTGCTCAGAGTAAAAGGCCAAGTCCTGTCAAGGCCTTATTTGCTCGGAGCCGTTCTTCTTCCTTCTCTGACCTCATCTCCTCTTACTTTTTTTTTTCCCCTCCCCAAAGCCCCAGTACATAGTTGTGTATTCTAGTTGTAGGTCCTTCTAGTTCTTTTATGTGAGCTGTCGTCACAGCATGGCTCCTGACAGATGAGTGGTGTGGTTCTGTGCCTGGGAACCAAACCTGGGCCACTGAGGCAGAGCATGCCGGACTTTAACTGCTAGGCCACTGGGGCTGTCTCTCCTCCTACTTTTCTTTTTGCTTACTCCATTCTGGCCACAAAGGCTTTCTTGCTGTTCCTTTAACATACCAGGCATATTTCTGTCTCAGGTCCTGTTTGCTCTGCCTAGAATGCTGTTTCTCAGATGTGTGGTCGGAGATATATGCTCCATCTTCTTGAGGTCTTTGTGCACATCTCCCTTTTCCAGCGGGCAGTTCCCTTACCACCCTATTAAAATGGCAGCTTCTCTGTATCTGACCCTCCCTAGCCTCTGTTTCCCACCCTCTTTTTCTCCATACCACTTAAACATTTAACATAATATATTTTGCTTATTGCCTTTTTCCCTTCACTAGGGTGTAAGCTCCTTGAAGGCAAGGATTAATGTTGGTTTTGTATTCTGTAGATTCTAAGCACCTAGAAGACTGCCTGGCACTAAGCAGGCACTTGAGTATTTATTGAATGAATTATTCTTATATTAGTTGTAGTGTGTTACTTGGTAAAGGATGCTATAGTTGTAGTGTTTTAGTTGGAATTTTGGTTTTACCTGTGGAATACTATGCATCTTTGAGGTCTTTATGATGTATTTGTGTGTTTTTTTTAAATGAGTATCCTTTCTTAAGACTGCTAATAGGTTTTATTATTAGTTTATTCATCATAATTTTGAGTCCTTATTATACACTGTGCTAGTTGCATTGGGGGATACAAAGATAAAGTATACATAGACCTTGACGTTTAAGAGCTTACAGTCTGTTAGGGGAGGTGATGGTATGATATACATATATTTTTAAAAAAGGTAAGTACTTAAGAGGTAAAATGGCCTGGGAATTCAGAAGAGCAAGAAATTATTTCTAGCTAAGGAGAATAAGGCAGAGACTTCAGAGAGCATGTGGTATGTGATATCTGTGATGAGCCACAGAAAACAAGTAGGATTAGATTATGAGAAAATGGAGAAGAGAATTCTATATGGAAGGAATTGCATTAGCATAATAAGAATGCTCAAGATTTCTATGGGAAAGAACAAGTGGTTCACTTAAAAAGATAAGGGAATATGAAAGGAATTGGTAAAGTGTGAGTTTGGAGGGGAATGTTGGAGCCACTGATAGAAGGCCTTGAATGCAAGAATGAGGAATTCAAACTTTATTCTGTCGACAGTGAGACTTCAGTGAAAAGTTTTTGAGCAGGAGTGGAGGGATGACATTATTAGGGCTATCTTTATGAATTTGACAACTTTATGTGAAAAGAGAAGCTGAAACGCATACACGGATTAAGATGCTGTTGTAATAGTTTGAGGAAAAAAGTGATTCAGGTCATAGAAATAGGTATAGAAAGGATGCCTTGGAATGAATGAAACTTGGAAACTGGATGTGAGAGCTGAATGACAAGTCTACAAGGTCTCAAGCCTGGTGTATGGCAGGCTGGGGTGTCCCGAAGAGAAATGGAGAACCCAGGAGAAGTGGGATCAGGAGGCAAGTTCAGTTTTGACGTTGAGTTTGCAAGTGTAGTGGTGACATCCAGGTGATGAAAAAGAAAATCAGGAATCTCTTTAGAAAGGATGTGCATCTGTGGCTTTATGTCTTCGTTTTGGTACGACTAACTGCCAGAAAGAGAAGTAAGTAATTCAGTAAGTAATTGCTGTGTCTATTACTGAGGTCTGAATCTGGATAGTTGATTTGGGAAACTTCTGATAAGGCATCCAAACTTTTCTTTTGGTTTGTAAGTGGCTCCATTTGTTTCACTAAGTTTGTTAGGTAAGTTGTTCTAAGTTGTGAAGCACTTCATGTATTCTCAGCAGCTTGATACAACTTAAATGTTATCCTTGGAGCTTTCCTTTACTGCTGCTTCATTGGCTCTGGATGTCTAAGCAGTATCTGTCTTACTCCTTTGAAAACAACAGATGCGAGTTCCCAACCGGTCACCTTGATCACTTTGTTGAGATCATTTTGAGTTAAAGGGTTTTGCATGATCATGCCATATGCCTCTTTTTCCCCTTAGGACTTAGAGGCACATTGGAGGAAGACAAGCCTTCTACCCTAATTAATGGTAGTTAAGGTGTTAGTTGCCAAAACATTTCTTTAACAACCTACACTTAACAAAATACCAGAAGCTATCAGAGGATTTAGCTTCTATCCCAGGCAAATTCAAGAACAGAATAAGGTTCTTTTAGATTTATATCCTTTTCAGAGCCTTGTAGCAGTTTTTATCCCAAAGGTTATTTATAGGGAAATAGAATTATTTGCAAAATACTGTTGGTTAATGTATATAATTTTTATTTATAGGCTATCCAATGATGCATGATATTTATATTTTTATACTTAATGCATTTTTTTAATGGTTGAATAAAAAGACATTATTGGCTTTATTAGTTAAAAAACTTGCAGTTCACCAGCTTGGTTTAGAATGGTGACTTTGAGCTTATCACATTAGTCATCTCTGATTTAAGTCCTTTCCTTTGTGATTGGATCATAATGTCAGTGAATATGATTTTGGCACTGTCATTATAGGGTCTGTTTTTGTTTTCCAGTAAATAGGAGTCAATAGGACCCAATTACCCTGAAATGAGAAAATTTTCCTGTTTAGGATAACTTATATTTTTCAGCTCGCTGGAGGTATGGTGGCTTTTAGTTGGTCAGATTTAGCATATGTAGTAGTTAGAAAAAATTTCTTTATCCAGGTAATTTTATTTCACGTAATTGGTTTGCCAGGAACATAAAGTATGTCTTAATCTTGTGAGCAACCTGTGAGATTCTTTTAGCCCTGCTTTGTTCTTTGACAGATGTAGAACTCAAGATATATCCAGAGTGGTTAAGGGACTTGTCCAAAGTCACACACCTAACTAGTGGTGGAGTTGGGGCGAGAGGTGGATTTCTTGACCTCCAGCCTTGGGCTCCTTCCGCCAAGTCAAGCTGTTTCTTTAGAAACGTGGACCAGAAAACCTTGAATAAACTTAATTTAACTGGTCACATTCCTGGCACACAATGATGTTCTATAGGAACAATTAGGGTATTTTTTCCCATGTTCCCTCTGAAAATTATTTTTTTTAGATTAACTATTTTAAACTAAACAATTCCGTGGCATTTAGTACGTTCCCGATGTTGAGCAACCACCATCCTACTTAGTTCCAAAACATTTCCATCACTCCAAAGTAAAACCCCTGACCCATTAAGCAGTTTGAATATTTCTTAAGCAATTAAAATAAAAATCTTTAAACAATTAAAATAGAAATCTTTACTATGACAAGGTCAACAATAGCAGGTTTGTATTAGAGGTCACTCCTAGTGCTTTGCCGCTCATTTCTGATTTGCCAGTGAGAAATAAAGAGAATCCTCTTTATGTTATTTAATAGTGCCTCTATTACACTTAGAAACAATGGCAACATTAAAAAAGAAAGTATCAGGCACATAATGATTAGCAATACTAACAGCAGACATGCATTATGCATATTATCTCTAATCTTCACACTAGCCTTTCAGAATGGTTGTTATATATGTCAGATAAGAAAACTAAGGCTTGTTCAGTAAGTCCAGAATCACTTAACTGGTAAGTTGTAGACCTGGGATTCAAATCTTGGTCTATTTGGTTCCAAAAGTTGGGTATTCTCTTCACTAAATCTGGGAATAGACAGGCAAAAAGCAACAAATGGAAGGGATCATCTTGTATGGAAGACTCAGTACTGTTTTAGCAGGACAGTGTGTAAGGGACAGGGACTTGAGGTTGCTGGTCCTGGTAGTATCTGCAATAGTAGGCACTTTTCTCCTGACCAGTTGTGATCCATATTCCGTAGGGGAAAAGCAAAATAGGAAGTAACCTTTGGAATCTTTAGAACTCTTTAATGGACATTATTATAAACAATTAGAAGAAATTGCACTGTAGCTTCTGAGATTTGTTTTTAGAAATTTTCTTCCCATTTACTTGTAGGAAATCATTGTTTGATTTGATTTTAAAATCACACGTTGATTTGCTTGAGTAGTTAATGATTAGTGTTAATAGTATTGGAACTTGATTGAGTCCCCATTTTAAGATATTTTTAAAAAGTAGTGGTTCACTTCCAATGAAGAGTAACTCAAATTGTGTGTTGAAGGATTTTGTAATTACACTTTTGCCTCTATTTAAAAAAACTCATTTTAGCTTTTTTAAAGTTTGAAAGAACTTTTAGCAGGCCAATTTTCAGCTGTTTCACTGAAAGTGGCTAGTAAGTCACCTTGTAAAGCTGTCACTTTTCTACTCTTTTGAATGACATGACTTCTCCTGAGTAATAGGCACTGGAATAATTTGCATCAATATAGTGGGTTTTGGGTAAAAAGGATGGTATCGTGTAAAAGATAGCTTCCTGGCTACTTTGGACAAAAGAGATTTTTTTAGGTTTTGTGAGCATAACAAGAATATAAGCTAGGGGGCTGGCCCAGTGGCATAGCAGTTGAGTTCCCACATTCCTCTTCGGTGGCCTGGGGTTTGCCAGTTTGCATCCTGGATGCAGACCTACTCATTGCTCATCAAGTGTCCCACATAGAAGAGCTACAACTCTACAGCTGTGATATACAACTATGTCTGAGGCTTTGGGGAGAAAAAATAAAAAGAGGAAGATTGGCAACAGATGTTAGCGCAGGGCCAGTCTTCCTCGAAAAAAAGAAATAATAAAGGGAATGTTTAAAAAAACAAAAAGAATATAAGCTATAGCAACAGCAGCCATCTCAAATGTCCTGAGTTTAAGTGTATTGATAGTTATCCAAAGAAGTATAGATTTTTGACAGTGATTTTTGCTAATATCTAAACAGGTATTTCCATAAATGGATTTTAAAAAGCTTTTAAAAACTTTTATTTAAAATTTTTAAAATACCTTTGTAACTTGGCATAAGTATGACACATTATTTTTCTGTTTTGACCTAGGGATGAGGTTTCATTCTCTCTGGAACCAGCAAAAATGTGTCGTAAAGAGTACAGGCTTTGGAGTTGGTCAGATTGGTTTTCAAATCCTTTCTCTGCCTCGTATGAGCTGTAAGACCTTTCACCATTTAAAATGAATATAATACCTTACATCTCTGCAGAGTAGGATTAGAGGGTGATGTCTCTAAAGGGCTCAGCACAGTGTCTGGCACATACTAAATTGTGTTCAGATTGTAGCTATTGTAGGAAGAAGTCTAAATTTTGTTAGCCTAGACAAATATCAACGTAATGCAAATACAGTGAAACCTCATCTTATAACAGTGTATACTGTCCTGCAGTCGACACATTTCTTCGTGGATTTTTTGTGGGTTTTTTTTGTGTGGAAGTGTCATGTGTCAGTTTTGACTGTTTCCTGCAGCTTGCCCTCCTTTTCTCAGAAATGCTTGGCAGATATCTCCATTGATTATTGTATAATTTACCTCAAAGAATAGATGGCGCTTCCTATACAAGCTAATGATGAGGCATTTGCTCCCCATGGCAGTCCTTCAGTTAGGTGTTCCTGTGTTGCATGCTAACAGGTTCTTACCACCTTCAGAGATGTCTGCTGGCCGAATGCCCAAGCTTATGTCAAAGAAGGAAGCTCTGGTTGCCTGGAATGCAAGAAGTACACAATGCCTGCTTAGTGTTTATAGTATATTTTATGATGATTGTTGCTATTGAAGCATGAAAAGCTATATCCTAGTCTACTAATTTTACTCATTACTTCCCCATGACTTGATCGTTTCTCTTGTTCTGTTCAGAAAAGCGTTCACAAGGCCTTTTACTCTAAAACTGTAGGGTTGAAGTTGTGATGAATCATAATCCAAGAATATTAGCTCCAGAGGGGACTTTGGAGATCAGCTAGACTAACCCTCTTATCTTGTAGATGAGAAAACTGTCCGAGGGAAGTTATGACTTGCTCAAGGACACAGAGTAAGCAACAGGTCTGATTTCTAGTCTGGTGTCATGAAGGTAAACCTGTAGAGTGGAGAGAACACTGGACTTTGGAGTCACACAGTCCTGATTCCACCATTTATTAACTGTGACCTTTAGCAGCTGTATCCGAATCTCTTTCCAGCTCTGTTATACTTTGTTTGCAGGGTTGTGAGGATTATGATGTAATGTAAGTAAAGCACAGAGCCTGGCATATGCTGTAGGCTCAATAAGTGCTGTCTGTCATGTTGTATAGTTTTTCTTGATTACTTAAAACAGGTCATATGGCTAAATGATTATTCTTTATGAAATGGGAATCAATGAGAATGGTTGATGTTTTTGCCAGATCCTTCCACTGAAAATCTAAGTAGTTGTTCACTGTAGGAGGACTGCTTACTGCAAATGAGTGCAAGATGTTCGTCAAGAGCTTAGTGAATACTGTTCCAAGTTGTACAGTGTTGACTTGGTGTCTTCCTGGGAAATTTCTGCATTTCCCAAGTGAAATGGGCCTAGTATGGGGAACACCAAAATCAACCTACATTTAGATAGGCCAGCAGTTCTCAAACTTTTAAACTCAGGGCTCCTTTACACTCTTAAAAATTATTGAGGACCCCAAAGATCTCTTGCTTATGTGAGTTATATCTGTTGATATTTATATTATTAGAAATTATATCTGATAAAAATTTATATATTTATTAATTCATTAAAAAATAACCATTGTATTTTAACACAAATTATATACATATATATGCATAAACATATATTTTAAGACTTTACGTCTTAAAATTTTTGTTTCACATTACAAAAGTAATACATGCAAATTAAAATAATATAGAATCAAAGTAAAAAATGAAATTATTTCATTCCTGTCGTATAAACACTCTAACCCCTGTGGTCAAGAGTTTAGTATATCCTTCTAGAACTATTTCTGTGCAATTCTAAATACACGCTTTCTCTCTCTTTCTCTTTCACTCACTCTAAAAGTGTTTGGTGTCTTTTTTCTAAGTAAAAATTGATATATTTAAGGTGCACAACATGATGTGCACCTTAAATATATACATGTACCTAGTGAAATGATTACTACAGTCAAGCTAATTAACATATTCATCTTTCATATAGTTACTTTTTTTGGAGGGGGGGTTAGAGCACCTGAAATCTACTCCCAGCAAATTTCCAATATGCAATACAATATTATTAACTATAGTCATTATGCTTTAGATTAGATTTCTGGACTTATTCATTCTACATAACTACAACTTTGTACCCTTTGACACAACATCTACCCATTTCCCCCACTTCCCACAAATGATATATTTTTAATGAAAAAATAACTATTTTCCAAACAAAAAAATTTAGTGAGAAGAGTGGCATTGCTCTACATTTTTGCAATCTCATTTATGTGTAGCTTAATAGAAGACAGCTGGGTGCTGATAGCTGCTTCTGCATTTAGTCTGTTGTGTGTTGTTCTGGTTGAAGTGTATAAAGAAGATGATTTGGCGTCGCACAGATTTGAAGTTGGAAAAGGGGAGGAGTGTTTTAATAGCCTTTTCAGATAATTGTGGATATTCTTCTTTGATACTATACCAAAACTTGACTAATGGTAGTTTCTTAATGGAATCTGAAACCAGATCAGTGAACTTTTCATATTGTTACATTAAAATTCATTGGTCTGTTGTATTTTGAGTGGGTGTTTTATCCATACATGATTTTATAACATCATGCATTGGTCGTTTGGAAAATGTTGGTTCACTGAATTATGTTGAGCTTCCACATGTGACACATTTCATTATATAATGTCTCCATACATTATGTACCCTCTGGAAAACTACACTGGTAAGAGAATGAGAGTTAAAAAAGCACACAATGTGTTAGTACTACTGTGAAAATACTTTTGGCCTTGTAGACCCCTGAAAGGGTCTTGAAGACCTCCAGGGGTCCCTGGACCACAGTTAGAGAACCGTGGAGTTAGACAAATTGGTAAACCGAAGGTAGTGACCAGGTTTGCAGACTGCAGCTTTAATAATGGATAATCTAGAAATTATAATGGAATGGATTGTAGTATAAGCCTTAGTCTTCCTTAAAATAAAAAGTGGCTTAATTTTGAAATGCAGCGAAATTGGTCATTGAATACTTGAGTGCTTTTTATAGGCAAGACATTGTATTAAGGTACTACTAAAGATATGCATTATGAAAAAGCATTCCTTCTCTTCAGTGGTTTATATTCTAGCTGGAGAGGTAAGAAATATAATTTTGCGGGAAGATAGCTAATGCAGTGTTCCCTGTAACAACTGTGACATATAGTGCTGGGTAGAATGAGTTTTAAATAGGTGAAGGAGAGAGGAGGCCATTGTCCTTACGGGGAAAAGTGTAGTGCTTGTTCAGATAGTCCTTACGTCAATTAGGCTAGACTGGAGAATTCATATAGAATAATTAAGCTAGGCTTGTGAAATTAAGTTGCAGTTTACATTTTTATTCTCACATTATTACCCTATTTTTGTGGGATTATACAGTTTCCAGTATTTATACAGGTTCTTACTTGGCTTTTTAAAACTAATTCACCGTGATGTGTGTAGGGCTAGTTATCTATCAAACATCTATCAAAATGTTATCACTCTTTGATACATGAGAAAACAAGATTAAGAAAATCTGCCAAGAGCACATAGATGTGAGTAATATGTTACTTGCTCATATTAGAATATATATATTCTCTCAAAATAGAATAATATTCAGATCCCTTTCTTTGGGGAAAAATATATACATATGCATATACAGAGTAAACATCTCCACTCAAGACTTCATAGAAATATTTTAATGCTTCCTGAAGTACCTTGTGTACACCTTATGCTTGGCTTTTCACTGGTTGGATTGTTATAAAGATTTTAAAAAAATTTATAAAGTGCCTGGCACTACAAGGCACTCACGGCAGATATTATTATTGTTGTTGTTGTTATAGGTTTTTCAACTCAGAGGTATCTCTAATGTACCAGTTAGGTAAGACATCCAACTTCCCAATATCTTGAATATTCTGACTTTTCCATTTGTTGAATGTAGTAATTCAACTATTTTGGTCTCCATTTATGGAGTGCTTATTACTGTCTTTCAGGCACTGTGCTAAGTACTTTATATGCATTGCCTCTTTAGCTCTTTACAGCAGTTTCACTGTGAGGTGAGTGATGATGTTTTCATTTTGAAAGTGAGAAAAGTGGAATGATTAGTTGCTCAAGGTACTTAGTGGCTAAGAAATTGTATAGCTGGAGTTTGAACCCTTGTCTGTCTCCAGAGTGTTGTCTTTTTACCTTTCTATAGGGGCAGGAAGTCGAAGGAAATATTTTTGGATTGTAGTGGGGATTTTGCTGTTTTTCAAAGGACAGCTTTTTGGGGGTAGAGGAGTTGGTTATCTCCCTCTTTAAATGTGTTAATTGGTGTTTGGATTCTAAAGCTTATTTTTTTTTATTACTATTATTGAGGCATTTAATTACTTAATTGCTTGATGAGGTTAGGATAAAATAGTAATGAATTAAAATTTTCCAGATCTCTTTTTCCAAGGTGACATTTTACTATATCGATGAGGAACAGTTTGTTTGTGGGCTTTTACAGCTTGTTTTAGGTCAAGAATTGACTTACTTTTAATGTCCAATACATTACTCTTTGATTGAATAATATGGTTATAGTCACTTTTGAAAGAGTATCATGGCTTAGAAAGCTTGCTTGAGGAAAAAAAATTCATTTGTGCTGGCAGTCTGCCAATATTTTATAAGCTACAATTTTCTTTGAATAGCTCTTGGTTTGTAGCTCCATAATTTGTGGTTCTTCTGAACTTGTAAAAAGATTACACATATTTAAAAATGACCTGATCACTTTACTGTTTTAAGCAATATACAACTGTTGGATTCTGTTATGTTATACTGTTCTTATTTTTTTACCTAATTTTCCTGAGCAGAGAATCTGTTTTAAATTAATAATTTATGCACTGTAATCCCTCCTTGGCCCCCCTAGTAAACCTCCAAACAAACCTAAAACCAAAAACTACTTTGGTAATGTAACAGGCACACTTAAAGGCAAAGGAAATGTGAATCTCTCTACATCAGTCTGCCAAATCCTTGCAGTATCCACACTATTCCATTCCTTAGCCACTGTTGCCTGGATGTGTTGAATTATGTGGTATGTGGGTTTGTTTGGGTGTGTTTAGTGTTCCTGCGTGACATTTAGCTTTAAATCAGTTTCTTGTGATGCTGCCACTGCAGCTTTTTCACATGCAGGTGGAAAAGAGCACTTCATTTGAAATGTTTCGTGTTCTGTATCTTGTTCTCATGGTTTGCGTGTAGGTAGCTAAATTTGTGAAACTCATGAGATTAAGTCCTTCGTTTTGATTTTAGGTTAAATCCTAAATGGAATATGGTAACATTTTTGTTGAAAGATTTTTGGGGGCCTGCCGATGGCGCAAGTGGTTAAGTGCGTGCGCTGCACTTCGGCAGCCTGGGGTTCTCAGGTTCGGATCCCGGGTGTGCACTGATGCACCCGTTTGGTAAGCCATGCTGTGGCAGCGTCCCATGTAAAGTAGAGGAAGATGGGCACGGATGTTAGCTCAGAGCCAATCTCCTTCAAGGTAAAAAAAAAAAAAAAAAGGGAGAGGATTGGCATCGGATGTTAGCTCAGGGCTAGTCCTCCTCACAAAAAAAAAAAAAGAAAAAGAAAGAAAGATTTTGGAAAGCCAGATTAATAATTCCATTTTTATATTTATAGAAGTTTCACAGATAAAAATGAACCTAGCCTTCAACTTTTGACTTTAACTCCATTGCCAAGTAGGGATGTTATTTAAAAATATACCATAATGAACTGTTGTCTTTCTTGGGCTAATTCTTTGAGTCTTTTGTTTCTGGAAGGTGGGTGAGATTTGGGTTGAAGTTTCCATTTATCACTGGAATGATTTTTGTAGCTAAGATTTTAGCAAATTGTTAATGGTCAGATCCTTAACACCTCTTAATAATCTTGGCATGCTAATACGGATTGCTTTTAAAAAGATTCTTTTGCTGTGGAGGATACTCATTTCTGGAGGATACTCATTTCTCAATCTTGATTACACATTAGAATTACCTGAGACCGTAAAAAATACAGATGGCTGGGTTTCGCCTTGAGGGATTCTCATTGAATTGGTCTAGGATGCTGCCTAAGCATCAGGATTTTTAGAGGTGATTCTTAATGTGCATCTGAGGCCGAGACCCACTGCTCTGGGACATTTGTCAGCCCATCCAAGGGGAAATATTTGATTTTGGAAAACATATCTTTACCTTTAGAGCTTAAAAAAAGTTCTTATTTTGAAATATTGTAGGTTCATTTGCTGTTGTAAGAAATGATATATTCAGCAATAATCCATCTGTGTAATTTTGTCATTTCAAGAATGTTATATAAATGGAATCATACAGTATATAAACTTTTAAGATTGGCTTTTTCCACTTAGCGTATTTCATTGAGATTGATCCAAGTTGTTGTATGTATCAATAGTTTGTTCCTTTTATAGCTGAGTAGTAGTCCATGGTAGATAGGTATGTCACAGTTTGTTTAATCATCACCTGTTGAAGGACATTTGGATTGTTTCCAATTTTTGGCTATTACCAACAAAGCTGATGTGAACATTTGTATACAGACTTTTTTGTGTGGTCATAAATTTTCATTTCTCTGGGATTAATGCCCAAGAGTGCAATTGTTGGGTTGTATGGTAAATGTAGTTTTAGTTTTGTAAGACACTGCCATACTTTTTCAGAGAGGCTGTAGCATTTTACATTCCCCACCAGCAATGTACAAGTGGTTCAATTTCTCCACATCTTCACCAGCATTTGATGTTATTACTATTTTTTAAGAAAAATTAATAGACTTTATTATTTAGAGCAGTTATAGGTTTACAGAAAATTGATCAGGGGCCGGCCTGGTGGCGCAGGGGTTAAGTGCATGTGCTCCGCTTCGGCAGCCTGGGCCTCACAGGTTCGGATCCCAGGCACGCACTGATGCACTGCTTGTTAAGCTATGCTGTGGCGGCGTCCCATATAAAGTAGAGGAAGATGGGCACGGATGTTAGCTCAGGGCCAATCTTCCTCAAGAAAAAAGGGGAGGATTGGCATCAGATGTTAGCTCAGGGCTAGTCCTCCTCCCAAAAAAATAAAGAAAGAAAGAAAGAAAATTGAGCAGACAATAGAGACATTTCCCATATATACCCTCCTCCTTCATTGCTTTCCCCTTTTGTTGACATCTTGTATTAGTACAGTAAATTTGTTAAAGTTGATGGGCTGAAGGGGTGAAGGGGCACATTTATATGGTGACTGATAAATAATAATGTACAACTGGAATCTCACAATGTTATAAACTATTATGACATCAATTAAAAAAAAATGATAGTGCTAATATTACTACTCAAGTCCAAAAAAAAAACTTGATGGACCGGTATTGCTACATTATTATTAACTAAAGTCCGTAGTTTACATTAGGGTTCACTCTTTGTATTGTACATTCTGTGGGTTTTGACAAGTGTGTATGTATCCACCATTATGGTATCATACATAATAGTTTCACTGCCCTAAAAAATTTTTTGTCTTTACCTATTCATCCCTCCCCTACCCCCAACCCCTGACAAACACTAATCTTTTTCCTGTCCCTATAGTTTTGCCTTTTCCAGAATGTCATATAATTGGAGTCATACATATGTAGCCTTCTCAGATTATCTTCTTTCACTTAGCAATATGTGTTTAAGGTTCCTCCATGTCTTTTGGTGGTTTGATAGCTCATTTTTTAAATTGCTGAATAATATTCCACTGTATGGCTGTATCACAGTTTGTTTATTTATGCACCTGTTGAAAGACATGTTAGTTACCAGTTTTTGGAAATTATGAATAAAACTGCTGTAAACATTTGTGTACAGGTATTTGTGGGGACATAGGTTTTTAGTTCATTTGGGTAAATACCTAGGAGCGTGATTCCTGGGTTGTATGGTTAAGACTATGCTTAACTTCGTAAGAAACTGTCAAATGGTTTTCCAAAGTGGCTGTACTATTTTGCATTCCCACCAGTAATGACTTATTTTTTATTTTAGCCATTCAGATCAATGTGTAGTGATATCTCACTGTGGTTTTAATTTGTATTTCTCTGATGGCTAGTGATATTGAACATCTTTTCCTGTGCTTGCCATCTCTGTGTCCTTTTCAATGAAATGTTTGTTCGTGTCTTTTGCCCATTTTCTAATTGGATTGCTTATTTTTTTACTGTTGAGTTTTGAGAGTTCTTTATATATTCTAGATAGAAGTCTCTTAGTGGATATGTAGTTTGCACATATTCCAGTCTTTAGCTTGTTTTTTTATCTTCTTAACTGGGTCTTTCATAGAACAAAAGTTTTTAATTTTGAAGAGGTTCAATTTATCAGGTTTGGGCCGGCCCCGTGGCTTAGCGGTTAAGTGTGCGCACTCTGCTGCTGGCGGCCCGGGTTCGGAACCTGGGCGCTCACCAATGCACCACTTCTCCAGCCATTTTGAGGCCGCGTCCCACATACAGCAGCTGGAAGGATGTGCAGCTGTGACATGTAACTACCTACTGGGGCTTTGGGGGGAAAAAAATTTATCAGGTTTTCCTTTTATGGATCTTGCTGTGGTGTCAAGTCTAAGAACTCTACCTAGCTCTGTATCCTGAAGATTTTCGCATATGACTTTTTCCTAAAAGTTTTTATAGTTTTACATTTAAGTTTGTGATCCATTTTGAATTAGTTTTTTGTATATGGTGTGATCAAAGTTCTTCCTTTTGCTTTTTTTTGGCCTATGGATGTCTAATTCCTCCTGCATCATTTATTGAAAAGGCTGTCCTTCCTCCATTGAATTGCTTTTGCACATTTGTCAAAACTCAGTTGGGCATGTTTGTATGGATCTCTTTCTAGGTTCTCTATTCTGTTCCACTGATCTATGTGTCTATTCTTCTACCAATACCATGCAGTCTTGATTACTGTAGATATATGATAAGTCTTTGAATTGGGTGGAGTGACTCCTCCCCTTTTATTCTTCTTTTTCAAAATTTTTTTAGCAATTCTAGGTCTTGTACCTTTCCATATAAATTTTAGAATAAGTTTGTGTCTAGAAAAAAACCTTCATAGGAATTTTGTTAAGTCTGTAAATAAATTTGGGGAGAATTGACAGCTTTACTATGGTGCACCTCTACCGTTGGATTTTAATACATTGGAATGAGATTAGAGAGACATAGTTCTGTAGAGAAAGTATTCAAACTACTTAAATTGGACAGAGGGATTTATTTATGACTAGCAAAATGTTAACTTTTTAAGTCCCCTCCCCCCACCTTTTGATGCTTAAAAAAACACCATTAATAGAGCAATTTTTGAAATGGAAATCATAAATGAATTCACTCAACAGCCTTATAAGTGTCTGTTGTGGGCCAGGCACTGTTCTAGGCACTAGAACACAGTGGTAGATAAGACAGGCAAGGTCCCTACTCTCATTGACCTTAGGTTCCTGTGGGGAAATGGTAAACAAATAATCAAGAAATATACCAGTTAAGTGCTATGCAGAGAATTAAAATAGGTTGATATTAAAATAGGAGAGTGATGGGGTGGCTACTTGATTGGATGATCAGGGAAGGCCTCATTTATGATCAGAGAACTCATTTATGGTTAGATCTGAATGTTAAGAAAGAGTCAGCCTTAGGAAGAAAGGGAGAAGACTGTTACAGTCAGAGGGAACAGCTAGTGCAGTGCAGGGACACAATTGGTATGTGGGAGGGACTATAAAGGAGGAGAGAGTGATTGGAGTGTAATAAGCAAGAGGGAGAGAGAGGAAGAGGATGTAGATATAGGTAGATACAGATGAGTTCTGTGAGGGAGGCAGGGGCCAGATCAGCTGGGACTTTGTAAGCCAGGGTGAGGAGAATGGTTTTTATTCTGAGGTTGATGAAAAGCCATTGCAAGATTATGAATAGGGGAGTGAAGAGGTTTGACGTTTCAAACGATGACTCAGTTGTTGTATGGGGAAAAGATTGTACCTAAGGGCCAGAATAAAGGCAGGAAGATGAATAAAGAAGCTATTGCAGTTCAGGTGAAAGATGATGCTAGGAAAGGATTCAGGATATATTTTAGAGGTAGAGTTGCTAGAATATGTTGCCAGTCTGTATGTCAGGGCTGAATTTTTTCCTTTCAGAGCTTGGCGGATGGTTATTGGTGTTTAACCATCCATCTTGGTGAGATGGGTAAGACTTGGGAGAGGAGAAGGTTTTGGGGGAAAAAATTCGTAGGCTTGTTTTAGCTAGTTTGTTTTCAGTGATGTCAGTCATCAATTGGATAAATGAAGTCTCGAGTCCAGGTAGAGGCAAGTATTAAATGTATAGTATGGTGATCTGTATATAGACATTATTTAGAGTCACGAAACTGGAATAGGCCACTTAGAAGAAAATGTGAAAGATAAGGAGGCCTAGGACAGAGCCTTGGAGCACTAGAACATTATGACATCTGGAAGAAGTAAAAAGGTTTAGCCATTGGTGCCTGGCTCTTTTTAGTTTGCCCCCTTGAATTCATAGACTTGATAACATTAAAAAAATGCAGTATCCCTAGATTTGAGTGTGGTGGGCAGACAATATTTAGAATTTTTTATATGTAAAAATGAAATGGTTTCATCAAGAAATATATATATATATATAGTAAACAATTGAGTAACTACTCTGGGTCTAGCATAGTACTACAATTTGGGGATACAACAAAAGAAGTGTAAAATGTAGACCTTGCTTTCATTGAACTTTGATGAAAAGAGAAGTAAAAAAGCATAATAAAGTGTAAGTTATGGTAGTTGGAGAGGATTTCTTGGAGGAGTTGGGGCTTGAAGAATAAGTAGGACTTAAGTAGGCAGAGGAGAAGAGCAAGTCCAGGTAATAGAATAAGGTATGGTGGAAAGAAAATGGGCTAAAAGAAGACCTGGTTTGAATGTGGGCTCTATCACATAGCTTTGTGACCTTGGTTGAGTCACTTTGAGGCTGTATTCCCCTGGGGCATACCTGCTTGCATCATAGGGCTGCTGTGAAGATGAAGACTGGATTGCTTTAGCTATACTGGTAATATACTAGTTCTCATGTTGGTTGGCTGGTTCACAGATACTCATTTTATTAACATCCTTCATAAATTCAAATGTTCAATTTAGTAATTTGTATTTATCAAATATTTTATAACTTTCCATTAAAAATTGTTTATGTATAGTGCATAGCTCAGTGCGAGAGGCATTCAGTACATTGTAGGTGATAATCATTATTACTTTGCTCCTGCTGTAAGAAGAGCATAAAGGGAGATGACAGTCCCTGCCCTTCAGGAGTTTTGCTCTCTGTGATAAGTCACACTCATATGAATGCAAGGCATTCTGTGCCCTGGAGCCTAAATCTGTGGTACAGGTACAAATAAAGAGTTGAGGGTGGGCGTCTTCATTGCGCCTCATTGTGGCAGTGAGACTAAATGTGGCCCAGGAAAAAAGTAAGATTTGGATAGGCAGGGAGGGCAGAATAGGCATTCCATAGTAAGAGGGCTTTTATTTTATTTTGTTTTGTATATTTTATGTTATGTATTGTTTATTTTTAGGGGTAGCAAAGCATAAATGTTACTGCCACTGCTGAGGAAATCATTAGTAACATTTAAAGATTCTAATTCTGAAATTTTGTAATGTTATAGTTGAATTTACCTTTCTCCTTGTACAGTTTATTGAACTTGTGCCTGCTCTCCAAGTGGGATTATCATGTAGAATTTATTTTTGGAGTGTCCTTTTTTAAAATATGGAATTGCTTTTATGATATACCTAGGTCTAATGTCTGTTATGAGTTTTCTCTTTTGTATATAAATAACAAAGCTCTCTCTATCTTATGCTGTAAGATTTATTGTTACAAAGGCAGGCTGAATTTCTGAAATTTCCTTGGGTAGTCTCTCTTTACATTTTTAGATTATTTGGATCTCAACTATTTATAAATTCATCTGCATGTGTGGGATGCTAGGATGACTCTCTTTGTTTTGGAAAACAGTGCCATCAGAGTCCCTGTACAGCCTGTGCTGAAATTGGGTTGTTTTAATACAATGCACTGTTCTCTCTTGGTGACTGTGGTGGTTTGTAAATAGCCAGACCCTAGGTCATGCTTCTTTTATTCAGCTGTCTTTCTTGGTTACTGAAAGTTAGATGCTCTTAATTTGCCTTTAAGGGAATCGAGGTTTAATTGCGTATCTACTAGAATATTTTGTACCTCCAACTGGGCAATAGAGAATCTTTGATAGCATTCCAGTAGCCTTCCTTATTGAGACTTGATCAGCTCAATGAAATTTTGCAGTATCATGATGAATTTTATAATTTTAATAAAAGCTAACATTTAGTGAGTGCTCTTGTGCCATGCACTCTATTAAGTGGGGTTTTTTTTTTCATTTAAACATCACAACTCAATGAGTTGAGTACTGCATTTATTCCCACTTTACATGAGATAGAGAGGTTAATTTCCTATCCCAAACTTACACACTTAGCAAGTGGTGGAGCAGGGATTCGAACCCAAGCAGTCTGATTTTAGGGCTTATTCTCTTTATCTACTGTGCTTTACAGTCTTCTCAGGTAATGTCTTTCTGTGAAACTGTCATATTGGGAATTTTATTTTATCTCTTACGTGTTAACCTTGTGTGAGGACATTGGAAGCTTGTTAAGTTCCTGTTAAGGATTTTGTATTTGCACCCATCACCTTATATTAGGGCTTGTCTATTGTGTTAGTCAGTAACCCTAGCTGCTGAATTAGAGCCCTGAAATACAGTGGCTAAAACCCCAACATACGGTGCATAATAGTCCAGAGCAGATGTCCACATCAGCATGTTGCTCTCCTTTATTTATGCATTTAAGAACCTCAGACATTAGGGCTGGTGGGGATTCTACCATCTTCAGTACGTGGCTTCCAAGATTGTTCTTATTGGAAGGGCAAGAGATTTTCTTTTAAGCAAGTGAGGTGAAAGTTGCAACAAAATTTCTGCTCACTTCATTGCTGAGGGCTTAGTCTCATTGCTTCATCTAGCTGCAGAGGATTTGGGAAATGTAATGTCCTTTTTCCTTGCTGACACTAGGAGGTTAGGTGTCATTCTGTAGTATTTTGAGTGTTTCATCGGAGTTGAAATGTTCTACAGAATGTGAAGATGGAGGGCCTCATCCCAACTACAACTCTTACTTTGGAAGAAACAGATGGTGGATTTTGGTGGATGGTTAGCAGTCTCTGCCACAGTTGTAATGCTGTAGATTTCAGTAGGAATGCTAGAACAGCCTAATGCTGTGTTTACAAAGTATGATTGTAGACATTCAACTCTTCATTCTTATAACAGTCCTGTGAGGTAAGTTGATAAAGCAAGTAGTGGTATTCCCATTGTAAGTGAGAGAACTGAGACTTGGGTGACTAAACATTGAAGGAAACCAGCTAGGAAGTTGCAGAACTAGGACTTAAGTCCAGATCTCATGGCTTCAGGGTCAGTGCAGTTTGTATAACACACTATTTTTTTGGCCAGAAAATTCTATCCAATAATTTTTATGCTTACTGTCATCACTACTCTTACATCTTTCTTTTTTTTTGTGTGAGGAAGATCAGCCCTGAGCTAACATCCATGCCAATCCTCCTCTTTTTGCTGAGGAAGACTGGCCCTGGGCTAACATCTGTGCCCATCTTCCTCCACTTTATATGGGACGCCGCCACAGCATGGCTTGACAAGCGGTGTGTCAGTGCGTGCCCAGGATCCTAACCCGGGCCGCCAGCAGCAGAGCTCACGCACTTAACCGCTACGCCACGGGGCCGGCCCCCCTTACATCTATCTTTAACAGTGTGTCCAATATAATGTTACTGATGTCCAGTATAATATACTGACAAATTACTGGCATGATTTGGTCTTATTTTGAAGATTCAGAAAGTACTTCAAGAACTTACATTGCTTCATAGTCATTGTTACGTTCATAAATGACATCATACTTTAGATATGCCAGTTAATGGAATACCAGACAACAGAGATTTGACTTTCTTTAGAAGTTACGTTTTATAGCCTTGCCTTCTGTTAGATAAAATGATGTGTAAAATGAGCAAAGGAAATAAAAAATAGAAATAACATAATAGCCACAGTTACATTTTCTCTTAGTAAATAAAATGTATTTCTTGTGAAATACAGTGCTTATCTATGTAATTTCACAGATAATTTTGCCATACTTACTATGTGGTAAAAACCATTTTAGTACATGCTACTCAAGAAATTGAGAACATTTTCTGCTTTACAGCAGCTGCAAGAGTCCTCACCTTGCTGACACACTGGGAGGTAAGGTGCCATTCTTTAGTATTTTGAATATTTCATCAGTGTTGAAATGTTCTTGGTGAAGTGCATTTTCAGTGGCAGAATTTGTGGTAATCTGATTTAGGGATTGGAAGCTGTGGACTATGGCAGAATGTTAAGTATTTGTACAGATGGGTTATTAATCAGGAAGTAAGGTGGAGACATTCCCATTTTAATATAGCAAAGGCAGCAAGCTCATTCTGGTTGACTTATTTTTGATTATTTTTCTTGGCGCCCTATCTTGTTTGGCTCTCTATTCCCAAATTATTTCAGAAGAGGTGACTTTAGTACAACTGAATTTTAGTAGATAGAAGTAGCATGATTTAAATTTATTTACCATATACTTTTCGACATTCCTTACAGCTTTAGTTTTGCTATGAAAGGGACAAAGATCAGATGAAGAAACACCATTCTTTTTTCATCTGGTCGGTGACCTATAGCTCTCTGAGATAACTGTATTTTGCTGAAGTGATCCAATCTTTTCTTAGATTTTCAGTTTTCTGGCAAGATATCAATAGAAATAAAGTGTTGCATCGTAAATTCACTGAAGCCTAATTGAAGTCTTTATACAACATGGACGAGCATTCTTTGAATGCTGTTGCAAGAATAAATACAGTTATCCATATCTTCTGTAATCCATTATTTTAGCAGATACACTCTGAATGAAAAAATAGACTTAAAAATAGACTGAATTAAAAGAAAATGAGTGGCTGGCCCAGTGGCGCAAGCGGTTAAGTGCGCGCACTCCTCCATGGCGGTCTGGGGTTCGCTGGTTCGGATCCCGGGCGCGCACTGACGCAACGCTTGTTGAGCCATGCTGTGGCAGCGTCCCATATAAAGTAGAGGAAGATGGGCACAGATGTTAGCCCAGGGCCAGTCTTCCTCAGCAGAAAAAAAAAAAAGGAGGATTGGCATTGGATGTTAGCTCAGGGCTGGTCCTCCTCCCACACACACAAAAAAAGGTTTATCCTTCAACTTCTGTAGCTTTAAGTTATTCACTTTTTGGAAAAGTACATATAAAATTTTGGCCTTCTACCACAGACAAGGAATGCAGGGAAGTGTACTGCTAAAATTCTGTCAGTGCCTCTTTATTTGCCTAAAAATGATGGGACAGCACTTTCAGGGCGTTTTAATGAAGGTATGTCATTTTGGTCATAATGTAATTCTTGTATTCACTTATATGTATAACCTGAATGCCTCGTCCAAAAAAAATTAAACCAGTTGGGCATATATAAAATATTTAAGCTGAGATGAGGCACTTCTTGTAATATTATTCCTCAAAAAAAGAAACAAGGATCTACGACTACAAAAGATAGAGAGAGTGCTGAACTTTTAGTCATGAGTCCAGGGTTTGAGTCTGAGCCTTGCTAAAAAGTTGTTTGGTGACCTTGGGCAAGATGCTTCACCTCTTTCGGTCTTAGTTTTCCCTTTGAGAAATAAGGATCATATTATATTAGTCTTTTTGACCACTTTTAGCAGTCTCTGATTCTTTGATTCTTATCTCCTAATTCTCCTAATGTGTTTTTCTGTCTTGTCAAGAGAAAGTTAAAATTGTCTTGATGAATGGTCTTGATAATAGAAAACATGATTTGAATTATCCTATCTAACTTTAATATGTTTTCTAAAACCGGTTTTAAAGGAGGCATGAAATTGGAAGTATTTGGTTTTACATTTTAGTTGTACCTCATTGCTGCCACTATAAAACAGTATGTGACCTGGGAAGACAGACAAAACACTTTGAAAAACTTCTAATCAGTGAAAGGAAATCACCTAGGTACCTATTGAAGTCCTTTGAATTTTCATTTTAAGGCGGAGGGCAATACAGTTAATATGAGTATGTGTATGGACCTTTTCTGTATAAGTCAATGCAAATGTATTGCTGTACTTTTTTGTTTGTTTGTTTGGGTGAGGAAGATTGGCCCTGAGCTAAATCTGTGCCAGTCTTCCTCTATTTTGTGTATGGAACGCTGCCACAGCAGGGCTTGACAAGCGGTGTGTAGGTCTACACCCGGGATCTGAACCTGTGAACCCTCGGCCTTGGAAGTGGAGCTCGCGAACTTAACCACTGAGCTACTGGGCTGGCCCCTGTACATTTTTCTTTAAACATTTTATTATTTAAAAAGTTTAAGCATGCAAAAAAGTTGAAAGAATTGTGCAGTGAACACCTGTATATTCTACAGTTAGCTCAACAATTAACATTTTCTTTGATTTCTTTTGTCACATATCTATCCTACTGTCTGTCAATCCGTCTTATTTTTGATGTATTTCAAAATAAGTTGCAGACATCCTTACAGTTTACCTTTAAATACTTTGGTGTGCAAATAATTAGCTGGAGTTCAATGCTTGTTTATGCTTCTTTTAAGTTAAAATTTACATATGTAAAAATGCACAACTCTTAAGTGTGCCATGGATTGAACTAATTGAACACCTGAGATTTTCCAGGATCTGTGCTAGTCCGCAGGCAGAGAGATGAAGACACAGCCTCTGCCTTCATGATGCTAATAGGATAAATAGGAGAGATATGTGTAAGAAAGTAAATTCATTATTGTATTTGGACTTTTTAGTCGCAAATAATAGAAACCAGTATCTAAAGATACAGGTCTTGCTTTCAGAACTAAAGGGCAAGAATTCAGAGGAGCTTTAGGAAGGACTGGAACCAAGAACTGGAAGGCCTAAGGGCTGTCTCCTCTTACCTCTGTTTTAGTCGCCCATCTCTTCATTCTTTTCTCTTTGAAGATCTGCTTTCTCCTCTTTTTAGTATATATGGTAGAATATGGCTGTTTCCACAGCCTTTCTTTTAAACCTAATAGTTCTCAGCCACACAGAGATACCCATTTTCTATTTTAATTTCAATTCCAAATTCCTGGGAGGTAGAATCTGATTGGCCTAGCCCTGGTTCAGCTATGCTGAGGGCAGGGTTTTGAAGTACATAACTCCTTTTGGAAGCCTACCTTTGTGGATAGAGTCAAGTAGTGGGGATAAACGAGACAGAGCAAGTATGGGGTTCCCAGAGCAAGTATGGGGCTTTTGTAAGTGACGCTGACACTGAAAAAGATTTCTAACTACAAGTGTGATAAATAATTCTATAGACAAGAACAGGGTACAGAAATAGCATAGAGGGGGAATGAATGACTATTTAGGGAAGGAGTAGGGCTCAGGAACAGCTTCCTGGAGAAATTGGTGGCTAAGTTGGGTTTTAAAAGATAAATTCAAGTACAGTAGTGGGAAGGAAGGATACGCCCTACAGAAGAGCAGCAGTAGAAAGATAGGCAATGGCATAGTGTGTTTAGGTAATTGTAAGCATTAGTACATTCGTAGTGTAGGGTTTTTTTTTTTTTTTGTGAAGAAGATCAGCCCTGAGCTAACATCCGTGCTAATCCTCCTCTTTTTTGCTGAGGAAGACCAGTTCTGAGCTAACGTCTATTGCCAATCCTCCTCCTTTTTTTTTTGCCCCCAAAGCCCCAGTAGATAGTTGTATGTCATAGTTGCACATCCTTCTGGTTGCTGTATGTGGGACGCAGCCTCAGCATGGCTGGAGAAGCAGTGCTTCGGTGCGCGCCCAGGATCTGAACCCCGGCCACCAGTAGTGGAGCCTGCGCGCTTAACCGCTAAGCCATGGGGCTGGCCCTGTAGTGTAGTTTTTAAAGTGGGGCGGGTTTGTTAGAGGCCAGAGACAGGGAGCTCAGGGCCGGTTCATGGAGAATCTTATCTTGCTAAGATATGTGAAGCCAGGAAGAGTAGGTGACAATCAAATTTGTTTCCTTAAGAAATCATTTGATTACATGAGCTGGAGGCAAGTTCATCCTCTTGAGAGCCTGGACTAAGAAAATGGCAATGAAAAAGAAGAGAGAAGATACTTAGGCAGTAAAATCTTCAGTACCTGGGATTTATTGGATGTAGGGGGAGAAGGAGAAATCGTAAGATGCTGCCCTTTGATCTTCTGACCTTGGTGACTAGATGAATTGGGATACCAGCCAAGATAAGAAATATAGGAGACTGAGGTGCTGTTAGTGATATATTTCTTGATCTGGCTGATAATTACAAGGGCACTTTTTTTTTAGGACTGTTAAATTGTGCTTATATGTTTTATGCATTTTTCTGTATGTGAGTTATATTTCACAATCTAAAATGTTAACAAAAAGAAACACAGGGAGAAAATACGTTTGGGGAAAAAAATGCTGACTTTAGGATTGGACATTTGCATTTGGGGTATCCCTGTGACCCTCCAGATGGAGATCTGTAGAAGGCAGTTGGATGGGCCGGCCCCGTGGCTTGGCGGTTAAGTGCGCGCGCTCCGCTGCTGGCGGCCCGGGGTTCAGATCCTGGGCGCCCACCGACGCACCGCTTCTCCGGCCATGCTGAGGCCGCGTCCCACATACAGCAACTGGAAGGATGTGCAGCTGTGACGTACAACTATCTACTGGGGCTTTGGGGGGAAAAAATAAATAAATAAAATCTTTAAAAAAAAAAAAAAAAAGAAGGCAGTTGGATATGAACTCTGAAGTATAGGAGAGAAGTATGGGTTGCTGATACAGATGAAAAGATTATATTAGGTCTGTAGTTCTCAAACTTCGCTATATATTCAAATCTTCTGGAGAGTTTAAAAAAATACTGATAACCTAGATCCCACCCCAGACCAATTAAATCAGTCTCTGGGGGTGTGAGGGCACAACATCTAGCTTAAAAAGCTCCCTGTGCTTATTCTGATGCACAAGGATGAAACCCACTAGGTTATAGGAAGATCACTTATCCCCTACGTTCTGTGATTGACAGGTAGAGTTGTGCAAAAAGGCTTTTGTAATTGCTTTAGAAGTCAGTATAGGTTTATTTATTTATTTTTGGACATAATTCTTATGCCTTCTGGTTTCCCCCCATCAATACCTGAAATTTAAAAAATATGCTTTTTGTTAAAAAGTAATGATGGGGGCCGGCCCTGTGGCTTAGCGGTTAAGTGTGCACGCCCTGCTACTGGTGGCCTGGGTTCGGATCCTGGGCGCGCACCGACGCACCGCTTCTCTGGCCATGCTGAGGCGGCGTCCCACATACAGCAACTAGAAGGATGTGCAACTATGACATATAACTGTCTACTGGGGCTTTGGGGAAAAAAAGGAGGAGGATTGGCAGTAGATGTTAGCTCAGAGCCGGTCTTCCTCAGCAAAAAAAAGAAGAGGATTAGCATGGATGTTAGCTCAGGGCTGATCTTCCTCACCAAAAAAAAAAAAGTAATGATGCACATGTGTTCTTGGAGAAAAGTATGTGGAAGACATAAACTGTTTTAGTTAAAACCGTTTTGAAACAGAAGTTTTCCTTTGATAAAATGGCTATGTCCTCTCTAATTTCAGTTACTAATAGTGTATAGTCTTTACAGCCAAACGTAGAAAATTGGCTCATCAGCCGCAGTGTCTTGAATGTAAATATGAAGGACAATGATTGGTAAATGAATTGTGTGTGTGATGTAGTCTTAAAGGCAGATAGCTGTAAATGGGGAGGAATTGTCTCTGATATATGTGGTATGGAAAGGGTAATTGCTCACTCGTCTGTCTTTCCATTCCCTCCCTGCTTGGCTTTATAAATCATCAGCGTCCTGTATCCATCAATAAGTATTATTAGCACCTGGAATATGCCCAGGAGTATATTAGGAAATTTATGTAAGTTACTAAATAAATAGATAAAAATGATGGGACTTGCACTCGGCATGCCAGTGTTGGAGTTGGGGAGGGCATAATAAATGACAGTTGAATGCAAGATTTTTTGATAATTATAAGAATCCATTTGCTAGTTCAGAAATTGGAATGATTTCTTAGGCTTGAGCATTTAGGGATGACTTACACATAGATGATTCTTCCAACTTGACTGGCCTCAGGTTCCTTGAACTCTTCTCCTCTGGTACTCTTGTTTTCCGTGAACCTCAGTCAGGCCATCTACCTCAGACCCATTGATCCTACCACTTTTTCTTGTCTTTTATCATCTTAATGTTCTCACTCCCTTTCTCAGCCAGCTTGAATTCCATAGTCAGTCATTAAACAAACTCCTCTGCATATACTCTCAACTCCATGCCCTTCTTGCTTGATCATATTCCCTTGGCAATGTTTACAGACCCAATTAAATCTGACTCTCCTACTCTGTACTTGCACCCTTGCATCTTAACAAAGTTGGAAAACACATTGCACGTATGTGCGCACACACACACTCCCACACCCATGCTGACTGATCTTATTTTTAAATTCATGACCTTGAACCTCAAGTGGGTCTGTAATGCTGCCAGGCAATCATATGTACCTAGTCCATTTACTCTATCACTCTTCTAGACAGTTCTTTTACACCATCCCCTTTCTCTTTAAACCCATAACACCTCTCTCATTCAACCAATGACCCTTGCTTTCTATTTCACTAAGAAAACTGAAGCACTCTGTACTTATGCATTCTGCCCTCACTCCCGTTACCATAGGTAAACTATCTGTGCATCTATCAAAGACAGCCCCTTCACTTGTATACTAGAAACCATTTGCTCTCAGCTGCTCAAGGATATTGCTCCAAGAATCCCCCCTCCAATTTTCCTGCATCACTATTTTGCTTTCTATTGGATCGTCCATCAGCATGTAAACATGTTATTTTCCCCACTTTCAAAATATTTTCTCTTGACCCTACTTTCACTGTCAGGTTCTGTCCCAGTTATTTGCCTTGCTTTGTAGCAAAACTTCTAGAAAGAGTTGTCTCTGTTTAACTGTTTCTAGTTTCTTTCCTCCCATTCTCTTTCTTCTGTTATTTTTTTATTGAGATATACTTCATATACCATAAAATTTACTATTTTAAGTGTACAATTCACTGGTTTTTAATATATTCACAAAGTTGTGCATCCATTGCCACTCTACTTCCAGAACGTTTCCATCTTCCCATAAGAAACCTCATACCCTTTAGCAGTGGCTCACTGTTCCCTCTGTCCCCCCGTCCCTGGCAACCACTAGTTTACTTTCTGTCTCTATGGATATGCCTATTCTGGACATTTCATGTAAATGGTATCATATAATATGTGCAGGTCCTTAATTATGCCAGCATAATGTTTTCAACGTTCATCCATGTTGTAACATATATCATTCATTCCTTTTTATGGCCGAATAATATCCATTGTATGAATATGTACCACATTTTGTTCATCTATCAGTTGATGGACATTTGAGTTGTTTCCACTTTTTGGTTATTGTGAAATACACTGCTGTGAACTTTCATATTCAGGTTTTTGTGTGAATGTATGTTTTCTGTTCTCTTGGGTGCATACCTAGGAGTAGAGTTGCTGGATCATATGATAATGTTCTCTTTAACATTTGAGGGACTAGCAAAGTGTTTTCCAAAAGGACTGCATTTTACATCCCCACCAACAATGTATGAGTTCCAGTTTCTCCATTTCTCTCTCTTAAGCCAACTTTCGTCAGGCTTTTTTCTGACTTCTTAACTGAAACTGCCCTTGACAAAGGTTATCAGTAACATCAGAGTACCTAAATTCAAAGTCAGTTCTCAGGCCTCATTGTGTTTGACCTATAAACAGCATTTGACACAGTTGATTACTCATGCCTCCTTGGTACACATTTTTTTACTTTGGGCTTCCAGGACACCACGCATGCTTGTCCCTTTCCCCCATCCCCCACCCCATTTTACTGATCAATCCTTATCAGTTTCCTTTGTTGTTTCCTCTTTTCTACTTTTTAAAATTGGAGTTCCCATTGAGGATCTTATCTGTACTTATACATCTTTTAATATTGTCTGTACACTGGCTTCCAAGTTGATACCTCTACCCGAGATCTCTTTTTTTGTACTTCAGAGCCATATATTCAACTGCCTACTCAACAGTGTCACCAGGATGTCTAATAGACATCATAAATGGAGCATGTCTAGAACCAGACCCCTTTCCTTCTCATCATAATATGCTCCACCCACAGGTCTCCCCATCTCTGATAAAGACAATTCCATCCTCCAGTTGTTCAGGCCAAAAACCTTGGTGTTAACTTTCACTCCTCCTTTTTCACCTCTCACATCCAATCTGCTAGGAAGTCCTGTGGCTTTACCTTCAAAGTATACACAGAGTGGGAACACTTCTCACCACCTCCACTGTTGCTGTCATCTTGGTCTGATCATCATCTCTCACCCTGGTCTTTGTAAAAGATTACTAATCAGATCCCCTGCTGTATGTACCTTTGCCTCCAGCAGTCTAGCTCAACATGATAGCTGGAATAATCCTTTAGGAATAGGTTAGATCATATTAATTTTCTGCCCAAACCCTGCATTGGCTCCCCATTTCACTTAGTAATAGCTAAACAATGGCCTGTTTCATCTGACCCCATTACTTCTCTGACCTCATCTACTGTTATTCCCCCTGGTTTGCTCCATTTGCCTCCTTGCTATTTTTCAAACAGACCAGGCGTGCTTTACACTCAGGGCCTTTGCATTTGCTGTTCTTGCTGCTTGAAATGTTCTTCACCTCTTTCAAATCTGCTCAAAACTTATCTTGTTAATTAAGCTTCTCTGATTTTTAATTCTGCATCTTGCATTTCCCATACTGTAGGTTCTTCTCACTGTTCTTTTTTATTTTTGCATAGCACTTGACTTTAACATTGATTGACTGCATTATTGACTTATTTATGATGTTTATGATATATTGTTGTCCCTTCCAATCCCTCTGCTAGGCTGAAGCTGCATGAGGGCAGGGATTTTTGTTTTGTTCACTCATGTGTCTTAAGAGTTTAGAACAGTGGATGGCACATAGTAGCCATTGAAGAAATATTTGTGGAATGAGCAAATAAATGGATGACTATATGAGGGAGGTGGTGTCTGAGGCAGGCCTTGAAAAATTTTAATAAGCTAAGTTTTGGGGGGGAAAGAACAGCTTGGAATCTATTTTCTTTCCCTCTCTGTGCCTTGAGCAAAATCTCCTTATCATTTAAGGCGTGGGCATTTGAATTAGGACCTGAGTTTGAATCTTTTTCTTACTGTGTATATAGCCTTGAGCAAGATTTGTGGCCACTCTTGTCTTTATTTTAGTCATTTTTATTGAGGTATAATTTATTTACATATAGTAAAATTCACCCTTTTGAGATATACAAATGAATTTTAACAGACTTTTTCAATCATGTAACCACCACCGCAATTAAGATATAAAATGTTTCCATCACTGGAAGAAGTTCTCTTGGGTTCCTTTGTTAGACATTTCCCTCCTTTCACCTCCCACTCCTGGCAACCACTGATATTTCTATCTCTATAGTTTTGCTTTTTCCAGAATATCATATACATGGAGTCATTAAGTATGACTCCTGTTGAGTCAAGCCTTTTATGTAGTCCAGTGCTTTTCAGATTCATACATGTTAATGCATGTATCAGGAATTGATATCTTTTTATTGCTGAATAGTATTCCAGTGTATGGATAGACTACAATTTGTTTATTCATTCTCCAGTTGATGGCTTTTTGGGTTGTGTCTAGTTTTTAGCTATTATGAGTAAAGCTGCTATAAACATTTTCATGTATCGTATCACATACATATGATATATAATATAATATATATATAAAAATCTTTTTTTTGAGGGTGGAAATATGTCTTCATTTCTCTTGGGTAAATACCTATGAATGGGATAGCTGGGCTGTATGGTAAGTGAAGTTAACTTTTTAAAAAACTGCCAGCCTGTCTTTCAAAGTAGTGAGTCTTTTTCACATTTATCAAATGGGTTATTAGTCAGGAGGACCCTTAGTTCCAAGCAAAAGAAATTGACTCTGGCAAGGAAACTTATGAATAGGATGTTATTAGGTGGCTCACAGAATCTCTTGGAGGGCTGGAGAGACAGGCTTAGAAGTTTTTTACCCAGGAACATTATCCTAGGCCCAGACACTAGAGTTTGAACTGCTGACACCGTCAGGGAGTGCTAGACGCTGTAAATAGAACTTCTGTCTGTGGAAACTGGATGAAGCTGCTGTGTTGCTAGCACTTGCCAGAATGGATTCTCTGAGGACCCAGCTTCTTTGAGTCATCATTTTTGAATCACCTTCTTGAGGTGGGCTCTGCCTCATAAGGTGGGGGATTCCCCAAACGTAGCAAAGGGGGTTCAGATGTGGGGCTGTTAAAAGAAATGACACATGTATACCACAAATATCTACCTCCAAAGGTGGTTGTGATTAGATAAAATAATTTCCATACAGTGTCTAGAACATACTAGGTGCTTCCTACTTGGTAGGATGTAAATGCTAGTTTACTTCTCTCTTGACCTCTTTCTCTGTCTTTTTTAAGTAAATTTTTATTGAAGTATAATAAAATAAAGTACATAAATTGTTAAGTGTATACAGCTTGATGAATTTTCATGAGGTGACTTCATCCTTTTAACCAGTGCTCATAAGAAGAAATAAAACAGTACCAGCAACCCAGAAACCTCTCATGCACCACTCCTAGAAACTACCCACTTAGGTAACCACTATCCTGATCTTGACTAGTTTTGCCTATTTTCAAACTTTATATAATCAAAGCTATATGTTATGTTTTGTGTGTAGGATTTCTTTCAACATGTGTGAGTTTCATCTATGTTCTTTTGCATGGCATGAGTTGATTTCATGTTGTTCCATTGTATGAATATAACACTGTTCATTCTACTATTGGTGGACATATGGGTTATTTCCAGTTTTTGACTAATGCAACTAAGTGAACATTCTTGCACAGGTCTTTTGTTTACATATATACACATTTCTGTGGGTATGTAACATGGAGTGGAATTATTGGTAATGGCTTCCTTGTACGTGCAGCTTTAGGAGAGAATGCCAAAAAGTTTTCTAAAGTAGTTTTCCCACTGTATACTCCCTATCAACAGTACATGTGAGTTCTAGTTGGTTACGTCTATCTTTTTGTTATCTTTGCTCTTTGAGTAGGACTTTGTACCCCAGTATAATACTTGTTCGATTCTACCTAATCAGTTGCATGTATCTCTCTTTTGTATTATTAACTGTTTGATGTGAGATTCCATGTTTTATTTATCTCTATCCTCTTACTATTAAGTACAGAATATAGGATAGAGATAGCAAATGGCCAGTGAAAGTTGCATGAAAAAAATGAATAAAGAATGTGTCTGTAGGCCAGAATAATCTTGGCTTTTTTTTTGGGAGAGAGAGAACTCAGTGATCCGACTGGAATTAGAAGTGAATAGTGTATTGGAAACAATGGTGATAGGGTTGAATCAAGTCAGATGGAATCTGATTGGATTCTGTTGTAGGTAGTAGATAGCCCTTTTTAGTTCCTGAACTGGGAGAGAGTTAATGAAAGCTATTTTGTTCTGTGAATAAAGAATTGTTTTTCTTTAAAGGTGTGCCCAGTTCTTAGGATACAGTTACAAAAAAAGATTTGGGCCCATGATTGGGCACAGATTAGACAAGGCATGGGTTGGTGTTTATTTGGTCTGTTTTATCTCTTAGTTTCTTCATGAATGGAGCTCACATCTATCTTGTAAAGATTAGAACCAATATAAAACTGTGAGTATATATTTTTTTCTTATTGTCTGCATATTTTATTCTGTGGCAATCCCAGATTTCAGAACTTTAAAATGTATGTTGTAGAGTATAATTTATGAAAGAAAAGATATTCACCTTCTGCCAGTGTAAATGCATGTGGAATTTTGACTGACTGTAGTGTCTCCAGAGTGGCTTACCCACCTTCTTTTCTGCTTTGTTGTTGTTGTTCTACTCTAGAACCTTTGTTCTGTTTGTGTCAGAAATCAAAAAGAAACCATTTATAAAGTGGCATGAACCTTCTTTCCTCTGAAGGCTTATACCACAAAGAGATGTTAAACTTCTCTTGATAATTTTTGTTAATTATAATATAGCACATAAATAAATATACATTAATGTTGTTATGAATAAAGATTTTTAATGGAAGAGAAATAAAACCAAGAAGAGAAAACCTTGTGTGTTAAATCTGAGTTGGAAATATCCATATGAACTCAGGATTTTTTTTAAATTAAAAAAAAATTTTTTTTATTACAGTAACATTGGTTTATAACATTGTATAAATTTCAGGTGTACATCATTATACTTCTATTTCTGCATAGATTACATCATGTTCACCACTCAAATACCAATTACAACCCATCACCACACACATATGCCGAATTATCCCTTTCACCCTCCTCCCTCCCCCCGAACTCATGATTTTAAAAATATATTTCCTTGCTCTATCCAGTGAAAGGGCCTGGAAGCAGCTGAGCATACCTAGTGCCCAGATAATTGGGTTTTCAATACCATTTCCCACTGAAAGGAACCTGGGAGAAATGGCTGGTACCAGGTGTGGGGCAGGGAAAATGCTGTCTGAGCCAGGGACATCTTTGTGTCAGAAAGCAAGGGAGCTATCAAAGACTAGCAGCTCATGTCCAAAGGACACAAGAGCTCACTTGTAAAGGCTACTATGGGCTGAATTTGAGACAACTTGAGCATGACAAAGAATGATGGTAATAGACAGTGAATTTTAAAGTAATTTAAAAGAGGGGGAAGGAGGGAGAGAAAAGGAGAGGGAGAGGGAGAAGGGGAGAGAGAGAAAAATAGAGCTCTTTTTTGCATAAGATTGCGAGAAAATAAATGTAAAAGGAATGATTTAATTAGAAAAATCACCTTTTTGCATACCCCAATATAATAATTTGGTTCAGGCAGGGATCATTAGTGGATGCTAAAATTTTTAAGTTGTTGGGGAGAAGGATATTTACCCAGTCTTCAAGTATCACATTACAGATTACTTACTGCTAATAAAAGGGAAAATAATTTTACAATGTGGGGATCTGGCATTCACCACCTTAACCAAGTGATTAGGAGCGCGGAGCTGACGTCAGGTACTCCCTGACTTGATTCACTAAGAACTCCATAACATCACCTCTGGTTGTATAATTGCCAAAAATGAGGAAATAATCAGAGAAATCATAAGGTGGGGCATACCATAAGGCAGTTGACCTGGACTCCTAAAAGGGATACTGACATACAAAACAAAAACAAAGGTGAGGAGACTGGGGTATTTTTTATAAATCATTTTTTACCCTCAGTTACTTTGGAAGTTATACAGTCTTTTTCCGTTCTTTTGGTGGTTTTCTGAGAAAATTCAGTCATACATCTTTGACTTATTGGTCTATTGTTAGTTGATACCTTACTCTTTGTCTTGATAACGTATGCATCTTAGAACACTTTACCTTCCGTTACCCTCACCTCAACTTATGTGCAATTATAGTTGTATACTTTATTCTATATATTTAAACCCCACAAGTCAATATTGTTATTTTTTATAGTGTTGTAACTGTTAATATTCGTTTGGCTTTACCCATACATTTATCAGTTTGTTTGCTCTTTTCCCATCTGGATCTCTGCTCTTTTATCTATGATAATTTTCTTTCTGCTTGAAGAACAGCCTTTACAATTTCTTTTAGTACAGATCTGCTGATGGCAAACTCTTGCTTTTTGTTTTTCTGAAAGTGCCTTTATTTGCATTCGTTCCTGAAGGATCAATTCCCTGGATATAGAATTCTGTATTGGCAGTTATTTTCTTTAAGCACATTGAAGATACCATTCCTCTGTTTTCTAGCTTCCATTGTAAATATTGAGAGTTGTCAATCTGTCTCTCCTTCGAAGGTAATCTGTCTTTTTTCTCTCATTTAAATTTTATGACAACCCTGTGAGATGTAGGTTTTATTTGTTTGTACTGATGAGCATAGAAACTCAGGACAACTCGCCAATGTCAAACAGCTAGCAAGTGGTAGGTTAAAATCCAGGTCTGTCAGACATCAGTGCCTGTACTTTCCCCACTTTGCCTTACTGCCTCTCACTAAATAAAAGCACATATTCATCTACTCAACAGTATGTGTCAAGCTCCTGTTACATGTATAACACTGTGTTGTGAACTGAGGTGGATACCAGATTTTGAGACATAATTCTGACCCTCAGTTTATAGTTTGGAGAAAAGCATACCAAAAACATTCAGGTTGCAGTATGAGGCAATATATGATTAATTGCTAAAATGGTGATAGCTTGCAGTAATTCCTGAGTTTATGCAAAGGGAATTTCACAGTTGGCTGGAGGTGTCAGAGAGTGTTCTGTGAAGGAGGCAGAACTTTGTCTGAACCCTAGACAGAATTTTTGAGGGTGGGGATTGTAGAGGCTGTTTCAGGCAAAGGTGAATCACTTGAAAAAAGGCATGGAGGGCTAAATGATGAATTTGGGAGATGGCAGCAAGGTGGATTTGGCTCTAGCTGAAGTTTATAAATGTTGTTGGAGATAAGATTGTATGCGAGGTGGTGCCTCATTGTGAAGAACCATAAATTCTTATTCTCCATCCTTTAGGTTGCAGGGAGTCCTTGAAGAGTTGTTTGGGGGTGGGGTGATACAATCAAAGCAGAAAGTTTACTTAGAGGTTAAGAGCTTGGCTTGACTCCATATTCTAACCTAAATTTCAATTAGGGCTCTATCACTTCCTCACTTAAAGTGTGAGTAACGTTAGTTAACTTTTCAAACTCGCAGTTTCCTCATTTGTGAATTCAAAATAATAATAGTACTTACCTCCTAGTGTTGTTGTGAGGATTGCTGGTGGCTGAATTTACAAACATTATCTCTGGGCTCTGCTTAATTTGGTCTCTTCAGGAAATTGTGTGCAACCTGAGGATGCTAACTAAGCTTCCGCCATAGGTATAAAGAGTTAAAAACTGCCTTCACTTTTAAAGTTTTATTCCGAGGGAAATTGTATAAAGCCATTGAAGCATCAGGACTGACAGACTAGAAATACCTTTAAGTGAAGGCTCATTAATCTTTAAGAAATAGAAAAGCAAACGTGTCGGACATGCAGTGTGGATTTGCAATATTAAAATGCCAGTGTCTTCAGATATTGTCATAAAGGAGAATAGGAAATAATTTAAGAATGGACACCAGTTATATATTTCTTTTAAGGTTAGAATAGTTCAGCATTAAATCAGATGCCTTTAGTGACAAAAACCTAACAAGTAGCTAATTGTAATTTTAAATCAGGTTTTACTTTATCTAGTGAGTGTTAAAAATCGTGTAGATAGGCATTAGATGGAATGATTTCACTAGAGAAATTGCCTTTCAGTGCACATGCTGTTAGTTTAGAGGAAGTAAACATGATGCTGTTTCTTAGATTGTATTTCAGATATTCTGTGGTCTGACTACTAATGATTTGAACCTTTTTTGTTTTAATTGACAACTTTTTTTAAAAAAGAGAATTCCTGTAAATACTGTCACATTTTTCCTATTTTCCATATTCTTTGTGTTTCTTATAAATTGGCAAGGGAGTAACTTTGCATGTAGTCTGTTATTCTTGGAATAAGAGACTTTTTCTCTCTTCCTGGTCTGCTTTCCTAACCTTGAACCACCCTGTTAAGAGATGGTCAGTTTATCCTTCTACTCCATCATTTTGAATAACTGTTTTGAAAAAGGCTAACTTCTAACAGTGACTTAAATTTTCTCCTGACAGCATCATTTAGGATTGTGTATAACTCTTATTCATTATGACAATTTTGATTCTTGAAGCTCCTTTCATCTTTTGGGTTGTTTGTATCTATATATAATTCTGAATGGAAAGCCTAAGTTACTGGATGATTGTTTGTTCCTCACCTCTTAGCTCAATTTTCAGTTGACTGACAATACATTATGAAGCAGATAAGGCAGATATCTTTTACTTGAGGGCACTCTAGTGTAGGGATCCATGGGTTTTGGCACCTAACAGGTTTGGGTTCAAATTGTAGATTGGACCTTGTAGATTTACGCCACAAGGTCAAATCTTGGACAAGTTGCTTATTCTTATTTCTGAGACTAGGTTACTAAGTAAGCATGCTTGAATCTAATTTCCAGCAGAAAAGTAGGAAATCAGATTTCAGAAATCCTTTCTTTCTCTCATTGTTATTGGGTATGGGAGTAGACCTAACTTTGTGCTCTGGGAAGACAAAAGTCCAGAATCTCACTTGGAAGCTGAGGGCCTTCTGTCTCACAGAAGTTTAGAACATTATCAACAATGTGTTTATTAAGGTTTTTTTTTTTCTTTTCTTTTTGTGAGGAAGATTAGCCCTGAGCTAACATCCGTTGCCAACCTTCCTCTTTTTTGCTGAGGAAGGTTTGGCCCTGAGCTAACATCTGTACCCATCTTCCTCTATTTTATATGTGGGACGCCTGCCAGAGCATGGCTTGATAAGTAGTGTGTAGGTCCGTGCCCAGGATCCGAACCCGCGAACCCTGGGCCGCTGAAGCAGAGTGCACAGACTTAACCACCATGCCACTAGGCTGGCCGTTTTATTGAGTTTTTATAATTTTTTTACAATAAATAATTGTTGAGTGTATACCAAATGGGATTGGCATGGTTGTGGTCCCTACCCTACTTCCACCCTTAAGAATTAAGATCTGAGAGGCTAAGTGATTGGATGAGCTACATAGACAGTACCAGGAACATTGGGCTTTGGAATCAGGCAGCTGACTTACTAACATAGGTTATTAAACATAAATAAACATGAATTCATGTCTTGGCTCTGTCACTCACCCTATGGTTTTGGGCAAATGACTTAATGTCTCTGTTAAGCACTTTAAAGACATTCTTGTTTAGTTTCAGAGCAAGTCTTGTTGAGGTAGATGATTCCTCAGGGAGAAGGAAGCAAAGACTCAGATAAGTTACATGCTTGCTCTTTTATACATATGTACTTGTGTGTGTGTGTGTATGTATATATACGTATATATGTATATGTATGTCAAGATTCATAATAATAGATTTTCATATTTGTTCATTCATAACCGAATAAGATAGGTAGGTAGAGGTGTCACCAGAGAGGAAATAAATGGTGCTTTGAAGGGAGAATTAGTTTTACACTTGGTTTGGGGTGAAGGAAGGCTTCCTGGAGAGGTAACATTTGAGGTGGGTGGGCTTTTTTGGCAGATGCTTGATAGCAGAGCGAGTCATGAAGAGCTCCAGCTTGGTAGACGGGTGGTCTGGTTCGAATCCTGGCTTTGCTGCTGACTAGCTGCTTGATCACAGAAAAGTTACTTCACTCCTCTAGACTATTGTTTCCTCTGTGAAATTGATATAATCACATCTCCCGCAGAGGGTTTTTGAGGATTAAATGAAGTAATACGTGTAAATTGGTTAGCCAAGTGCTTGGCATACAGCAAGGACTTGCCATTATTACTGTGGCATCATCATCATTACCGATAGAGATTGGTGGGGAGGCCTTTTCAGGCAGAGAGAATTTATTCTGTTCTCCTCTCTTGATAGATTATCAATTTTGATAAATGAACTTATGAATCACACACTGAATAACTGGGATTTAGTCAGGATTCTTCTTGAATTGCAGAATTTGTTGCAGACTGAAAAAACACTGATCACAAGCTCATGGTGTTTTATTGCTGTCCCTTGAGTTCAGAACTCACTGTCATTGATTAGGTTGGAAGGTTAATCTCTCCTGTTTATGTAACACTGTACTTTTCAAAATGCTTCCACAACTGTTAGTCAGTTGATCCTAACAGTAGCCTTGTGAGGCACGGAGAGTGGGAGGTATTATTTTTCAGGAAGCAGAATCCACAGGGCCAGGGGAAAGGCCTTTATGGCTGTTAGTAGCCATTCCAACATTCTAGCCCTGGTCTCCTGACTTACATTCTATTTTTTTCTGTAGTTTTCTGCGAATAGAAGTCTATCAGCAGACCTGAGTTTGCATTTAGTTGCTCGATTTACTAGTTGTGTGATCTTGTAAGAGTCATTTAATTTGTCTGTTTTTCCGTTTATCAAGTGGTGAGACTTTGAACCCCACAGGATTGTCTGTGATGCTGAATTTACTTTGTGTAATGCTTTGTAAGAACTGCTTTGTATAATGTTGTAGGGGAGTGTGTATTAAGATGCAAGTTTATTCACTAATTGGTGTCTGATCTGCCTAATGATAATGCAGGTAGGATATATTCCTATTTCTATATTGCGTTTAATGTTCTTATCCTGCTTCTTTGAGGCTAATATCCTTGATAGTGATGTGAGGGTTTCTATCTTGGGAAACCTAGGAGATCTGGGAGTGTTTGACAGGCGAATAATAGTTTACGAAATAACTGAGTCCATTTTTCACATCGTTACTTGTGTTGCTTGGTCTTTCTCCTTTGTCTGTCTGTCTCTCTCTCTTTTTTTTTCATTTGGCTTGGTATTACCTGGATGGTTGGACAATTTAAAGCTTTCTAGCAAATAAATAACGTCATTTTTAGAAGTTTGAAGTTTGTTTCCCACTGGAAATTCAAACAAGGGGACCCTTGTTACATATGAAGATCATTCTTCATGCGTATTGCCAGTTATTTATATACTGTTTTTCTCATGAGCTTCTGTCAGAGGTAGGTGAATATATAGTTCTATAAATACCATGTTAATTGGAAATTACAAAAGCAGAAATAGAGTAGAACAAATTGTTTTTATAGTCTTATTTTTTTTCCTGAAGAGTTAAATATATATATATATATGCATTTATTTATTAAGTGGTTGTTAGTTGTTATGAAAACCCTAATTTGAAATTTTATAATAACTGAGAAAATCTGCATTAAGGAAGAATTTTTCCATTTTACTTGTCCTTTTTCTGAACAGAAGGTTTGGAAAAAATACTGAGGTTGACTTGAAAGTGTCATTAGACTCTTTTGAGTTGGTGTCTATATTTTAAGGGTTAGGCGAGAAACAAGTCATCTTGTAAAAAGCAAGGATATTTTCTATGGATCATGGAAGTTTTTGTTCCCTTTCTAGTATGTAGCAAGCTAAGAATACTTTTTAAATTGCAGTTTTATGAACATTGTTGTATTGAATATACTATGAGTCAAATCATAGTATGTGACTTATACTCAGACGTAATAACTTAGGATACTATATCAGCAATTCATATTTTTTAAGTTATCCACATTGGAAAAATAGTATAACAGCTGTTTACAGTTGAGTAAATTTGACTTACATAAAAAAATTATACCCCAATCAGGAAGACCAAAACTCAGTTTAGTTAAAAATTTAACGTAGGCTAAGAAGCTTTTAAAAAAATTGGATATAATATGCACAGAATTGGATAATGGATTAGCTATAATCCTTGTTTATGACATGCTGTCATTGGCCCATGTATAGCCTGTTTTTATTTTATTTTTAAAAATTTAATAAGCCCTGTGAACCCACCACCAGAACAAAAGATAGGTCCTTGATAACCTACATCTGACTTTATAGGTTCCCCCCATCATCCTATCCCCATGCCTTCCTCCCACAGAATTCACAGCCTGAATTCTGTCTTCATCATTCCCTTGCTTTCTGTTTTTGTATAGCTTTATCACATCTTGATGGATTCTTAGAAAGTGTATCTTTTTTTTTTTAAATTTTTTGTTTATTGCAGTAACATTGGTTTATAACATTATATAAATTTCAGGTGTACATCATTATACTTCTATTTCTGCATAGATTACATCATGTTCACCACCCAAATACTAATTACAACCCATCACCACAAGCATGTGCCGAATTATCCCTTTCGTCTTCCTCCCTCCCCGCTTCCCCTCTGGTAACCACCAATCCAATCTCTGTCTCTATGTGTTTGTTTATTGTTGTTATTATCTACTACTTAATGAAGGAAATCATACGGTATTTGAGCTTCTCCCTCTGACTCATTTCACTTTGCATAATACCCTCAATGTCCATCCATGTTGTCACAAATGGCTGGATTTCATCGTTTCTTATGGCTGAGTAGTATTCCATTGTGTATATATACCACATCTTCTTTATCCATTCCTCCCTTGATGGGCACTTAGGTTGCTTCCAAGTCTTGGCTATTGTGAATAACGCTGCAATGAACACAGGGGTGCATGTATCTTTATGCATTGATGTTTTCAAGTTCTTTGGATAAATACCCAGCAGTGGAATAGGTGGATCATATGGTAGTTCTATCCTTGATTTTTTGAGGAATCTCCATGCTGTTTTTTTTTTAAAGATTTTATTTATTTATTTTTTCCCCCCAAAGCCCCAGTAGATAGTTGTATGTCATAGCTGCACATCCTTCTAGTTGCTGTATGTGGGACTCGGCCTCAGGATGGACGGAGAAGTGGTGCCTCGGTGCGCGCCCGGGATCCGAACCCGGGCCACCAGCATCGGAGCGCGTGCACTTAACCACCAAGCCACGGGGCCGGCCCTCCATGCTGTTTTCCGTAGTGGCTGCATCAGTTTGCACTCCCACCAGCAGTGTATGAGAGTTCCCTTCTCTCCACATCCTCTCCAACACACGTTGTTTCCTGTCTTGTTAATTATAGTCATTCTGATGGGCGTGAGGTGATATCTCATTGTAGTTTTGATTTGCATTTCCCTGATAATTAATGATTTTGAACATCTTTTCATGTGTCTGTTGGCCATCTGTATATCTTCTTTGGAGAAATGTCTGTTCAGGTCTTTTGCCCATTTTTTGATTGGGTTGTTTTTTTGTTGTTGAGATGCATGAGTTCTTTGTATATTTTGGAGATTAAGCCCTTATCAGATGTATGGTTTGCGAATATCTTCTCCCAATTGTTAGGTTGTCTTTTCGTTTTGTTGATGGTTTCCTTTGTTGTGCAGAAGCTTTTTAGTTTGATGTAGTCCCATTTGTTTATTTTTTCTATTGTTTCTCTTGCCCGGTCAGACATGGTGCTTGAAAAGATGTTGCTAAGACCGATGTCGAAGAGCGTACTGCCTATGTTTTCTTCTAGAAGTTTCATAGTTTCAGGTCTTACATTCAAGCCTTTAATCCATTTGGAGTTAATTTTTGTGTATGGTGTAATGTAAGGGTCTACTTTCATGTTTTTGCATGTGGCCGTCCAGTTTTCCCAACACCATTTGTTGAAGAGACTTTCTTTTCTTCATTGTATGTTCTTGGCTCCTTTGTCAAAGATTAGCTGTCCATAGATGTGTGGGTTTATTTCTGGGCTTTTGATTCTATTCCATTGATCTGTGTGTCTGCTTTTGTGCCAATACCATGCTGTTTTGGTTACTATAGCTTTGTAGTATGTTTTAAAATCAGGGAGTGTGATACCTCCAGCTTTGTTCTTTTTTCTCAGGATTCCTTTACTTATTCGGGGTCTTTTGTTGTTCCATATAAATTTTAGGATTCTTTGTTCTATTTCTGTGAAAAATGTTGTTGGAACTTTGATAGGGATTGCATTGAATCTATAGATTGCTTTAGGAAGTATGGACATCTTAACTATGTTAATTCTTCCAATCCAAGAGCACGGAATATCTTTCCATTTCTTTGTCTCTTCTTCAATTTCTTTCAGCAGTGTTTTATAGTTTTCCGTGTACAGCTCTTTCACCTCTTTGGTTAAGTTTATTCCTAGGTGTTTTATTCTTTTTGTTGCAATTGTAAACGGGATGGTATTCTTAATTTCTCTTTCTGCTACTTCATTGTTAGTGTATAGAAATGCAACTGATTTTTGTATGTTGTTTTTGTATCCTGCAACTTTACCGTATTCGTTTATTACTTCTAAAAGTTTTCTGGTGGATTCTTTAGAGTTTTCTATATATAAAATCATGTCATCTGCAAATAGTGACAGTTTCACTTCTTCCTTTCCAATTTGGATCCCTTTTATTTCTTTCTCTTGCCTGATTGCTCTGGCTAGGACTTCCAGTACTATGTTAAATAGGAGTGGTGACAGTGGGCATCCTTGTCTGGTTCCTGTTCTTAGAGGGATAGCTTTCAGTTTTTCACCATTGAGGATGATATTAGCTGTGGGTTTCTCATATATGGTCTTTATTATGTTGAGGTACTTTCCTTCTATCCCCATTTTATTCAGAGTTTTTATCATAAATGGATGCTGTATCTTGTCAAATGCTTTCTCTGCATCTATTGAGATGATCATGTGATTTTTATTCTTCATTTTATTAATGTGGTGTATCACGTTGATTGATTTGCGAATGTTAAACTATCCCTGCATACCTGGAATAAATCCCACTTGATCACGGTGTATAATCTTTTTAATGTATTGTTGTATGCGATTTGCTAGTATTTTGTTGAGGATTTTTGCATCGATGTTCATCAGTGATATTGGCCTGTAGTTTTCTTTTTTTTTGTGTTGTCCTTGTCTGGTTTTGGTATCAGGGTAATGTCGTCTTCATAGAATGAGTTAGGGAGCTTCCCCCCCTCCTCAATTTTTTGGAAGAGTTTGAGAAGGATAGGTATTAAGTCTTCTTTGAATGTTTGATAGAATTTACCAGGGAAGCCATCTGGTCCTGGACTTTTATTTTTGGGGAGGTTTGTGATTACTGTTTCGATCTCCTTACTGGTGATTGGTCTATTCAAATTCTCTACTTCTTCTTGATCCAGTTTTGGAAGGTTGTATGATTCTAAGAATTTATCCATTTCTTCCAGATTGTCGAATTGGTTGGCATATAGCTTTTCATAGTATTCTCTTATAATCTTTTGTATTTCTGAGGTGTCTGTTGTAATTTCTCCTCTTTCATTTCTGATTTTACTTATTTGTGCCTTCTCTCTTTTTTTCTTGGTGAGTCTAGCGAAAGGTTTGTCAGTTTTGTTGATCTTTTGAAAGAACCAGCTCTTGGTTTTATTAATTTTTTCTATTGTTTTTTTGGTCTCTATTTCATTTATTTCTGCTCTGATTTTTATTGTTTCCCTTCTTCTACTGATTTTGGGCTTGGTTTGTTCTTCTTTTTCCAGTTCCTTTAGGTGCATTGTTAGATTGTTTATTTGAGATTTTTCTTGTTTGTTGAGATAGGCCTGTATTGCTATAAACTTCCCTCTTAGAACCGCTTTTGCTGTATCCCATAAATTCTGGCATGTCGTATTTTCATTTTCATGTGTCTCCAGGTATTTTTTGATTTCTTCTTTGATTTCTTCGTTGACCCAGTCGTTGTTCAGTAGCATTTTGTTTAATTTCCACGTATTTGTGGCTTTTCTGATTTTCTTCCTATAGTTGATTTCTAGTTTCATACCGTTGTGGTCAGAAAAGATGGTTGGTATAATTTCAATCTTCTTAAATTTATGGAGACTTGTTTTGTGGCCTAATATGTGATCAATCCTGGAGAATGTTCCATGTGCATTTGAAAAGAACGTGTATTCTTTGGTTTTTGGATGGAATGCTCTGTGTATATCTACTAGGTCCATCTGTTCTAGTGTATCATTTAAGACCAATGTTTCCTTATTAATATTCTGTTTGGATGATCTATCCGTTGGTGTAAGTGGAGTGTTAAAGTCCCCTACTATTATTGTGTTACTGTCTATTTCTGTTTTTATGTCTGTTAATAATTGCTTTATATATTTAGGTGCACCTACATTGGGTGTGTAGATATTTACAAGTGTTATATCCTCTTGTTGGATTGTTTCCTTGATCATTATGTAATGCCCTTCTTTGTCTCTTTTTACAGTTTTTGTTTTAAAGTCTATTTTGTCTGATACGAGTACTGCTACCCCAGCTTTCTTTTCATTGCCATTTGCATGGAGTATCTTTTTCCATCCCTTCAAGAAAGTATATCTTTTTGATTTCGTTTTAATTTTACAACAAAGATATTCGGTTTGTAATCATTTGGGACTTAGTATTTTTACTTAATATTGTATTGCTGAGATTTATCCATATTGTTGCATGTCACTGTAGATCTTTCACTTTGCAGAATAATAATCCATTATATTAATGTACCATAGTTTATTTGTTCTCCTGGAATGGGCATTTTGCATGTTTTCCAGGTTTTTGCTATTGTGAACAGTTTTGCTGTGAACATTCTGAAACATGGCTCTTGTACATGTGTAAGTTTCTCTTCATGTATACCTAGGAGTAAAATTCTTGGGTAATAACGTATGGGATTATTGAGTTCATGAAAATTATGCCAAACGTTTTTTCCCACCATCAATTTATAAAAGACCTTATGAATCCATATCCTTTCCAACACTTGGTGTTGTTAGACTTTTTAATTTTTGCAACACGAATGGGTATAAAATGGTATTACATTTTTATTGGCCTTGTGTTTTTTTTTTCTTCTGTGAAATGCTTCTTCATGACTTTTTTCTGTTTTTTTACCTCGTGAGTTTGTGCTTTTCTTTTGGATTTTAAGTTGTCTTTATGTATTTTTGATACTTTTGTTGGATGTATGTGTTCCAAAGATCTTTTCAGTTTGTAATTTCTTTTTACTTTCTTTAAGGTGTTTTTTGATGACTGAAGCTTCTTGATTTTAACATACTCAAATATATTTTATTTTATAGTCAACACTTTTGTGTCTTTAAGGAATCGTTTGCTTTTCTTTTTCTCATTTTGTATGCCAGTATCTGTTAACATTACAGTTGACATTTATTTAAAGGCCTGAGATTGCAGTGGTAGAACAACAGAGAAGGAAGAAGATAGTTTAAGAAAATGAAAGCAGAATGGGAAGCATTTTGGAATACACCACTGCATATAGCTACTCATCGCTCATCCCCAAACCCCAGTAGAAAATAAGCCTTTTGGTAAAAGCCACATTCACATTTGTGCTTTAAGCTTAGGTACCTGAGTAGGGAATCACTGGTCTACTAGCATGGTTTTTCCCTAAACTCTCACCAGCCTATATGTTTCTTGAATGATTTACCCTTTCTCTGGACTTTTTATATATTTCAATTTCTCTTGTATAGTGACTCTTGATGAGAAAATGATTATGACCTTTGTGGTCCATTTAGACAAATATTAAAAGGATGTTACTTGTATATGTTATATATTGGAAAGTATTTTTATTGTTGAACTTTAAAATAGTTGGAATAAAGTTTAACCTAAAGAAATTTGTATTAAAGCATTCTGTAATAACACATTTTCAAAACTTTTTCCTGTACCCTGATTTTAAATTTCAAAAATACTTCACTTAAATGCAATTCTGATATTCATTCAGCTTATCAACAGCATTTGTATGGCAGATACCCATATCTCCTGTCACTTTCTATATATGCACTCTGTTCTCTAGCAGATTTGAATTCTGGAATCCCCTCCCCTCCAGAGCACACATGCATGCCGGTGTGCGCGCACACACACCCATCCACCCACTCACCGTACTCTTTCACAACCATCCTTTTCTATGTTGTTTGTGTTGTTGGAAAGTGTACATGGAGAACTTCTTGTGCTTTATTAATAAGGGTATGATTGCTGCCATCACAAAAATAACTTGTGTTTGTGTAGTGCTTTATCAAGTGCTTTTATATGCATTTTTTTAACTTTAATTCTTACCTAAAACCTGTGTGATTGGCAGGACAGGTTATAATCCTACTTTAGGCTGTGCTAATACTGAGGCTCAGAGACGTAAAGTCAGCACTTTCCTGGTACATTAAGTATTTTTTGGATGGATGGATAGATGAATGGATGAATGAATGAATGGCTAGTTGTTCTCACCCTAACGCCCTTTAGATTGTACCATAGCTTCAGATTTAGCTCTGCCCCAACAGAGGTCTTAATATATTGTAGAAACTAGAATGTGTATTGACTTTGACTTTTGCTTCCGGCTATGATGGAGTAACTGGTTCTGGACTAACTGTCTTGCCATAGAAAACCATGAAACTAGACAAAATATATGAGGGAACTCTTTTAGGCTTTGGGCAAGAGGGCTGTGATCTTGAAATTCATGAAATGAGCCCCATGATTGGCTCCTGCTTCCTGCCTGAGAACAATTTCCTGAGCTGGAGTCCAAGCAGAGCATGGTGGCCTAACCGTGCTGAGCTCAGAACTTGGGACAGCTAAAATGGCTAGAATCTTCAGGGTAGGATGCTGGAGAAGAGGAAGCTATATAGGGGGGGTTCCCAAATGTTTGTTTGTGGGTCCCTTGTGAATTCTTGACAAAGAGTTGGGCTGCCCATGAGGGAGAAAGACTGGAAGGTTTGTCAGAGTGGCTGCCCCAGGGTTGGGAATGGAACAGAGATACTAGAGGTTGTACAGCTGGGGGGATATTGGACCTCTGGCTCAGGAGACTTGAGAGACCTAATTGACACCCCAGGCTTCTGAGTGAAACACTAGAAAGAACATGAAGTAAAGCAGGGATTGGCAAACTACATCCAAGTTTTATTAAAACAAATTCATGCCCATTCATTTACGTATTGTTTGGCTGCTTTCACCCAATAATGGCAAAGTTCAGTAGTTGCCACAGAGACTGTATGGCTGGCAAGCCTACAATATTTACTGTTTGGCCCTTTGAGAAAAAGTTTTCTGACTTCTGCCCTAGAGTAAAGTCTACTTTAGACCTTCCCATAACAAATCCTATAATCAAATCCTGGCAAAATGTGCAGGGGAGACAGAACTTGGAAGTTGAGATCTGCCAGGTTAGAGTGACTTAGGAGAAACATCTTGGGCTTTCCATAGATCTGTCCTAATGAAAGTATTACTTGACTTTTTATTCCAAAATAGAATGTTTCTTTTTTTTAATTTAATGTGTGTGTGCGCGCACGCGGAAGATCAGCCCTGAGCTAACATCCATGCCAATCCTCCTCTTTTTGCTGAGGGAAGACTAGCCCTGAGCTAACATCCGTGCTGATCTTCCTCCACTTTATATGGGAGGCCACCACAGCATGGCCTGGCCTGACAAGTGGTGTGTTGGTGTGTGCCCATGTGTGCCCGGGATCCGAACCTGGGCCGCCAGCAGCGGAGCGCGCGCACTTAACCGCTACGCCACAGGGCCAGCCCCACAAAATAGAATGTTTCTGAGCCGTATTACTTCCTGTAGTGCTTTGGGACCTTCCTAACAGTGACAGTGACTTTAGCCTACACTCTAATACTTTGAAAGTCTTTGGTTATTCCCCTGGATGATTTTATGTAGGAATATGTTTCATTTCACTTAAAAAAAACCAACTTTATAATCTTCTTTGGTGAGGGAACTTTCTTGTATCTTCTATCCAATATCACTATTTAGTTTAAATTGAAAAATTTGCTAATCCCCAAAGGCTAAGACCAGAGCTAAAGTCGTTTCCTGCTTAAGAGGGCTAAGGTTCCTTTTGTTTTTGAATATTTTACACATGTGGACATAATTTAAAAAATATTTTGAATTTATAAATTGTTTCAGGCATTTGGATAAAATAGAACATAATAAATAACTATATACCACACACAGCTTTTTCACATGCTAACGTTTTGCCAAATTTACTTCAAATTATTTTCCTACGAAATAGTAGCTCAGATATGCACTGTGTGTGTATCCCTTCCTGATCCTGTTCTCTTCCTTCTTTTCCCAGTAATAACCACTCCTGAATTTTTTGTTTGGCATTAACTTGAATGTTTTTATACTGAAAAAAAGTGTGTGTATGTATCCATAGATTATATAACATTATTTTATGCATTTTCAAGCTTATATAAAAGGCATCACTTTGTACATATTATTCTGCCACAGAGAATAATAATAACAATAATATAACTAGCTTTTTCATTTAACATTGCTTTGAGTTTAGACATGATGAGGGGGCTGGCCCCGTGGCTTAGCGGTTAAGTGCGCGCGCTCCACTACTGGCGCCCCGGGTTCAGATCCCGGGCGCGCGCCGACGCACGGTTTGTCCGGCCATGCTGAGGCCGCGTCCCACATACAGCAACTAGAAGGATGTGCAGCTATGACATACAACTATCTACTGGGGCTTTGGGGAGAAAAAGGGGAAAAAGAAGGAGGAGGATTGGCAATAGATGTTAGCTGAGGGCTGGTCTTCCTCAGCAAAAAGAGGAAGATTGGCATGGATGTTAGCTCAGGGCTGGTCTTCCTCACGCACACATACACACACACACACACACAAAATATAGACATGATGAAATGTAACACTGTAGTTCATTAACCGCACAATTTATGTGTTCGTTCTTTTGTTGATGGACATATAGGTTTCTGGTATTTTGTGATCATAAAGAGTACTGCAGTGAACATTGGTGTTATCTGTCTTTATGTGTTGGAGTTTTTCTAGATAATGTAACCAGAAATAGGTTGCTTGTAGGATATCCACATCTTTGACTATTAGTTATTACTAAATTGCTCCCCAAGATGGTTTTATCCTTTTTTAATTTCACCTGCTTTGGTTTTGCACAGTTAAATAATTGATTCTCTAAAGCAGACATGTTGTGCCTGAAGAAAATATGACGTATGAAAATCTCATTTTACTACAGATGAATTGAAAGTTGGTCGTTTAGATTCTTGATAAATTTATTCTTCTTTAAAAACCTTATGGAAATGTTCAAACATAGACAAGTAGAGAGAACCCCCATCATCAATTTTCAATAATCATCAACATACAGCCAGTCTTATTTCACTCTTACTCATCCCCTCAACTAGATTATTTTAAAGAAAATCCCAGATTTTCGTATAATTTTATCTGTAAATACTTTAGTAGGTATCCCTAAAATATATGAACACCTCCCCTCAAAAAGAAACCCACACAATACCATTATCACCTTAGAAATAATTCCATAATGTTATCAAATATTCATTGTTCAGATTTCCCCAGTTATCTGGTTTTTAGTTTTATCTACAATATTTAAAATATGATTGCATTGTAAAAATGTATACTTTTAAGGAATAAATTTAATCTGTGTCATATAAAATTGTATTTGTAGATTTCTGGTTCATCATAGAATCATGTTTAAACATACAGTACCTAAAAAGTAATATAAGTGTAGTCCAAACCATTTACTCTATAAATGAAGGAATTGAGGCTCAGAGAGGTTAAGATTTGTTCAAAATTGGCCAGCTCATTATTGGCAGAGCTGGAATTAGGAGTCTAATCTTCTGACCCTAAATCCGTTGCTCTTACACTAATTACATTGTATTACCTATCCCATATTTTTCTTTAGTCCATTACCTCTATTGGTTTTCTAAATCTAGCATTTAAGTATTTTTTTCCAATGGCTTTTCATAAATATCAGACTACTGTACTGTCTGTACAGTACTAATCTTACGATTTACATCAGGGTGTATTTTAAAAGGAGTTTGTGAAAGGATTGAATTATGATATCAACACTTGTGCCAAAGATATTGAGCTGTTCTGAAAAGCTGCTTGTCTTTTCTGACCTAGATACACAGTTTCCAACTGTGGCAGAGGATGCCAGAAAGAGGAGAATGAGTGTTGGCAAGGGTTTAGAAATTAAATTGTTATATTACTGAAGGATCTAATATATTTCTTAATTTTTAGCACTGTTGTATATGAATAATTTTCTGTATTGATGTAGTACTTGGTGAATTTATGCATTTTTTGTAGTCAAAAACCTGTTGTTTATTTGCCGAGGTGAAAACAAGATGACTTCTATTTGTTTTGAAATTGGTGATTTTTAACATTATTGTCTGTTTATAACTAGGTTGCAGGTTCTGAGGTCGTTTTGCAAACCTAATTAAGAGAAATGATTGTGTCCATTCTGTTTCCAGATATGTTTTCTTTGCCATGCTCTGTTCTGTAGTATGGCAACAAAAGTCTTTTGAGAACCAAAGACACTGCAGCTTGTTTACCAAGGTGCTGGTTTAAGCTTCAGTGGTAAGTGTGCTGCAGTGGGCACAGGAGGACAGAAAACAATTGTTAACTGTTTCTTGGCACATTCATTACCCCTTTTTCCTTTTGATCAGAATTGTCACAAGATCTGTAAATTCTAAAGATAGTCTGATGACCTCTATCACAGCCTTTTAGTGAGAAGAAAATAAATAGCTACTGAGGCATGTACAGTTCAGGTGCTACTTCATGTTTGATCATGATTTAAAGGACTAGATCTCAAGTTGAGCTTTTAAAGATCACTGTGCAAAATTAAATAGACTCCTGCTCTTTGATTTGCTCGTGAAGTCAGTGATGTGAATTGAAAAGATGCTAGAGACCTGACCCCAGTTCTAGGGATAGCTTGGCTGGTGTGTGATCATAGACAAATCATTTAACCTCTTTGTATATTTGTGCTTTCATGTTTTATTTTTATTTTATTTTTTTGTGAGGAAGATCAGCCCTGAGCTAACATCTGCCAATCCTCCTCTTTTTGCTGAGGAAGACTGGCCCTGGGCTAACATCCATGCCCATCTTCCTCCACTTTATATGGGATGTCGCCACAGCATGGCTTGCCACGCTGTGTCTGGTTACGTGCCCGGGATCCGAACCGGCGGACCCTGGGCCGCCACAGCGGAGTGCACGCACTTAACTGCTTGCGCCACTCACTCGGCCCTGTGCTTTCATGTTTTAAAAGATTATAAAAGAAGTTTATACCATTCTATTTTTCTCTACTTTTCAGAGCTGTTTTGAGCATTGAATGTGATGCTGTATGAGAAAATACTTTGAGAAATTCATTTGAGTTTCTCCTTTGTGCCAGGCCTTGTTCTAGGTGCACAAAACAAAGGGTAAGCAAAGTAAAGGTATCATATGCCAATGGTAAATACTATGGAGAGAAATAGAACAGGATTAGAGGTGTGCCAGAGGAGGAGTTTCTGCTTTACATAGGGTGATGAGGGATGAGCTCATGTCAGGTGACATTTGAGCAGACACCTGAAGTAAGAGGAGTCATGTGGATGTCTGGGGTAAACTAGCAAGTGTAAAGGCAGCGGGGTTGGGGGTGGGGGAGATGTGAGTTGTTTGTTTGAGAAATAGCAAGGATATCAGTGTGGATGGAACACAGTGAGTGAGGAGGGGAGCAATAGGGGATGAGGCCAATAAGTTAACGAGAATCAGATTATTAGGGATTTATAAGCCGTTATAAGGTGTTTACTCAGAGACCAGAAGCCCCTGGAAGGTTTTGAGCAGAGGAATGACATGACCTAATTTAAATTTTAAAGGGAACGCTCTGGATGCTATTGCTGAGAATAAACTCTAGGTGGGGAAGCAAGAGAACAAGGTAAAGGTGAAGGATTTGGTGATGGATTAAATGTGGGATGTGAGAGGAAGAGAGGTATCAAGGATGACTCCCACGTTTTTGGCGTGCACTGTTGGAGGAATGGGGTAGTTGCCTTCTCTTGAGAGAGGGAAGATTGGGAGGAGCAAAATTTGTTTTTGTGTCTTTTGGGGGGAGGAGGTCAAGATTTGATTTGGGACACATTAAGATGTCTGTTGGACATCCAAGTGGATATGTTGATTATGTATTTGAATGTGAGTCTGGAACTCAGGGCAGTATGAATTTGGGAGTCCTGTGTTGATCGTGTTTAAAGCCTCAAGCCTGGATGAGATTGCCAAGGGAGTGCCTGTAAAATAGTGAAGAGATTAAGTGTGAGGGCTTAGTCCTGAGGCACTCCAGCATTTAGAGGTTGTGGAGATAAGAAAGAAAAGAAATGGTGGAGTAATTTATGAAGTAGAACTAAGAAAATGGTGTACTGGATGGAAGCCAAGGGAACGAAAATGTTTCAAGTAGGGAGCGGTCATCTGTGTCACCTGTTGCTGATAGATTGACTAAGATGAGGACTGAGAATTCTTCACAGCATTTACCAACACGAAAGTCTTAGGGGACCTTGACAAGAGCTGGTTCAGTGGAGCATTGGGGTGAGAGGCTGATTGGTGTGAGTTTAAGAGAGAATGGGAGGAGAGGAAATGGAAACCAAAAGTGTAAACTCAAAGAATTATGCCCTAAAAGGGGCAGAGAATTGGGCCGTGGGGAGGCAAGAGGTCAAGGAAAGTTATTCAAGAGAGAGGAGAGGGGGTTATTGCTGGAGTAATATCCCCAAGTAGGCAGAAGGGTCTGGGATCTAGTAGGATTTGAGTTGGGAGATTTCCATTAGGTAGGAATAGGGACAATTCGTTCATAATAACAGGAAGGAAGGAAGAAAAAATATATGGGAAAAGATGTAGAAAAATTGGTATTTTGCCTGAAATAGAAAGCAGGATGACTAGTCAAATGTGGGATATGAGAAGCAGATACAGATGTTTGAAGAGACAAGAGAAGATGTGAAATAATCGTTAGCAAAGTGGGAAAGTGAATGAATATTTGTTTTTTCAGTGGAGCTCCTTGGACATTGCAGGATGTTTAGCATCCCAGGGTACCAAATGCCAGGATTACCCACCTAGTCATTGTCACAACAAGAAAGCTCTATCTCACATTTTCAAATCTCCCAGGGCTGCAGAATCACCACTGTTTGAGAACTATTGATTATTGGGCCTTTTGAGGTTAGATCATGAATTTAGAAGAAAGATCAATTTGCACAATTGTGTGATTCTCCCCCCCCCCCCCCCCCCCCCCCGCCCAAGCCACATTCAACTTTCCAGGATTACTGGTATGGTTTGGCTAGGAGGGTTGGATTTAACCAGGGTTGTGGTTTTGCCAGGAGAGGATAACAAAGGGAATTGCTGGTGTGAGTGAGTGATAAATGATGGATTGTGTAATTTCAGTTGGGTAAGAGTGGAAGGGAAGGCTTGAGAAGAGTAAGAGACTGTGAAAGGTGGTAGATTAGTGGATTATGGGCCCTGATGGGTCTAAGGTAGGAACGAAGATGAGAACATTGGAGGAAAGGAATACAAGGAATGGAGAGTCCAGAATTTTAGGAGAGTCATCTAAGTGGTCACTGAAATTACTACTAATTATGCCGGGGGGGAGGTGGGGTCAGTGTGTCAGTGAGCTACGTAGTCAAGTCCTGAAGGAGTGGGAGGGGGTTTGGGAGATTAATCCAAGATGGGTGAAATAAGTCAAATAAGTAATGGAATTTGTACTTATAGAGGAAGAGTCAGAAATTCCTTGTAAGTCACTGTGATGATGACTGCCATGGAAATGTGTAGGAAGAGATGGAACCTTCTTGAATTTTGCAGTTATGGCACTCTCTAAGGAAAGATACATCTAGGGTTAAATTCAGATTTTTATTGAGCCTCTCCTGAGTGCAGGGCATTGTCCTTGGTGCTGTGGAGGTAAAGGGAAGTCATTTCGTTAAGGAGCTTATGATAAAAATAACTAAAACGGAGCAATAGAAATGTCATAAAGGAAGTTGAAAAAGTGCTGGATGGCTCAAAGAAGGAAGAAATAATATTAAACTCAAGTATTAGGTAAAGCTTCACGGGGAGGTAGATTTGAGATGGACATTTGGTAAATAGAACAATGACAAATCATGGTGGACTGGCGACTGCAGTGCAGGTAAGGGAAAGGTTTAACTTAGCAGTAGCACATTGCAAGGTGTTCCAGGGAAGAGACATTCCCGTTTTGGCTGGAACTGCAGTGGTGAGAGAAATGACAGGGAAAGAATTACATTAGTGTTGCACTATGCAGACCTTGGTGCCACACAGAATATCTTAATGGAATGCCAGTTGCTTAAGTAATGAATAGTCATTGAAGGTTTTGAAGGGGGAGCCTGATGTTCTTAAGGTGAAGTTTTTTTCCCCGAAGATGGGCTGAAGTGGGGATAGAATAGTGTGTATAGATAGAGAGAATAAATTCCTGTAAATGGTAAAACACGGCAAAACTCTACACGGTAGTATACAAGACTTCCAAATATAGGTATCTTTGAATTATCCTTAGTAGTAAAACAAGGGCCAAAACTCAGGATTTCCATTCTCATGTGGTATCCCTGTTTTGGTTTTGTTTTTTTCTTTTTTGTGAGGAAGATCAGCCCTGAGCTAACATCCGATGCCAATCCTCCTCTTTTTGCTGAGGAAGATTGGCCCTGAGCTAACATTTGCCTGTCTTCCTCTACTTTATATGGGACGCCGCCACAACATGGCTTGACAAGTGGTGCATCGGTGTGTGCCTGGGATCCGAACCTGCGAACCTTGGGCTGCCAAAGTGGAGCATGCACACTTAACTGCTACGCCACTGGGCCAGTCAGTCCCCGTATCCCTGTTTTTAATTCAAAGAGCTTGTCTCATTTATAAGTTTTCTTTACTTGGCTTCAGAACAGCACAGTCTTAATTTTCCTGCTACCTCTCAGGCCACTCCGTCTCTGACTGTAGTTGTGCCTCTTCTTTCCTTCTACTTTTCCCGTTCACTAGTACACCTACTACTCCCTTGGTGATCTTGGGGCTTTACATACTACCTATATGCTTAAAAGTACCAAATTTATGTCCTAATCTAGACCTCTCTTCTAAACTATAGGTTCTTATCCAGTTGCCTATTTGGATATCTAATAAATATCTCAAATTCAACATGTCCAAAACTGAATTCCTGATCTTAATCCCCAAACCTGCTCTACCTGTACCTTCCCTAAACTCCATTGCTCAGGCCAGAAACCTTGAAGTCAATCCTGATGCCTCCAGTTCGCTCACACTGCACATCCATTCTGCTAGGAAGTCCTGTCATCTTTACCTTCAGAATATATCCATAATTTGATCACTAAATTTCCTAAGTGGTCTTCTTCCCTTTACCCTTGCCCTCTCTACTATGTATCTCAACATATCAATCATAGTGACCTTTTAAAAATATGGATCAGATATTGTCACTTCTCTGCCCAAAACCCTCTAAGGACTTCTCCTCTCACTCAGAGTAAAAGCCACAGTCCTTAAGGTAACTAGAAGGAACCTCTGTATTAGGAGTTGACACACTATGGGCTATGGACCAAATTTAGCCCACCACTTGTTTTTATATGACCTGTGGGCTAAGAATGGTTTTTATATTTTTAAATGGTTAAAAAAATAAAAAATTGGGGCCGGCCCAGTGGCATAGTGGTTGGGTTCAGACACTCTGCTTCGGCGTCCCGGGGTTCCCAAGTTCAGATCCTGGGTCTGGACCCACCCATGGCTTATCAAGCCATGCTGTGGCAGGTGTCCCACATATAAAGTAGAGGAAAATGGGCACAGATGTTAGCCCAGGGCCAATCTTCCTCAGCAAAAAGAGGAGGATTGGCAACAGATGTTAGCTCAGGGCTAATCTTCCTCACCAAAAAAAAAAAAAAAACAAAAAAACAAAATCAAAAATTGATATTTTATGACATGAACATTATATGAAATTGAAATTTCAGTGCCCATAAATAAAGTTTTATTGGAACACAGCCACACTCATTTGTTCACATATTGTCTATGGCTATATTTGCTCTGCGAAGGTAGAATTGAATAGTAGAGACCTTATGGTTCTAAAAGCCTTAAGTATTTATCATCTGGTCCTTTCAAGTTTGCCAACCTTTGCCCTATATGATGTGATCCCTCACTCTCACCCCTCTGTCCTCGCTGCCCTTCTCTCCCCCACTCACCCTACTCCTGCCATCCAACCACATTGGTCTCCTTGTTGTTCCTCCGCCTAACCAGGCACACTCTTCCTTCACCTGCCAGGAACGCTCATTCCATAGATATCTGCATGGCTAACCCCCTCACCCCATCAAGTCTTTGCTCAGGTGTCACTTTCTCAATGAAGACTGACCACCTGTTTAAAATTGCACTCTCTCTCTATGGTACCTGCGTGCACTTGCACTTTTACCTGCTTTCTCTTTTTTCCATAGCACTTCACACCTTCTAACATACTGTTTAATTTGCTTATTTTTACTTTTATTGTTTTTCGGTTGTATTCCCCCCTCTGGACTTAAACCATAAGGGCAGGGATTTTTGTCTCTTTTGTTCACTGATGTATCCTAAGTGCCTAGAACAGTGTCTGGCATGTTATAGGTGAATTATTGGTTCTTTCACCAAATGAGTCATCTAACAGGCTGATACAATTCTGTCACCCAAGTGTTCTGTCAGGGATTGGGAAGGGCTAGTGTCCATTTATTTCAGTGAGGAGATGTGTTTTCCTGTTCACCACTTCTTTTGATTGGTTACTCGATAACATCTTTTCCGTTTTGCTCACTGATTGTAAGTATTCAGAAAGCAGTCTGGTTCCACTTAGCTGGCTCGAAAAGTGCATTTTATGTTAGGATTGCAGCCATCGTGCCACCCTTGTTGAAACTGTTAACTGAGAAGAGACCTTCTGGCCTGAGCCCGGTGTTGCAAGGCTTCAAATGATATGGTGGGATTGAGGTTTTCTGTCATTATAGGTGTTTTTGGGTGGGGATGAATAGCTGGATTTTTGTAATTTATAGGTTTTTCAGTTTAGCTTTCCCCTCTGTGCCTTTTTTATATATATAAAAAAGGAAATTTCCAGAGGAAAATGCTGAAATTCAGTATTCTTTTCATATTAGTATTGTACAGAAACTTAATGCCATCATACAGAGAAAATTTAATTTATTTGAAGGGATTTGGGGAAGTACTGAATTTATGTGTATTTGCTCTTCTCTTAGTGTGTTCTGAGTTGATTCATCTTTGTATCCCCTATACTATCAAGCATAGTACCAGATATAGAATAAGCAGTTAATTAGTATGTATTTACTCATAAATCTCGCATAATTTATCTTAAAATGATCCTTTTGGTGTATCAGTGAGGTGTCATTTTCTAATTTTATCTTACCCATCTTACCCATGTGATTGTTCATGTATAATGGGGAAGTAGAGCCTGGATGTTTTATTTTTACATAGCTTCTTTTCGAGAGGTTGCATACATTAGTATTAACAAAATTTAAAGTTTTCTATTCAGTTACTATTTTGAGGGTAAATAATTTCCTAGATTCTATGTCACAATGTTTGCAAGACATTACTTGGAATTTTTCAAGAAAATAAGTATATTTAAATAATTTTTTACCTTAATTTTTAATATTTTCTCCTATTTGGATTTCAGAAAAATTCCTGAATATTTGACTAAGTTTTACAGTTGAATATAGAGAGCATAATTGTTCTTCAGTTTTGAAAGTTGCTCCTAGGAAAAGGGTCTAATATTCATACATACAAAAACCTAGCTTTGGGGCCTGCCCGGTGGCATAGCGGTTAAGTGCACGTGCTCTGCTTTGGCGGCCCGAGGGTTCCCAGGTTTGGATCCCAGGCGCGCACCGATGCACCGCTTGTCAAGCAATGCTGTGGCGGCTTCTCACATAAAGTAGAGGAAGATGGGCACGGATGTTAGCCCAGGGCCAATCTTCCTCGGCAAAAAGAGGAGCATTGGCATCAGATGTTAGCTCAGGGCTTATCTTCCTCTCACACACACACAAAAATCCTAGCTTTGCAGGCTGGGTAGCCTGACATTTAAAGCCTTTCACCTTTAAAGCTTCAGTTAAAAAAGAGATACACCACCACCAAAAGTACAGTCCATGAAAGGAAAAGTTGGAATTCATTAAAATTAAAACTTATGCTCTACGAAAGACACTGTTAAGAGGATGAAAAGACAAACCACAGATGGGGAGAAAATCTTTGCAAAACACATATCTGATAAAGGACTGGTATCCAAAATATGCAAAGAATGCTTAAAACTAAGCAACAAGAAAACAGACAACCCAATTAAAAAATAGGTAGAAGAACTGAATAGACACCTCACCAGTGAAGATATACGGAGGGCAAAGAAGCATATGAAAAGATACTCGGCATCATATGTCATCAGGGAATTTCAAATTCAAACAGTGGTGAGATACCACTACACACCTATTAGAATGGCTAAAGTCCAAAACTTAGACAACACCAAATGTTAGTGAGGATGTGGAGCAACAAGAACTCTCATTTGTTGCTAGTGGGAATGCAAAATGGTACAGCCACTTTAGGTGAAAGACAGCCTGGAAGTTTCTTACAAAGCAAAACATAATCTTACCCTCTGATCCCATGATCGTACTCCTTGGTATTTACTCTGATGGATTGAAAACTTATGTCCACACAAAAACCTGCACACAAATGTTTATAGCAGCTTTATTTATAATTGCCAAAACTTGGAAGTAACCAAGGTGTCCTTCAGTAGGTGAATGGATAAACTGTGGTACATCCAGACAGTGGAATATTATTCAGTGATAAAAAGAAATGATGTGGAGGAATCTTAAATGCATATTGCTAAGTGAAAAAAGCCAATCTGAAAAGACTACGTAGTGTATGATTTCAACTATTTGACATTTGGAAGAGGGAGAGTTGAATAGGTGGAGTGTGGGATTTTTAGGGCAGTGAAACTGTTGTGTATCATTTTATAATGGTGGATGCATATCATTATACGTTTGTCAAAACTCACAGAATGTACAACACAAAGAATGAACCCTAATGTAAACTGTAGACTTGAGTTAATATTTTATTAACATTGGTCCATCAATTGTAACAAACCTACCACACTAATGCAAGATGTTAATAATAGGGGAAACTGTGTGTGTGTGTGTGTGTGTGTGTGTGTGTGTGTGTGGGGAGAAGGGGCATATGGGTTTTTCTCTACTTTCCATTCAGTTTTTCTGTAAATGTAAACTACTCTAAAAAAATAGTGTCTATTAATTGAAAAAACAGAGGTAGATAAAAAAAAGTGATACACATACACACATACCTGTACATATACATTCCACCTGCTGCATAAAGCTACTCTTACTTAATAAGAGGAGCACAGCTGATAGATTTTTCTAAGCTTTGTTTTTCAGAGTAATGTACACATATGTAGAAACAGAATGTTTTATTTGATATTTGAGGGTATTTTTTCCCCCCAGGCCATTTGTTGAGTGTATACTATTTGGCAGATAACTTTCAGGTATTTTTTTTTTTTATTGATGTCTTAATAGTTTATAACATTGTGAAATTTTGGTTGTACATTTTCGTTTGTCAGTCACCATATACATGTCTCTCTTCACCCTTTGTGCCCACCCTCCCCCCCACTTTGCCCTCTGGTAACCACAATACAGTTCTTTCTGACCATGTGTTGGTTTATATTCCACATATGAGTAAAATCATGCGGTGTTTGTCTTTCTCTTTCTGGCTTATTTCACTTAAAATATTACCTTCCAGGTCCATCCATGTTGTTGCAAATGGGACAATTTTGTCTTTTTTTATGGCTGGGTAGTATTCCATTGTGTATATATATACACCACATTTTCTTGATCCAGTCATCAGTCGAGGGACACTTGGGTTCCATTCTAACAGGCGTGAGGTGATATCTTAGTGTTGTTTTGATGTGCATTTCCCTGATGATTAGTGATGTTGAACACCTTTTCATATGCCTGTTGGACATCTGTATATCTTCTTTGGAGAAGCGTCTGTTCATTCCCTCTGCCCATTCTTTGATCGGGTTGTTTGTTTTTTTGTTGTTCAGTTGTGTGAGTTCTTTATATGTTATGGAGATTAACCTCTTGTCAGGTGTTTGTTTTGCAAATATTCTCTCCCAGCTGGTGGGTTGTCTATTCATGTTGATCCTGGTTTCATTTGTCTTGCAGAAGCTCTTTAATCTGATGAAGTCACACTTGTTTATTTTTTCTTTAGTTTCCCTAGTCTGACTATGCATGGCGTCTGAAAAGATTCCTTTATGACCAATGTCAAATAGTGTGCTGCCTATATTTTCTTCTATGAGTTTTATAGTTTCAGGTCTCACCCTCAGGTCTTTGATCCATTTTGAGTTAATTTTTGTGAATGGCGATAGCAGATGGTGCACTTTTCATTCTTTTGCATGTGGCTGTCCAGTTTTCCCAACACCATTTATTGAAGAGACTTGCTTTTCTCCATTGTATGTTCTTAGCTCTTTTGTCAAAAATTAGCTGTCCGTAGATGTGTGGTTTTATTTCTAGGCTTTTCAGTTCTGTTCCGTTGATCTGTGTGTCTGTTTTTGTACCAGTACCATGCTGTTTTGATTACTATTGCTTTGTAGTATGTTTTGAAGTCAAGGATTGTGATGCCTCCAGCTTTGTTCTTTTTTTCTTAGGATTGCTTTAGCGATTCGGGGTCTTTTGTTGCCCCAAATGAATTTTAGTATTCTTTTTTCTATTTCCGTGAAGAATGTCATTGGGATTCTGATTGGAATTGCGTTGAATCTGTAGATTGCTTTAGGTAATATGGACATTTTAACTATGTTTATTCTTCCAATCTATGTGCATGGGATATCTTTCCATTTCTTTATGTCATTGATTTCTTTCAATAATGTCTGATAGTTTTCATTGTGTAGGTCTTTCACTTCCTTGGTGAGATTTATTCCTAGATATTTTATTCTTTTTGATGCAATTATAAACAGTATTATCATTTTGAGCTCTCTTTCTGTTAGTTCGTTATTAGCGTACAGAAATGCAACTGATTTTTATAGGTTTTAGGTATTTTTTTAACCTGTCTCATTTAGTTTGAAGTAGCTACTGTTCACCGGATTGCACAGATGAGAAAGCTCTGGCTCAGAGAAGTGAAGTGGGAAAGCTGGTACTTGAATCTAGGCCTGTCTGACTCCAAAGCCTGTGTGCTGTACAGCCTTCGTGATTCACATAGACATATTTTTTGAAACAGTTAAAGTTTATCCCCTAATGTAAGTGTGAGTGCCTTTAGAGTGAAAATATTATTGAAAGAGATTGTCTGTGTTTGAATCTTGGCTCTACTGTGTACTTTTGCTTTGTGATTTTAGTTAGGTTATATTGCCTCTTTGTGCTCTAGTTTCCTTATGTGTTAAATGGAGACAGTAATTGAGATTGTTGTGAGGATTAAATGAATTAATGTATGAAAAGCTCCTAGAACAGAATGCCTGGTACAGAATCTGAGTTCCATATATGTTATTATTATTTTTTTTTATGTGAGGAAGATCAGCCCTGAGCTAACATCCATGCCAATCCTCCTCTTTTTGCTGAGGCAGACTGGCCCTGGGCTAACATCTGTGCCTATCTTCCTCCACTTTATATGGGACACCACCACAGCGTGGTCTGACAAAACGGTGCTTCAGTGCACGCCCGGGATCCAAACCCGGGCCACCAGCAGCGGAGTGCGTGTACTTAACCACTAGCCACTGGGCTGGTCCCCATGTATGTTAAATATTAATTAGGAGTGGAATATTTTCTCATTTTATAGATATAGGAAACTGAGACCCAAAGAATTTTCTCAGTCATCTAGCTTTTTAAGGTCACATAGCTGTTAAATGGCAAAGTTGAGTTGTTTTTATTTCAAGGCCTGAATTTTATCCACTACGTTAACCATTTTTTAAAAAGAGAAATTCTTTAAGAATGTGTTGTAGTTTCTCCCTATCTGCTTAAGTATGCCAAATACAATTTATCTTTTTTTTTTTTTCAGTCAGATGGATACAGCAGGGAATAAGCATTGGACTGCAATTTAGGTTCTGGACCTGGCCTTGTCTCTGATTAGTTGTGTGATCTTAATATCTCTGATTGTAGTTCATTTATAAACTGAAGGGTGAATGGAGTTGGGCCAGATAATTTCTAAGTTCCTTTTACAGCACCAACAGAATATGATTCTGAGATACACTGCTTTTATCATGAATTATTGCATTATGCTATAATACCTTGAAGTTCCCAGAGCTTCTTGATGTATGCGTAGGTTGGTTACTCTCTATGCCAAATGACTCGAGTGCTATACTTTTATATTGGTGATCCACAATCTCCCCACTACATCAGCTTTTTCTTAACGTTCTTCCCACTTCTCTGCTTTCAGTCTACTTTTTTAATATGGTTGTTTTATTGGTTTTATCTTTTGACAGAGAAGTTTGTGGATTTTGTTTTCAGTTCTTAACTGAACACATAGCAATCTGTCTTGGCTGCTGGATTCACAGCTAAGTACTGTATGATTGAATCCCCTAGAATGGAGTAAGGTTGGGAATGGAAAATTCCCTAGACTCTAAAGTTGTGTAGTGCTATCTTTATACGGGAGGTATGATTTTAGTGACAAGAGGATCTTTGAGATGTCTCTTACCATGGGATCATGTGTTAGTTTGTTTCTTAACTTTATTGTATAAAAGGACTCCATGAATTGCAGCATGTGTGTGTTCTTTCCTTACCTTGATGTGATATTTGTAATAATCAAAATAAGTTCCATTTATTAGTTCAGTTACATAATCATTTTTATGATTGATTAAAATTGAGCTTCATTGGCTTATTTCAGGTGGATTTTGTAAATCAGAGTCAGGGAAGTTGGTTACAGGATATGAATAGTTTTGCATGTAGGTCACAGCTGAGTATCATTTGACTGGAATCATAGGTCTGCTTTTTCATTTGCAGTATTGGGGAGAGTTAAATATCACACCTGTAACTTTCCTCGTCCCAAAAGTTCAAAAAAAGATTTTCTTTCTTTAGGATAGCAACTGATAGTATTAGGAAACTGTTATAGACAGTAGTCTTATAAGGAGATTTCCTTATTTAAAGGAAATTTAATTTAAAGGAAGCTGTTTGTGAGTTTATATACTCGGTGGTATGTAAATTATTCCTGATCCACATAGTTAAAGCATGTGTTCTATTTTATTTATTTTTTTTGAGGAAGATTAGCCCTGAGCTAACATCTGTTGTCAATCCTCCTCTCTCTTGCTGAGGAGGATTGGTCCTGGGCTAACATCTGTGCCCATCTTGCTCTGCTTTATATGGGACGCCGCTGCAGCGTGGCTTGACAGTCAGTACTTCTGTCTATGCTCGGGATCCGAACCCACAAATCCCGGGCCGCCAAAGCGGAGTGTAGGATCTTAACCGCCATGCCACCAGGCTGGGCCTGCATATGCTCTATTTTGATGGTCACTCTCTAGTTGGTTTTTTTGTTTTGTTTTGTTTTTTGACAGCTGGACTTAGAATATATAAGGATTTCATCAATGCTCAGAAGAGTTTACTTTTACCTATCTGGAATAAAATCTCATAAAGGTGGAACAAAGGTATAATAAAATAGTGATTAGGCCTCTGGGCAGAAATATACAGTGGGATTCTGGCCAGAGTCATCCATGGGTAATGAAGTCAGGATCTAGTAAATATTCAGGAGTCTGACATAACAACAGTACCTATAGGTTGAGGGGGATGTAGGGTCTCTTGGGAGTTAGGAGAACAGAGCCAAAAAAGCATTCTGAATTTTAGGCCTAAAAATGATTAAAGAAGAAACGTTGTCTGATGGCAGTATCAAATGGAAAAGCCTCATGGTTACAGTCAGCTGTGGTGCTATATTTTCATGTGTCTTATCTACTTTTCGAATAGGTCTGACTAATGTCAATTTCCAAAGGAATATTTCACGGTTAATTGCAACATTGTTGCCACAATGGTAGTATTATTTTTTCAGGTGGTATTTTCTATTGAATCTGTGTCTGTTAATATATTTATCTCACTGAGTGCAAGTCAGTCGGCTGCTGCATTGTGTCTACCAGGAGGGTTACTTTTCTCGCCATATCACATAGGCTCTCGGGCCCAGGCCTTCAAAGGTTACAGTAGTTTTTTGTTTGAAATGAGGTAATTTTCCTCTATAGAGATTGTTTCTTTTTATTCAATAACATATTTAGGGGTTCCACAGTCAGATATGAAGCTAATCATAAGTAAGAATTTTTGAAAAGTTATTTTTCTTTTTCTCTTGCCAGGTGTATTCTGGAGAACAGGTCTTCAAACATCCTTACGGTATTTACTCTGAGCTGTCAGGGGACTCAGGCTTATGAGGAGGTACTGCCACACAAAACAGTGTCTAGTGAAGACAACAAGAAAGAGGGGAAAGGATCGGAAAAAGAAACTAAAACACCATAGAAAACCATGGTAGGTTATTATTTACGTTTCCTTAATTTAGTTAAAAAGATTCCAATAGTTTAAAATTGGAAGTGTTAACAATGAGGGCAGGTGAAAAACAATGGTGTTGATTTTTGGTTCTAGTGTATCAGATGAAGATGGCACTCTGCTATTGAAGCAAAGCAAATGAGTTCAGATTTATTACGAGCCCTTTAAACCACAAGATGGAGCCCCATGAGCCTGCAGGCCATAAATTATTAAATACAAAGGAGAGAATACTCATAAATAATATTTTCTAATAAAACTGGCGTTAGCAAACTGATACAGATGGCTAAGGTGAACTTGAGCTTGGAATTATGTAATTTTTCTGTACTACCCGAATTTCAGTTTTTTCCTATGGAAATTAAAAATCCTGAACCAATCTGTTAATTAGTGATATGAATGGTGTAGAAGTTTATAAAATGTGTGCGTATTTAACTCAAAAGGCCAGCTTTTTTCCACATGCTTTTAAAATAATAGGGTCAAGTGTTGGGTATATTGGGGTCATGGAACTGAATATCAAGGAAACCTTGCTTTTTGTGGAAAGTTCATACTTAAATTGAATTTGAAATATTAGATGAGGTCATAACCTCTGGTGCTTAGTTTTTTAATTGGTAAAATGTGCTGAACTTTTTCCCCCTATTGGTTCTGGAGGATGTTGTGTGAATTTTTTTCCTAAGTATAAGTGAGAAAAAGCTTAAAAAAGATGTTATAAGTGGGAGAAAAAGCACAAAAATATTAATCATCAGTATGTTTGAAATATGTTGTTTAGCAAGTTTGATGATGTTTCTTTAAGTGTTCGATTTCTAAAAAATTTGTTCTGGGGATTATAACTTAGTTGACTTGCTCTTTAGAGAAGAAATTCTAATATTTTAGTTCTGGATGGCGGGGAAAAAATGTTAACTTGGGATTTTCTCTGTTATTTAGTTTTATGGTGAGATGTAAAAAAACGACAATGTGACTTGTGTTTCCTCCCATATGAATTATTTGCCTCTTCAACTCCTTTATGTATTATAGTCTTGATGTTCTTACAACTTAAAGAAATGCTTCATATATATTAATTTGTCATACTTGATGAAAATTCCTTTCCTATTTTATTCATTTTAAATTTAGCTTCGATTTTCTAGTGTAGAAATTTTTTTATGTAGTTTAATTGGTTGGTAGGTGTTTTCCAATTTCTTCTATTGCTTTGCTTCTTAGATCTCAGGGATTTTTTTGACTTTGCTTATTTATTTATTTATTTATTTATTTATTTATTTATTTATTTATTTATTTATTTTGATCGAGGTCACATTGGTTTATAATATTATAGAAATTTCAGGTGTACATCATATTTTGATTTCTGTGTAGACTGTTGTGTTCAACACCAAAAGTCTAGTTGCCATCCATCACCATACGCATGTGCCACTCTACCCCCTTTTGCTCTCCCTTAGATCTCAAATTTGAATGAGAACTTTCTGTTTCTGCATAGTTCTTCTAATTTAATTTTTTAATACAGTTATATGTTACTTAACAGGGATATGTTCTGAGAAATGTGTTATAAGGCTATTTTGTTGTGCAGACATCATAGAGTGTACTTAAACAAACCTAGATGGTATAGCCTACTATACACCTAGGCTATATGGTACTAATCATATGGGACCACAGTCGTATATGTGGTCCAGTCATTGACTGAAATGTCATTTGTTATGTGGCACATGACTAACTGAGTACAGTCATGTGTTTCTTAACGACAAGGATACTTTCTGAGATGTGCATCGTTAGGTGATTTTGTTGTTGTGTCTGCATCATAGAGTGTACTTATATAAACCTAGGTGATATAGCCTACTACACACCTAGATGATATAGCCTACTACACGCCTAGGCTTATGGGACCACTGTTATGTGGTCCCTCGTTAACTGAAACATCATTATTCGGCGCATGACACTTAGTCACTCACCATAAAACTAAATGACAAAGAAAATCCCTATTTAACCTTTTTTCTGCTTCCTTTTATAGGGGACAATGATACTGTAGTATTAATTTACTAAAATCCAAATTAATATGATTTTTAAACATTCATTTTTGAACAAAAGAGACAAGACTGGTAAAAGAATTGCACATATTTTATTTTGTGATAAAGACTTTAAAACAAAATACCATCTACTAGTACATAATTTCATGTAAGTAAAGAGACTGTAGCCACCCTTTAAATGGAATACTTTATTTGTACTTTATGGAAACTCACCAAGTTGTCCTTGTTCATTTTGTTGTGTACTGGTACAAGTGTCTTCATGGTATTTGTACATTTGGAAATATTCAAAGGTTTTTGGATGTGTGACTCATAAGTGTGAAGGATCTACTCTATTAAATTTTCATGAAATTCATTCTATTTCTAGGCTCTAATCTGCTCTACTGATTTCTGGGCCAGCATGTCATTTTAATTATTGCTTTTTAAATTTTTGATATTTTGTTTTAGTATAATGGTACCACCCATCCCTCTTAGTAGAATATTTCTTGATACTCACTGATTTTTTTTTTCCCCAAGTGAGCTTTAAAATTATTTTTGTTTAGTTTTTTGTTGAGTATTAAGTAAATCTATCCTGAGGAGATTTTGATTGAGAACGTAATACATTTGTAAATTAGTTTGGGAAGTTGATTCTTTTGCAATGTGTATTTTCCGCATTCTGGAATCTGGAATGTCTCCTACTAATCTATTTTAAAAACTAAAGCCTTACACCAAAAGTTTGATGCCAAATAGTAAACAACATTCTAATGTGATCCATAGTTTTTCTATAGTGTTCACACATAACTTTGTATTTTGTATTATTACTGTATTATGAAATCTCAATTTTTCAATGTGTAAAAGTCTCTAGCAGTTTGGAAAGTAGTGACTGGGTATCATGAGTCACCATCATGCATTTCTAGATACTGCCTCAAAGCTGGGAAGTATCTGTTTTTCACAGATGATGGGTGATATGGGTGACCTTTTTTGAAGTGGTGTTCAAAACACACAGATTCAGCTAAAAGGTAGCATATACGTAATATGGAGTGTGACTGGGTGACCCTTACCAAAACATGAATGAAAAATCTCTAATTTTCTGGTGTAGAGTTCAATAGAATGGAGTTTTACTTCCTATTCCTGAGCAGTTTTTTATTTTCTCAACCTTAACTATTTCACAATGGTTTAACAATTAATGCTGTGACCTGACATAAATATATTTGTATGTCATCCTTTTCAGGTAACATTTCTTTTATTGAAGTAATTATTTTCTTTCTCCTTCTGACAGAGATCTATTAGATCTTTTGCCAATGATGATCGCCATGTTATGGTGAAACATTCAACAATCTATCCATCTCCGGAGGAACTTGAAGCTGTTCAGAATATGGTGTCTACTGTTGAATGTGCTCTTAAACATGTCTCAGATTGGCTGGATGAAACAAATAAAGGCACAAAAACAGAGGGCGAGACAGAAGTGAAGGATGAGGCCGTAGACACTTATTCCAAGTGAGTATGGCCTGACCTTTGTGGCACTTTACTATAGTCCTCAGAAAAGCCCAGGGTCCCATCCCACTGGATTTTGTTTGGAGTATGATGTTCTGTGGGTTTTCTCATTTATATGACTGTAAACAGGGAAGTAAATGTTTGTGGAATTTTTCTGAGTTAATTTTGAAAGGAAAGCAAAAGGGAATAATGATTAGACTAGAAAAAGAAGATGGACCTGTTCAGGATATCTTTTGAGAGTGCACCAAGTCCTTTAAAATATTCTCTTTTGGAGGTTATGATACGTCATCTTTTTTATTTGTTGGTTTAACCTCCTAAATTTGGAAATAAATAGTAGTGTTTTTGGTCTCTGGGGAAATCATAAAATGTCATTTTTGTCAGGTATTTTAAAATCCTGATGTAGAAGAAAGAGTGCAGGAAAATGTATTCTAAAGGTATTTTTTACTGTATCTACTTTATTGATTCCCAGGATCCAGCAGTGTCTTGCATGTAATAAATGCTCATTGGATATTTGTGGAGTGAATGAAGGCCTAATGGGAGCCAGAGTCTTCAACAGTTAGAGCAGAGTATTCTCAGTGCTGCAACAGTAGTAAGAGATTAGTGAGATGAAGCTGAATGATAACCGGAGTCAGATCATGAAACTTTTTATGCCATGCTAAGCTTAGAGTTACTGTTTTGAGCAATGTCACTATGATTGGAATAAGTATATGATTTACTTTGAAAGACGAAGCTCATTTGACTGTACTGTATTAGTAGAATTAGGACGTTACTTTGGCTACAACTTGTAAATTGGGAATAGGGGTTACAGAATTTTTTCTGCAGCTGTCAATTCTAAATCAATGTGATAAGTAGATAAAGAATAGTAGGAAAGTATTGCTAAATTGATTTTCTTCACCGAAAGATAGCATAACATTTTCATCTGCAGATGAAAGATAATCAGTATTAGTTTTCAGCTGAAGGACATAATTCCTTGACTTTGTTAACTATTTACAGGTAATATATACATTGTATTGTAGATTTGTCAGCTTGAAGGTTCTTGGCGGTAATTGAGTTTTTCTCACATAAGATAGCTTGGAAAAGATACTGTCAAATTTGGGGGTTCATGTTAATTAGTAATATTATCCAGTAATCTAGCTCTATATATCCCACTCCCAGTGCAAGTTAAATAGTCATGCACTCCGTGTTTGTTTTTATTTTATTTGTGTTCATACCCCTTTTAAAACTTTTTTTTATTGTGGTAAAATATATTTAACATGAAATTTGCCATTTTAACCATTTTTAAGTGGGGTTCAGACCTTTTTAATACATCTTCTGTTGTTTGTTCTCAAGGCTGGCAGACTTGTGGAAAGTACTCCTGCAGACTTTTGCTTAACTGGCTCAGGTCACTGTGCTTTAAAGGTTTTTAGAAGATAATGTGCTCCACACTTTCATTTGGATTTTTAAATATAGCTCTATGTGTGGATGCTCTTCGTTGTCTCCATAGTCTTTCCATTTTGTGGTACAGTCCCAGCTTAAGCACTTGTCTGATTCTTCCCCTGTAGTGGAACTCAAGGAGTACAGAATGATTGTGTCTTTATTTTATAAACCCGAGGCAGACACAGCTTCCAAGAACAGAGCTGTGTTCTGGTAAGAGACACATATTGTGCTCTTGATGTATGTGCTAAGTCCTACAAAGGGCACAAAGACAGGTGAGGGCTAGCTTATATTTATTAAGTACCTTCTAATGCCAGGCACTGTCAGGCAGCTTTTACCTGTGCGTTTATTTATCTTTTTACCAACTGGCTCAAAAGTCAAATAAATTGCACAAGGTTCCACTGGTTGTATTATTAGGAGTATTAGGACTCTGTTCTTAATTTTAAGTAATTCCCTGTATTTGGGTCGCTTGCTTTGTAATACCTCCTATATTCAAATTCATTATTCCAATTCAGGACTGAATTAGGACTTAGTTTCTCTACTTAGTCGTGCTGTCTTCTACATGATAAAACTAAGTTCTACAGGATAAAACCATATCTTAATTATGATATAGAATTTAGTAAATGAGCTAATAATATGAGCTAGTTAATAATAGCTACCGTATATTGAGTGCCCATTACTGTACCAGATTATTTTTCAGATTACCTTACAACAAACCTACTAGTCTCTCCTACTGTCCTCCTAGCCCAACTCCACCTCCATTTTACTTATGAAATTTCTGTTGCTTCAGATTTGCCTATGAAAATAGAGTGACTCAGAATCATTAACAAACTTTAATTCGCTGAAGGTCACTGAATGAGCGTGTGTGGTGGAGCCAGGATTCATATTCAAGTCTGTTGGACTCCAGATCCAATTTTCTTAGTGTCTTTGCTTCAATTTTCCATGACTAAAATGTGAAAGTATAGAGCAGGGAGAGATTATATGCTGGTTCTGGGGATCAGAAAAAACTTCATGAAGGAGGTAGCATTTGCACTAGGCTCAGAGGATGGGTAGGGTTTTGGCAGGCAGTGAAAGTGGAAAAAAAAAATCACAGCAAAGATCTAGGTGTGAGAACATATAGGGACTGCTTAAGGAATAATAGCTGTCATTTATTGAGCTGTTAATATATCCCAGACTCTGGGCTCAGTTCATAACTTACATTAAATTAAATGATATTCTCAGTACCATTCTGTGAGGAAGGTATTATTCCTTTTTTACAAGTGAGAAAGTAGGCTCGAACGAGTAAAGTACTTTGTAATTTGTCCAGAGTCACACAGCAAGTGGCAGAGTGAGGATTCGAACCAGGAAGTCATGCTGTCTCCTAAATTGCCTCCCACTATGCTAAGTGTCTAAGTGTTCAGTGGGACACCAGGAAAGTAATACACAGAGTGCCATCCATGTGGTGCTTTTGTAAGATTATTCTGGTTGCAGTATATTGTATACAGTAGATGGGAGATGGCAGAGGTTAGTCAGTAATGCCAATGAAGAGGAGATTATTGAATGAAGAATAGATGAGAGGTAATAAGAGCCTGAAAAGAAACTAGTTTGAAGGCAGTGGTTTGAGAGTGATTATGGAGAAGGAATTCATAAACTACTGTTAGATTTGGGCGAATGAGAAGATGAGAGGACAGAGATACAGAAGAAGAAAGAATCAAAGATGAACTGACTCGGTTCTTAATATTAAATAATTCCCTACACTTGGGTCATTTGCTTTAAAATCCTTTTTATTTCTTTCTATATTTGTACCACCCTTATAGTTTTTCATTGATTTAATGTTTATTGAATCTCCAAGGTGTGCCAAGCACTGAACCAGTGGCTGGATTATTTATAACTTTTTGTCTTGTTTTCCCTGCCACCATTTGTTTCTTTCCTTTCTCTTTTCTCTAGTTGTTCATTCTCCACTCTGCTGACTTTTGCCCAACTTTGCTGATTCTTTGCCTCTGCCTAGAATGACCTCTTTTCTGTCTAACCAAATCAAGACTGCTGAAGTCAGACTTTCAGGTTGCCTTGCTTGACCTCTCTGACTTTTTTTTTTTTTTTTTTTTTTGGTGAGGAAGATCAGCCCTGAGCTGACATCCATGCTAATCCTCCTCTTTTTGCTGAGGAAGACCGGCTCTGAGCTAACATCTATTGCCAATCCTCCTACTTTTTTTGTTTTCCTCAAAGCCCCAGTAGACAGTTGTATGTCATAGTTGCACATCCCTCTAGTTGCTGTATGTGGGATGTGGCCTCAGCATGGCCGGAGAAGCGGTGCCTCGGTGCGCGCCCAGGATCCGGACCCGGGCCACCAGTGGCGGAGCACGTGCACTTAACCGCTAAGCCACGGGGCCGGCCCTGACCTCTCTGATTTTGACCTCTCCTTCTTCTGAACTTGGGAAGATGTTCTTTACAACCATAATGATGTAAAGAACCTGAGTGTTAACGGTCAAACCAACTTGAGTCTGAATCCAGGCTTTGCCATTTTACTCTCTCTGTGAACTCGAACAATTAATTAGCTTTTGTGAGATTTACATTCTTTGTCTTTCAAATGTAGGCTTGTTGTGAGGTTTAAATGAGAATTTGTGGTTTGCAGTTTGTTCTCAGATGTTCCTTTCTCTTCCCCTTTTAAGCAGGTTACTGCTTTACTGCAGTGTGAGTCTCAGGAGCAGGAGGGATTAGGTTTCCTTTAGTATGTTTTTCGTACTCAAACACTTGCTTACTTGTTTAATGACTGCTAAGCTTAGTTACATTTTTCACTTGTGGTTAAGGGAAATGAACCAATAAGAAACTTACAGTGTTAAAAACAAGGATAGACGTTAACACTGTTGTTATGCACCATTCATGATTTGATGTTCTTTGTTTGTTCTTTCAGCTGCTACTGGGTTTGGAATGCATATACTAGCAGATTATCTTGGTCACTTCCTTCTTTCCTTAGCTCTTTACTTTTATCACATTATTCTGCTTTCTCCATAAACTTTTGTGGATTCCTAGAATGGTACAGCTAGAAGGGATGAGCTAAGGCTCATCTAGCCGATAGCTGTTTTACAGTTATGGATACTGAGCCAGCAGGCACCACTAGGTGTGGAGTCCAGGTCTTTTATATTTCTCCCCTGGTGCTCTTTCTCAGTATACGTGGTATATGTTTCTCACAAATTCTTTAATGACTAAGAAGAAGGTAATAGGAGGAAGTTGTAAAAAATTTGAAAAAATGTTTGAGGATACAATATTTTTGGATTTTCCTAAGCAATAAAGACGTATAATAAAGAATTAAAAGATCTATAGTCTGAAATATGCTCTCTATTGATTCCTTGGGGAAGATAGATACTTTATGAGCCTTAAATTTGAGACTTAATTTTGGATATCTGGATTTGCATACTCCCTTATCAATTCATATGGATATCCAGGAAGCCAAGTGATGATCAAGTTATAGTTTGGGAAATAGGTTGTAAAAGTAATCATTCAGACTTTTATTTTTAGGGATCAAGGTGGTCGGACATTGTGTGGTGTAATGAGGATTGGCCTGGTTGCAAAAGGCTTGCTGATTAAAGATGATATGGACTTGGAGCTGGTTTTAATGTGCAAAGACAAACCCACAGAGACCCTGTTAAATACAGTCAAAGATAATCTTCCTATTCAGATTCAGGTGAGTACAGTTTAATTACACCTCTAGGAGAATTTGTGAAAATAGATAGTGATCTCGATGAATTCAATAGCAAGAAATTGGTAATAGTAAAGGGTAGGTACAGACAGAAGGAATACCACTTCTCTGCATCAGTGACTCATCCATTACATGTAAACTTCTGGTGATTAATACTCAGGATATATTTACCAAATTAAGATGGCTATTAAGGTACAGTCTTAAGTTTTTCAGGTGTGTCTTGCTGCGAGTCTTCATGTTTTCTAGACTAGGTCTTTCAGCATTATAAAACTCTTGGAAGGGATGGTGTAATGCAGAAAACAACTGAAAGATCAAAGAGCCTAGACAACTGGAGACTTTCATAGATGATAACTTTTAAAATTGAAGACTCAGTTAATTTAATAGTCACCCATTCATTCTGTTAATGGAAAGTCACTATTAATTCCTTATTTCCAAACCTTTTTCACATTGGGATGCCTTTAGAAAATTTTAATGTTAGCATGCTTCCTGGAGGATGCTGCTGAAAGATCCTCCGGGCTGAAGGCAACTGGTTAGTCTGGGGTTGTGGTCTCCCTAGGACCTGCTCTGCCAGCCTGCTCCGAGGGCCAGTTGCATCACTAATGGGGAAGCTATGATCCTCTTTCAGTTTCAAATGTGTTATCTGTGGTATAATTAGTTTATAGCTTTTTGATGATTTCAAATTAGTTAGTCCTTATATCCACATCACATAGTTATCAACCGACAAGGTCCAAACTTTGAGTTGTTGAATGCTCTCTTTTCTTTTATTGGTTTCTTTTATTTGTATTTCCTCTAAAAAGGCTCCCCCTGCCAAGTAGTAATATGAATTGTAAATTTGTTTTTATTAGCTTTGTTACTGGATCATTTTCTTTCCTATTCATCAGCTGATCTTCCAAACCATCTTCCTGATTTTTTCATTTACTATTCTTGACGCTCAAATTTGTGTTACTTGTTGACACATTCCCCTATATTAATTTTTGGAGCACTATTTTATTTTATCCTCTGCCTTAAATCTTAACATACGGTTTTCTAAGTGACTGAACAAACATATTTGGCTTTTCCATTTTCAATTTTGATGAAGAAATGTTTTTAGTCTTTCATAGGGTTAAATTTATTTCTTTTAAAAAATTTATTTTAAATCTTTTTGTGATTTGGGGAGGGAAAGTGGTAAGCTACATGGAGTACAGTAAATTTTTAAGAAACGGAAAGCTCAGTAACGGGTTTCTGGCTAACTATACTTTTTGTTATTAGAATGTTAATAAAATTCCTCTTGTTTCCATTATTTTTTATATTGTTTTAAAATCTGATGTGTATTTCTGCTTTTATTATAGTTGAACATTTTCACTCTTAAATCTATAATAAAATAATAATCAAAGGGTTGGACATATTAGAGGCTTTTTCAACCATCTTATACCCCTTTCTGTTCCTTTTAGTGAGTCCTGTTTCTTATGAGAGTGGTCATATTCCTCAGGTGTGTCAGGGTGGAAAAAGGGTTGAGAACCAGTGCTATAATAAATCGAAGTTCTTATTCTGAGAATCGATCACATTTCTCCAGTATTAAAGATACAGGAGATTGGGCCAAGCTTCAGTCTGCGTTAATAGAGCTGCTTCTGTGTGGATCACAACTGTGTGAACTGCATTTTTTTCTCTCCTGAGTGAGGGTCTTTATTTCTGGGCATCACAGTTTTAAAATGTTCTTGTCGAGCTAGGAAGTATTCAAGGGAGGGACCCAGGGGAGAGTTCAGGCTGTGTAAACCATTTCAAATTTGAATAGACTGTGGCTTTTTAGGCTAGAGAAGACTAAAAAAGACACAAGTATCTTTAGGTCTTTGTAGGGCTTCTTGGAGAAGATAAAAGAGGCCTGAACTCTAAGACCAATGGTGGACATTATGAGAAACATATTTCAATTTAGTATAGCCAATAGAGTTATCCAGCAGTGAGACCAACTGCTTTGTGTGGTGGTTAGATCCATTACTATAGGTATTTGGGTAAAGGTACTCAAATAAAATGGGGATGTAATTGTACACCCATCTCAAATTAAATTGTATACATGTACACACACATATATGAGCATATATACAGACAAGCACACAAACATTATTATTATTATTACTAATAATATTTCAGAAAATCATTTTAAGTGTGATTTCTACCTTTACTTTCTGCCTCCCGCTTGTTTACTTGGTGTTTGTGTGGAAGACCAATCTCTAATATGATATGATCTTATTTTCTTATGAATTAAAAATCTTTTTCCTGACCACTTACCACAGCAAATCTTTCAATTATCTAAGTACCTTAATTAGTTGAGGTTGTACCATACCTGTTCTCTATGTACTCTTTTCTAGGGTGATTTTAGAACTTCCTTGAGCAAGGAAGGAGAAGGATGACTAAAATGAGAAATCACTTATAATTAGTCTAGCCCCAAACTCATGCCATATGTTTATTACTTTGGATGTGTTTTATGGTGATCTGCATGCGTAATTGAAAAATTTACTTTGACTCATTGTGTGATGGACATCTTTAGTGTTCTTATAGTGGCAAAATGAATGTGAGCAGTTTTCTGCTTTTTCTCTATATTCTGGTTCTGGTTTTTCCAGTCACTGTGTGACCTTTCCCTTCCTTGGATTCTTCTATTCAAAATTAGGATAATGAGTTTTCTGTTTTCTATCTTTTTTGGAATGTTTAATGATAAAATGCTATTTTTATGTAAATGGCTTTGAGCTCTTTTAATGCACATTGTTGAGTAGAGACCCAGTAGTATTTCCATTCAGCTATTTATGTTAGGTAATAGACACAAAATTGCATCACCAAGAAAGGCCCTGTGTAACTTATTAAACTATATATTTAAGGTATAATAATATATTAAATATAACTTAATATATGATTCTAATTGGTGATTGTTTTGTGGAAGGCCCTTAAATTATGTGTATATAATTGTATGTTAAAAGAGGCAACGTTTGTTTCCCTGTGATGTCCCATAATGATAGGCCTCTCTGGAATGATCTCTGAGACCTGTTGTTAGAAAAGGGAAGTTACCTGTTACACTAATTTTTTCGTTGGTGAGTGACTGTGCAGAGATCCTTTTTCATTATTTCTTACTTGTTTCTCTTTAAAAATCTATATAATCTTACATAAAAATCTACATAATTTTATATTTTTAAATCCTCAGCAAGTAGGAGTTCCTGTTTAGGATGTCTTATCAAAAAAGGTATTGGTCTAGAGAGCTATTCTCAGCGATTTATTATTCTATAATAGTTCTCTGTAGTAATTTCAAGAACAGTAATTAACCCTTTATCACATAATAATGCTGTTGGTATTTTACTTTCAAATAATAGAAAGAATAGTTTTAAATATTGCTTAATAATTATATAGATGGTTGACATTGTGGGTTGCCTTTTGAGGGATGGAGAAAAAGGGTTTACTGGTAAGTTGGGAGGAGAGAGGAATGTTATCCCTAAACTAAAGAACTAGTTAAAGACTTTATTTACTCTTTTGGCACAGTAATACTAATAGTTAATAACATATGAAAACTAAGGGGCAATCATTCCTTTTTTTTTTTTTTGAAATTATACTCCAATTAATTGGGTGTTTTTGAAATCTTGGTGACTTTCAGAAACTCACAGAAGAGAAATATCAAGTGGAACAGTGTGTAGATGAGGCATCTATTATAATTCGGAATACAAAAGAACCCACGCTAACTTTGAAGGTGATACTTACTTCCCCTCTAATTAGGGACGAATTGGAGAAGAAGGATGGAGGTACACGTGTATATATATGTTTTTGTTTTGTTCATGTAAGATCTCTCTTGAATACTATGTTAAGTATGCTTTATAGACTTAAGAAGTAACCGTCTTTATGTGTTTTATGCTACTCATAGTATTTTAAACAGCTTTGTTTCTACATAATCACTTTATTTTGCAAAAATACATACATTCAAGATATAAAATATATTAATTCAAAAACCTATGCTTATCATTTAGTCTTAACTCTGCTTTCATTTTTATACTATTTTGGTGTTCTGTTTTACTTTTTCTAGTGTTGCATTGTTATTGGTATCAGGCAATCTATTCTGTGTAGTTTGGCTGTTAGGTCTGGTTCTAGGATTAAATGTGGTCCAAAACAGTATTGTTTTCAAATATACTCACTTGTTTCAAATTACTCATTTGCACATTGCTCTTGACTTCTAATAACTATATAACCTTCTAAGATTTATGTTTTACCTAATTGCCCATGTGTAAATGTATTTTATATTATAAGAGAGATAAATTGAAGGATTGATTTTTTTTTTTTAGTAAATAATCTTTAGTAAATTTTTTTCTAGGTTTGTGATCCTGTTAACATTCTGAATATGATATATGTGGGAATCGTGCTTTAAACTAACTTTCTTCTGAAGTTAAAAAGAATTCCTGTATGGCAATGTCATCCTTATAAAAGTAGAGTGAGAAATCTATTCAGTTTTGAGAAGTAATGGTGGAGCTGGGCTTCTTTTCCTGTTGTTTTTATCCTGTCAAGTTAGCTTGTTTCTGCCTCTCAGTTCTGTCCCTACAAACTTGTCATGTGATATTTCTCCTGTGTCAGACCTTTGACCAACTGGCACCTCTCTGTCATGACAGTTTAGCGGCAGTGCAGCCTATCTGGTCCAGTGGGGACTCGAGGACTCCCTGTTGCTGTTTTTTTCATCACTAGATGTTCAACAAGTCCCATTGCTTACTCCCTTACCTGAAATACCAGTGCAGTAAGAAATATTGGTCAGTTTCTTAATTTATTTCAAGTTGATGATAAAGGTAGAAAAATACACATTTACCACTGACGTTAGAACTTCGAGTTTTGGCAGACATGACTCATAGGATCTCTTTAAGTAAAAGTGATAGACTCCTTTTAAAAAAAGTTTTTTGGGGTAACTAAAATCAGCTATACCATATCCAGCAGATATAAAGTAGACAAATTTATGAGTCATATTTTAAAATTAAAGTGCATTCAATCCATAATTGGGTTTATGCCTATACTTTTCTTTTTCTGTATTTAGTAATCTCTAACACCTCTGCAGAACCAATGTTAAATGGCTTAATTTTTTTAACAGCTTTACAGTTCACCATTAACTGTAGAACTATAAAATGATTTCTGAAGTATCAAGATAATTCTGTTAATTCTGGTAAGCTGTGTTCTACTTGACCCTCTAGTGTAAAATCAACCATTTCTAAGTATAGTTATAATCATAGATATTATTAAAAAATTATTTGAATATAGAGAGATGAGAAAAAGACTGAAGTTGCCAAAGACTAGGTTAATTATATGTTTGCTTGTAGCTGTAGGCATCTCTTCCATTACTTCTTTGCAAGTATTAACAGAATATCAGGCGTCTTTTTTTCCTGTGGCTTTGTGTACTTAGGTGGGATTTTGTCATAGTTTTCGGTGATACCCTTAAGCTTAGTGTGTTGCCTTTATAATTTTAATTTCTGTTCAGAGAAGCTGAAAACTGATTCTTAGTGTATTGCACCCTTTCTAGAAGACTTGTTTTTATAGAATGGAATTTGTAGTCAAGTAGGAGAGTCATAGTCTCTGTTCAAGGTGTTTGGGTTACTTAAGGATCCGAAGACCTCTTTATGAGCTGAATCTCATCAGCTGATGTTAACATGATAGTGTGGGATCAAGTAAGGGAAAGAATCAACTTGGATCTAATATTTTACATGGTACTTCCTCTCCTTTTGAGTGGCAGAAAGAGTTGCTTTGCTATTGTCCTTAACCTCCCAGCCCTGTTGACTCACTTGTTATCTTTTATAATTTGCTCCTTTTGTCTAAACTGGGCTTTGTCAAAGACAGTTTTTTTTTTTTTTGTGAGGAGATCAGCCCTGAGCTAACATCTGCCAATCCTCCTTTTTTTTTTTTTTTTTTTTTTTTGCCAAGGAAGACTGGCCCTGGGCTAACATCCGTGCCCATCTTCCTCTACTTTATATGGGACGCCGCCACAGCATGGCTTGCCAAGCAGTGTGTTGGTGCGTGCCCAGGATCCAAACCGGCGAACCCCGGGGTGCCACAGCGGAGCGCGCGCACTTAACTGCTTGTGCCACCCGGCCGGCCCCTCCAAGACAGCTTTTTGATCTGCGCCAGCAGTTTTGCGTATTCCTGGGCAAATCTGAGCATCCAGCGTAACTGAGCATTTGAGACCTGGGCTGTACAATTCTCCAGGACTTGTTTCCTCACTCTAGACAGCTCTTCCCCCCTTAAAGCAGTTCTTTTCAGCTGCATGGGATGAAAGCACAAGATCATTTGGGTTCCAGAAATTTCTAAAACTGAGACATCCCTTTTTAGAAACCTCCACTTATTTTGTTTCTCAAAGTTTAAAAGAATATGCATCGTAACTTTTTTCGAGGAAACATTTTCCTGTAGAATCTCAGCTTCTTCTCTCCCCACAAAACAGACTGTTCACAATGCATATACACCTCACATCTTTCTCTTCCCACTCTTCACTTGCCATATGTTTGGGTAGAATCTGAAAAAGGGAAAAAGTGTGATTGAGAGCAGGCAGAACCAGAGAACTGGGGCAGGTGAGAGCCTCAGACTTCTCTCTCGCGGCTGTCTCTGCATAAGTGGATCTGTCCAACTAGTTGTTTCAAGTCACTGTTTACATTTTCAGTGGCCAGAGTACATGCTAAATCTCTCTAGCATTGTTTACCATTTCACAGGTGAGATTCCTCCTGTGCTGTCAGTCTTCTTTGCATATTCTAACCCTTCACTTGAAGGCCCTGTAGAATAACCATTCCCCATTACTGCCTGCTTCCTGCTAAAGAAGACATAGGAGAAAAACCAGAGACCTTGGTGCCTGGCAGCCAAGTGCTTGATTCTTCACTCCATTAGTTACTATTGCTGTGTGACCTTGGACAGGTTTCTTCATATTTAAAATATGAATAATAAATACCTTAGAAGTTTGTTTGAGGTTAAATGAGAGAATTTGTATAATATGACCTGTACAATACCCAGCACAAAGTAGTTGCTCAGTAAGTAATGGTAGTTACTCGGCTTACTAAAAAGAGTCACAGCGCAAACTCATCTATTCAAACTGCCTTAAGTTCACAGTGAGGTCATGATAGGTCCAAAGAACTGAACCTAAACACAGTTAAACTCTTCAACACCCATTGAAGTGTACTATTGGAATCAGTATACTGTATTTGCTGCAGTGCTACTAATGAGCTGGTTTATTAAATAGCTTATGATTCATTGAGGGCAGTTGTCTCTTTTTCTTTACCCTTTTCCTTTATCCTTAACACCTGGAATGGTACCTAATACATAATAGGCAGTCAAAAAAAAAAAGTCTGTTAGATAAATTTTCATAGCCAGCATATTGTCTGATTAAATAGAACAGGCATTAACCATGGGCATCTCAGAATTCAAGCAATATATATTGAAGATTGAGCTCTGTTAGGGTATTTTGTAACTTACCATGTTTAAGTACTTTCTCATATATGATTTATTTTAATCCTCACAGCAGCCCTATGAGGTAGATAATTTCTGTTTTATAAATGAGGGAAGTCCCACATTTTACCCAGCTCCTCTAAGTCCACTGTGCTGTCCACTCTCCCATTATTGTCTAGGATGAGTGTAGGAGCATTTTAGCTGATTTAGTTGTTCTGAGCAGCACATCCTCTCAGCTTCTTTTGGTGCTTATTATTTTAAACCAGAAGTATATTTGCTATGAGGGTAATAAATCAGCTAATTATTATATTTACAATGCAATTTAAAACCAGGTGGATAGGGAAACTACAGAGACTCTTGAGGCTAAGACAAACCTCTGTCCTCAGTATTGGGGTAGATTTTCAGGGGTTCACAGAGAAGTTGCCCAAGAGTCCCTCTACACGTATTGGTGCCAGTGTGAATTTCTAATGCATCTTGGCAGAAGTTCACTAATGTGAGTCCTGCTAGGTGGAAGGCATTAGATTCTCACAGTCCAGAGATCACAGCTGGGATTATAATGATGCTGCAGGCTTTATTTTCCTGCCTTTCCCACTGGCTAGACCTGCACTATTTGGTGCAAACCTTTAGCCATTATCTTTTCAGGGGCTGACTGCCTACTGAAGCATTGAAAAGGAGTCATACTGAGTGACATTTCTACTGTAAATGAGGAAACTAGTGCTCTCTCTGTTCTACCTGAGTGCTGCATTTACCTGTTAACATTATTGTGGCCTGATGTTTTGCGTGGACAGTGGCTTGAAGCATAATGTCTGCTCTCCACAAAGCCTCAAGGAATTGAGAGAAGGGGCTGCCAGGATATCTTCAGGCTAGCTAGAAAAGTCTGTCAGCATGAACTCAGTAGCTCAGCTATACAGACTGTCAAGGCCTTCGTGATAACCCAGCTCAATTATTTTACCTTTGAAGAGCCTGGGTTCAAGCCATATAACTCCTATTTAACACAGTCATGTTCTGGCTTTTCCTTGCCCCACCTGCAGACAGGTGTTTTTGTTAACCAGCAGAGAGTTAGCTTGCATGTAAGGGATTGAGAGAAACTGACCAACATTTCCTGCACTGCGGTGTGTTTCTGGTCACTGATCTAACCTCTAACCAAATAAACAAAGTTAGGCATAAGAGATTTCTTTTCCAGTGCTTCCATTGTTCAGAATGTTTTATGTACCTTCATGCCCTGATGCCACTTTACTGAGCAATAAATTTTTAAAAGCTGCTTTTCTTTGCTTTTGACATTTTTGTCACTCCCCAAGCCCATGCCCCATGCTATTTCTTATCCGTGTTACTGCTCACTGTAGGAAAAAATGAAATGGCTCACAGTTCCATTGTTTTTTATTTAAAGACTCCAAGATACCTTTTTGTCAGAAAAGCTTTGCTTCCCACAAAATTGAAACACCTACATTCAAGTTCATACAGAAATGTTAAACTTGAGGTTCTGCTATGAGAAGTAGCAGTGTTTTATCAGCAGCAGTTCTGTGATTGCCACATTATGTAATTTATTTTTCTTAAAGAATAGAAATATATAAAACTGTATATTATTAATATATAAAGGAAACAGGCAAGCAGGGCTTACAAGTAGCACTGTAGTGCCATATGAATTTACATTGCTTTAAAATAAGAAACTTTGGAGTAGATAAAATGAGATGAATTATTACATCTCCTTTGCTGTTTCCCACCTCACGAATATTGAAAACATTTTGGATCTTTTGACTTTTTGACTATCAGAGCATGAAGAAACTGGCCATTCTGATGGTGATGTAAAAGGGAACCCGGTGCAAGTCTTCTGTTCACTGCCTGTCCCTTTCATCCCCTTCTAGTAGAAACTACTGCCTCCAAATGTTGACTGTCTGTAGCAAGCTGATGTCTCTATTGTTTTTTTACTAAGAGTTTGTTGTTATAATCTGACTTTGGGGATGAAAGAATTTATCTAAATATTTTTGCCATTGTTCCCGTTTAAAAATAACTGTGTCACAGTGAGCGTAAGATATTATTTACAAGCTTTGACCACTGGACGAGAGTACCAGAAAGTTCAAAAAGAGTTTTGGTTTGCCTTGTCTTTTCCTATCCACATTTCCTCTGCTTCACTCCTCTCTTCCATTGCCCCCGTCTTCCTGACACTTCTACGTGGTAAGACGATAGAATAAAACTTAGCTCGCCTTTACTCTTAAAGATTGAGTCTTAAAAAATAAGTACTGTCCATACCTTTTCTCAGGATTACATTACTTAGCAGTCAGTCAACCTTTGTCATGTCTAACTTTTAAGAGATTCTAAGCATTCATTTACAGCAGTTTGTTTTATCTGATACATGAGCTTTACACAGATGCTTGTATTGACCACAGTTAAACATTTTGGTGTAAACTATTCAAATGAGTTAGTTGTACGTTTTATGTCATTACAAAGACAGAATTAAGCAAGTCCAGGAGCTAGATCACCTATGAAGTGAATACCCATAGTATATTTGTTCATGTTTATAAATAAATTCACATCAGTAATTCTTTTTAAGGCTTCCTGTTTTATGAGTAAAAGAGGATAATGAACTGAGACCCTGTGTTGTGAATTTGTTGGCAGAGGTTAATGTGTAATGATGCAAATATCTGCTGTGGAGCTCACCTGGTCAGAAAATAAGTGTGTAGCACTTCAGCCTTTAGAGTGTTGCAGCCAATAAAAAGAACCACAGTTCTTTCTCTAATAGATTTGTTTTCTGTTGGGCATTATGCCTTCAGTTTTAGTTAATGGCAATCTATCAATTAGAATATACAGTAAATTTGCCATAATAGAATCTTGTAATAACTGAGGAAACCAAAAAGTATCAGTGATCTTGTTTCCCATTTAAAAGTATTTACAGGGGCTGGCCCCATGGCTTAGCAGTTAAGTGCTCGCGCTCCGCTACTGGCGGCCCGGGTTCAGATTCCGGGCACGTACCTACGCACTGCTTCTCCGGCCATGCTGAGGCCGCGTCCCACATACAGCAACTAGAAGGATGTGCAACTATGACATACAACTGTCTACTGGGGCTTTGGGGAAAAAAAAGTAGGAGGATTGGCAATAGATGTTAGCTCAGAGCCGGTCTTCCTCAGCAAAAAGAGGAGGATTAGCATGGATGTTAGCTCAGGGCTGATCTTCCTCACACACACACAAAAAAAGTGTTTACACTGTATCAATTCGCCCACACAAACATACACCTAAGTCTGTGACTGTCATGATTATACTAGGAAAAAGTGTTGGTGGACTCGCCTACATCTAAGAGAGTTCTTAAAAGAGAATGGTGAATCTGACTTAATTAAATCAAACAAAGAATTATTCCCCAAGAAACATTTGTTATTCCCCAAGAAACATTTGTATGTTATATGTATTTAAATAATGCACCAAGTCTTCAAAAAGTTTAAAAACCCACTTCCTAGTAGCCTAGAGGAAATACAGTTGGCTGTCTAAACTTGGATTTAGTATCATGTGACATATTAAATATGAATATTTGTCATTAATCACATATTTGAATTCTTAATTTTGCTGATTTGGACCATCTAATCTAACTTTAAAATGTTAAAGCAAGTTAAATAGCTGTAATTAGATAGTATTCTTTGCTGCCCTTTTAAAAAAAGGTATATAAAACTTGAAATGTATTTCAAATTTGTAGTTTTAATAATTTTGGTTTAGAAAAGAAATAATGAGAGATCTCCAAGGTGATACTTGAGGAGTTCACATCAGTCAGGTAGTTTCTGTTAATGAGTCTATTTTGTTGTAAAAAAAATAAAATTGCCATACTCACTATATTCTTAGTATATCTCAAATTGATTACATAAAAGAGCTCCAATTTTCCTTAAGAATTGATTAGTGACTAAAATTCCTTCTGTAAAGAAAAGTTGTTATTGCTCTTGGTCTTAGATTTCCACTCTTTGCACCCCACCTAACGGAGAAGTGCTACGTACCTATTTTGTGCCCTGTGATGTTATATACATGTTTAATAAGATCCCAGATTATGTGTAGCAGTGGTTATTGATCTGTTTACTGAATGAATGCCTTTGTGCTCCTGTTGTACTTGGGCACAGAACAGTTCTGATGACTACTTAAGTAATCAAAGTGCACGTAATTAAAAAAAAAAGCAGCAAAGCCAAATTATGCCATCTTCTGGGAGTCTTATTAGTTCACTCAGATGCAGCTCTTTTTATTTTTATTGTTTGGTTAATTTGACAGAAACCCCTTGGTCAAATTGTATCTGTCTCTCTTTATCCCATTTTCCCATTAGAAAAGGTTGCGATGAAAGATCCTCCGGACTTACTGGACAGGCAGAAATGCCTGAACGCCTTGGCGTCTCTTCGACATGCCAAGTGGTTTCAGGTTGGCTCTTCATTATTATCTTACTGTTACTGTAGCCTTGTGCAGGTTTCATTTGGAATACCTGCCACTTAATGGTTTCTGTGTAATGTATAAAATGGGGGTACTCTCTACCTTATAGGGGAATTATAGGAGTAAATGAGTTAATTTAGGTAAATTTAGTATAGCTTCTACTATAGTTAATGATGTTTAATTATCATATAATCCTTTTTGGCTTAGTACTCTGAATTTCAAACAATGACTTATAAAATACAAACATGGGTGAGAAAAGCTAAAAGTTAAGATAGTTGCCAAAATGGAGTTGCCATGAGACTATAAAAACAATTTTACTAATAGGGTTCCTTTAATTTAAAATCTGTCTTTCTAAACCACAGTTTTACTACTTTTAATAACTTGATTTTTTGGTTTGCCTGACAACTGACAAATGACTGGCTAATTAGTATTCACTTGAAAGAACTATCCATGATCAGTGTGCTTAAGATGAAGAATGGATTTCAACAGGGATATGGGAATCATTTTGTTCGTTTTAGGCAAGGGCAAATGGATTAAAATCCTGTGTAATTGTCCTCCGCATCCTGCGTGATTTGTGCAACAGAGTCCCCACATGGGCACCATTAAAAGGATGGGTAAGTACTTAAATATGGTTAAAAGCAAATTCTGAAGCTATAGTCAGAGGAAATCCTATAGAAATTACATGTTACTGTAAAATGGCTATATTCTGAGTCAGCTAGGGTATGTATTATATATTTTTGTTCTGGGAAAAAAAAAGCATCTTTTTCTATGAATTCTTTTTTGTGCATATAACTTGTCTCCCCTACCTCATCATATTCATGTTACAGAGCCTGAGATATTTTTTCTGACAAAAAGGTTCTATACCTGTTAGAAGTGAATGTCTTCCTGCACTTTCCTCTGCACTTATGGTTGAGCACTGTTCACCTCCTGCCTATGAAAGCCTCCTTGACTGGCACATTCTCTTTCAGTGCTACTTCCATTTAAAATAAAAATTACCTGATATGCCAATATAAGGCATAGCCTCTTTTTCTTTCTCTTTGAGTGTAGACAGTTAAAAATTAGTTCATATTAGTAATTAAAGTTAGGTGAACAATTATGTCTGATTATGGGCATAATTTATAATATATATGGCAGAACTTAATTTGGAAATTATTATGCCTGACCTAATCAAGACCACGATTAAGAACATTATAAAACAAAGCCGTAGAGGGTCATTTTAAATTAATCTAGCAATTATTACTTTGATATAGAATCATGAGTTTTTAGTTTATTAAATGTGGAGATTTAGTCCTTCGTTTATTTTAATTGTAGTGCTTGGGGCAGGCTGTCTGAAATGAAGTCTTATTGTGGTTTGAGTACTTCCTAGCTTAAGTGGGTGATAGGTGGGCTGGGTTTGAACGTTTATTCATTATTAGCTATTACTAACTTATATGAAGGCTTGTTAAATCTTTGTTAAACCAATTAGATGACCACAGTTTCTTAACTGATCCTTTCAGGGTAACCGAAAATAAAATTTTTGTAACAAAATGTTTCCTAAATATATTTTCTCAAAAATGGTTGATTTAAAAACTTTGGCTGGGATAAAAGTTGATAATCAAGAGGGAAAAGTTAATTGGCCTTAAATGTTAAATTGACTTTTACCTTTTTGGCCTCCATTGTAGATAGAAATGTCAAGTCACATTTAACTGGAATCCTTTTAACACTTGGTGCATGTACTAATTTGTAATTTAATATCTTCTAGCCACTAGAGCTTATATGTGAAAAGTCTATAGGTACTTGTAATAGACCTTTGGGCGCTGGGGAGGCCTTGAGACGAGTAATGGAGTGTTTGGCATCTGGAATACTACTTCCTGGTAAGGGTTTCAAACTCTGCAGGCAGAAGAATCAGAAATATCTCATTTGAGTTTATTTTTCTAAATATGCATTACATTTGTCCTCTGCATGGGAAAATGATGCATAGGAGTTGTTTTGCTTGGAATTTTAGCAACTAGAATGTTTTGGATGTTGGAAAAGTGCTATAGAACTCTTTCAATAATTGTAAATTATGTTTTATATATACTAACATAAAAGGTACTAATAAGATATTGTGTCTGCTGTGGATTTGCTTTGCCTACAGCTCTGAATTTGAAAATGCAAATGTTTGGTCAAAATGTATAAAGTTCATTCTGTTTGTAGTCGGTTGTTTAATTTGGAAAAATTAAATTGGATCTTATTTTCCATATGTAATTCATATGTAATTTAAAGATTTGGGATAATTTATCTTGCTGTTTTGAAATTCTCAGAGTAAGACCCAATTTTGACCTTAGATATACAAGTGACTTCCAGTAAAATGAGGACGTTAAATGCTAACATATAGAAAATGAGAGTGTCCTTTTTACGCCATTTAATTGAGCAGAGTTTTAATGTAGTTCCTCAGTTTTTTTTTTCTTTTTCTCTCCGTTCTTTTCTCTCTCTCTCTTTTGTGTTCGTTTACTGTATTCTAAACTCAGTTCTAAATGGTACTTGTGTTTTTCGTTTGCCTTTGCCAAAGGGGGTCCTGGTCTTCATGATCCTTGTGAGCGAGACCCTACAGATGCTCTGAGCTATATGACCATCCAGCAAAAGGAAGATATTACCCACAGTGCACAGGTAGAAGATGGGCTTATCACTGTGATCTTGTAGAGGAATATCATAGCTTTATTTTCTGAATTGTTCTATTTAAACACTTTTCTCTTGCCTGTTCTTAGGGACTTTTGCCATGAAAATTTAGCATTTAATGGATGTCTTTTTAGCTAAATGTTCTAAGGGCTTTATGAATGGCTGTTGAAATTTAAATAAAGGTAATCTTTTGTTCTTTAGCATGCACTCAGACTGTCAGCCTTTGGCCAGATTTATAAAGTGCTAGAGATGGACCCCCTTCCATCTAGTAAGCCTTTTCAGAAATATTCGTGGTCAGTTACTGATAAAGAAGGTGAGTGTAAAAGTTTTTTTATTGGGGTTGGACGTGGTCAGTGGTGGACATGGTCATGGGATGCATCTCTTGTTAGAGCTGAGGGAACTTAATAATTGTTTTTAAATCTGAATGTTAACTAGAGTTATTGTGGTGATCATTTCACAATATATACAAATATTGAATCATTGTGTTGTACATCTGAAATTAGTATAATGTTGTATGTCAGTTATACTTCAATTAAAAAAATTAGTTTTATTTAAGCCATGTATAAGAAAGTTTATTGCTTTTCTTCCTGACTTTCTTCTCTTATATCCCATCAATGACATCAGCTTGCTATCATTTATTCTTATTAGTGATGAACTCATTTGGCTATGTTGACCCACATTCTATTACTGCGTAGACTTAGGGACCACACTTTGAGAATCCCGGGTCTAAGGAGACGAGATAAGCCATAAGCTAGGAGGAGACGTTATCACTGTCACTGATCAGTTTGATGTCTGTCATGCTTGGAAGTGTTCACGTAATCAAAAAAGAGAAAACAAAAATCTAGAGAAGGAGAAAAGTATGTTGGAAAATTCAGGAGTATCTTCCATTTGTGCTTGTCTCTCTGAACTCAGGTTTGAGTTTCCCCAGAAAGAGTACAGGCTTTGGGGTCAGTATGGCCTGGGTTCCAGTCAGAGTCCCACTCCTTACTAGCTTTAGGCCTTGAGCAATTAGTTCATCTTCCTCTGTAGGGATATCACCCCCACTTCATTGGCTGTTGTCAGATTAAAATGCCTGACTCAGTGTCTGGAATACAGCAGATACTTAAACGTGACTCCACTTACTCTGCTTATTATGCCACAAAAAAACCATTTCTTTTTCCCCCTTCATCTCCTGTTATGCTAGAAGGTGGATGTTTAACACCAGTTGTTCTTCACCTGGGACCCAACCTACCTCTCAACAATTGATATTATGCTAATAATTTTTATATGACAAAAATAATGCAATGGCCTAATCTGTTTATTCAGACAACAGAATTCCAGTGGGTGTAAAGACTTTTCAGGGAGTCCACAAGATCAAAACTGTTTCATAATAATACTAAGGCATTTTTTTTTTTCGCCTTTTCCACTCTTTCTTTCACGAGTATACAGTTTTCCAGAGGCTACATATGACATATGATGACATCATCACTCTGATGGCTAATGGAATGGTTTTTTATATTTTCATATGGAAATTTTTTGTTTTAATTTCTAATATGCTAAATATTGATAGGTATTAGCCACAAAACTAAGCTCTTTGGGTGCTCAGTAATTTTTTAAGAGGGTAAAGTGGTCCTGAGACTAAAGTTTGAGAATCACTGCCTTATACTGTAAACTCTTCAGGGGTAAGGAATCCTCCAGATCCTACCATATCACTATTACAAACCGATGCTCAATGAATAGTTGTGGAATGAAAGCCATTTTCTTCAAGAGGGTGCTCACGTGGCAGCTAAGAATTGTTGAAAGGGATTCACATAGCTGTGTGACATTAAGCACTGTCTGTAAATTGAATGATTGAATAAAAATTTGAAATATACATAGGAGTTCTTATGATTAGTAATGGAAAATTTTATTTTGATCACTGAATTCATATTAGCTCTTGGTTTTGTAATTTTTCTTTTACTAAATGGTAAAAGTATGTCTACTGTTATGTGACTTAGATTTCTTTTTCTTAGTTTTAAAGGTTTATCTCATGGGAACTGCTGGTCTGTCAGTTTATAGCTTAAAATAGAACCAGACTGTCGGTGTTTCCATTCGAGCCCTATCAGTTACTAGCTGCGTGACCTGGGCAAGTCACTTAGCCATTCTTTGCCTTGGTTATAAGACGAGGGAACCAAGGCCATTGCCTCCAGGCCCTTACTACATTCTCTCTCATACTTTCATTTTTTTAGCACCTAGCTTCATGACATTGGCATTTAGACTTTATTATTGTAATTCTTGGTGATTTCAATATGCATTCAGATGATTTTTTTCCTTCGAAACTCTGACATCTTAATCCCATGACTCCTTCTCCCACAAATATTTTGTCTTTTCCCTTACCGCAGTTACCCATTCTGTGGACATACCCTACATCTTGTCTTCAATAACTGTACCTACGTACCTTCTCTGTAATCTCATTTTCAAGAATCCCACTTTCTAATTGCTTCTTGTTATCATTCTGTCTCGTACCCCTACTCCAATTCTTGAACCTCACCATTGATTTTATTAACTTTTCATGGTCGCTCACCTTCCTCGTGTTCTCACTTTGTCCCTTCTCTGCTTATATTCCCTGGTCCATCTTATGATCACTCCCTAGCATATACCGTCACTTCTCTGATCCTCTCTTTCTGGCAAAATTCTAACTCTGGTTGAAATCCAGCTCTGTGCCTATGCCAGGTTGTTGAACATCGTTGGAGAAAAAATACACAGTCATCTTGACTGTTTTCCCTGTAAGTCTCAGACATTAACCTTAAGTAGACTGTTTGTGTTATCTGGCGATCCTCCTATAAGTTCTAGAGTTCTCTAATTTTCCTAGATAACTGTTTCACATCTTCTCTCATTTCATATTTCCTCTTCCAACCCCTCTCTCTCTCACCTGATGACATATTTGCTCAAAGTACTCATGCACTTTGCTTTCCCTCCCTTGCCTATGGATAAACTGTCTGGCCTCCTAAGACCAACCTTTCTATTTTGACATCCCTTTTTGCCTACGAATGGACATTATTCTAGCAATTCTCTCTTTTCTCACCAGCATCATTACTCCCTTTCTATTGAGTCATTCTCATCAGCATAAAAACCTGCTGTGGGCCGGCCCCTTGGCTTAGCGGTTAGGTGCGCACGCTCTGCTGCTGGCGGCCTGGGTTCGGACCCCGGGCGCGCACCGACGCACCGCTTCTCTGCTGCGCTGGGGCCGCGTCCCACATGCAGCAACTAGAAGGATGTGCAGCTATGACATACAACTATCTACTGGGGCTTTGGGGGCAGGGGGAACCTGCTGTAATATCTCCCATTTGAAAGACAAAACCAAACTCCCCCTTGATTCTACATCTCTCCCAACACAGTCCCATTTCTCTGCTCCCCTTTATAGCAGTACTTTTGGAAAGAGTGACCTATTCTTTCTTTCTCCTTTTCTTCACTTTCTTTTAAACTTATTCCATCAGGCTTTCTTCCTCACCTCTCTACCAGTCTCTCTTATGACCTCCACGTTACTACATTCAACAGTTAGTCTTCAGTCCTCATCTTAGCCAACTTTTCAGCAACATTTGACACAGATGAACACTTTTTCTTTCATGTTTATTTTGTTATGAGATATAACACATATATAGTATAAAAAATGTACTATTTAAAAAATTCCATATAAACACCACCCTGGTTAAGAAACAGAACATTGCCAGCTTCTTAGAAGCCATCTATTTATCCCTCCATATCACCTCCCTGCCCTGTGAGCTGCCATTCCTGACTTTTTGATAATCGTCAACTTGATTTTCTTTATAGCTTTCCCACCTGTGTATGCTTTCCTAAACAATTTAATTTGATATTGCCTAGAACTTTATAGAAAGGGAATTGTGCTGAGTTCAGTCTTTTGTGACTGGCTTCTTTCTGTCCAGGATTGTTTGGGATACATTCATGTTGCTGTGTATAGCTGTAGTTTGTTCATTTTAATAGTTATATGGTATCCATTGTGAATTTACTACAACTTATTCATTCTACTTTTGAAGGACATTTGAGTTCATTTTTTTTGGCAACCAGCCAGTATGTTGCTATGAGCGTTCTTTTTTTTTTTTTTTTTTTTTGTGAGGAAGATTCGCCCTGAGCTAACATCTGTCCCCATCTTCCTCTATTTTGCATATGGGATGCCGCCACAGCATGGCTTGATGAGCAGTGCGTAAGTCTGCGCCCGGCACGTGAACCTGTGAACCCCGGGCCGCTAAAGTGGAGCGGGCAAACCCAACCGCTATGCCACTGGGCAGGACCCGCTATGAGCATTCTTATACATGGCTCCTGGGGTATATGTCCAGAAGTTACTGTAAGCTAGTATATGATCTAGTAAATGGTTCTGCATTCCAGTTTTCACTCACACCAGCAGTGTATGAAAGTTCCTATTGCACTGTATCCTCAACGACTTTGGGTATTGTCACATACTTTTTCTGACATGGAATACTACTTTTCATTTGACTTCTAGGTCATTACTTTTTCTTGGTTCTTCTACCCCCACTGCCCTCTCTTCACCTGTCTTTGTTTGTTCTTCCCTATCCTCCTGACTTCTGAATATTAAAGTATCTCAGGGCGCAGTCCTCAGACCATTTCTCTTTATTTATACTGACTCTTTAGGAAATCTTACCTAGTTTCTTGTCTTGAAATACCTTCTGTTTACAGAAGATTCCCAAATTCATATCTCCATTCCATAGACCTAGATGTCCAGATGCCTCCTCAGTGTCTCCACATCGATGTCTAACAGATATCTCAGACTTAAAACGTCTAAAATCCAAGTTCCTGTCCTTACTCTACCTCTAATCTGCTCTTTCCGTAGTTATCCCATCCTAGTCATCGTAAACTCTGTCCGTCTATGTGCTCAGGCCAAAAACCCTCACCCTTGAATCCTTTCTTTCTTTCACCCATATCCAAACCTTCAGCAAATACTGTCTGTTTTACTTTCAAAATATGTCCAGAAATTAGCTATTTCTTTCACTTCTACCATCCTGGCCTAAGCTGCCATCATCTCTCACTTGGATTATTACAATAACTTCCCTATTTGGTCTTCCTACTTCTGTCCTTTCCCCTGTTGTCTGTTCTCAACAAAGCAGCAGTTCTTTTTTTTTTTTCCTTAACTTTTTATTTTAAAATAATTATAGATTACCAGGAACTTGCAAAGATAGTACAGAGAGGTTCCATGTACCCTTCACCCAGTTTCTCGTAATGGTTACGTCTTATGTAACTATAATACAATATCAAAACCAAGAAACTGACATTGATACAACGTGTGTATATGTTTTATGCCATTTTATCACATGTGTAGATTTGTGTAACCACCCTTCAAATCATGATAGAGAATTATTCCATCACCACAAAGATCTCCCTCATGCTGCCTCTTTACAGTCACACCTATTATTCTCCCCTCAACCATTCCTAAGCCCTGGAAACCACTAATTTTTCTCTATCTCTATAATTTTGTCACTTCAAGGATTTTATATAAATGGAGCTATACAGTATGTGAGCTTCTGAGATTTTTTTCCCCCTCACTTAGTGTAAATACCCTTGTGGCCCATCCAAGTTGTTGCATGTGTCAGTAGTTTGTTTTTATTGCTGAGTAGTATTCCATGGCATGGATTAGCCAGAGTTTGTTTAACCATGTACCTATTGTAGATCATTTTGTTTGTTTCCAGGCTTTTACAAATAAAGCTGCTATGAACAATCTTGCTTAGATTTTTGTGAGCACGTCACAAAAACACAGATTTTTGTATGTTAGATCGACCAGGAATTTTCCTTTGCTGTAATGTTTTGTCAAGTTATGCTGACCTCATAAAGTGAGTTGGGACATGTCCCTTCTTTTTCTGTTCCTTGGAAGAGCGTGTATAAAATTGACGTTATTTCTTCATTGTATGTTTGTAAGAATTTATCCGGGAAGCCATTTGGGCATGCGGTTTTCTTTGTGGAAAGGTTTTAAATTATGGATTTAATTTTCTTAATAGGCGTAAGACTATCATCTTCTTATAAGAATTTTGGTAATTGTGTTTTGTTTTTTTTTTTTTTTAATTAATTTTTTTGTGTGTGAGGAAGATCAGCCCTGAGCTAACATCCATGCCAATCCTCCTCTTTTTGCTGAGGAATACCAGCCCTGAGCTAACATCTATTGCCAATCCTCCTCCTTTTTTTCCCTTTTCCTCCCCAAAGCCCCAGTAGATAGTTGTATGTCATAGTTGTATGTCCTTCTAGTTGCTGTATGTGGGACGCCACCTCAGCATGGCTGGACAAGCGGTGTGTTGGTGCATGCCCAGGATCCAAACCCGGGCCGCCAGTAGCGGAGCGCGGACACTTAACCGCTAAGCCACGGGGCCGGCCCCTGGTAAATTGTGTTTTTATAGAAATTTGTCCACTTCATCTAAATTTAAAAATAAAGTAGTGTATAAGATCCTCTTTTTATTGTCTGCAGTGTCTGTAGTGATGTCCTCTTTTATGCATTTCATACCTCCTTTTTTTTCTGATCACTCTCACTAGAGCTTTATCAGTTTTATTAGAATTTTCAAAAAAATCAACTTTTGGTTTTGTTGATCATCTTCTGGTGTATGCTCATATTCTGTTTCATTGATTTCTGCTTTTATCCTTCTTTTTCTTCCTTACTACCTTTGGGTTTAATTTGCTGTTCTTTTTTTAACTTTTTGATATAGATGAATACGTTATTGATTTTTTTTTTAGCCTATTGATATTTTTTAGCCTCTTATTTTATCATATATACTATGAAGATTATAAGTTTTCCGTTAAGCCCAGATTTATGTGCATTACACACTCTTTTGACATTAGTATTTTAATTATCACTTAGTTAAAACTATTTTTTAGTTTCCTTTGTTATCAGTTCTTTGACACATGAGCCATTTAGATATCATTGCTTAATTTCCAGACAAAGGAGGATTTTCTAGTTATCTCTTTATTTTTGAGTTCTCATTTATTCTGTGATCTGAGATCTGTGAATATGCTTGTATGATTTCCATCCTTTGATTTTTCTTGAGAGTTACGTATGGCCCAGCACATGGTCAGTTTTTGTAAATGATTTGTGCTCTGAAAAAGTATGTATATTCTGCAGTTGGTGGTCAGAATGTTGTTTACATGTCAGGTCACATTTGTTCATTGTGTTGTTCAAATCTTATATACCTGTACTATATTTTTTGTTTACTTGTTCTCTTAATTACTGAGAGAGGTATGTCAGTTCCCCTCTATTGTGGATTGTTGTGCAGGTCTATTAGTTTTTAATTTATATTTTTCATTTCTGGAATTTTGGCTCTTTTATTGTTTCAGATTTTCTGCCAAAAATTCTTCTTCTTGTCTTTTTTTTTTTTTTTTTTTTTGAGCATTCTAATCATTCTTTTTAATAACGTGGTTTTTTTTGGTGAGGAAGATCAGCCGTGAGCTAACCTCTGTTGCCATTCCTCCTCTTTTTGCTGAGGAAGGTTGGCCGTGGGCTGACATCTGTGCCAATCTTCCTCTACTTTTTATATGTGGGATACCTGCCACAGCATGGCTTGATAAGTGGTACGTAGGTCTGCACCCGGCATCCAAACCTGCGAACCCCAGGCTGCTGAAGTGGAGTGCACAAACCCAATCACTGTGCCACCGGGCTGGCCCAGTAAAGTTTGTTTTTGAAAGCTCCATCATCTGGGTCCCTTTTGGGTCTGTTTCTGTTGTCTGCTCCTTCTCTTGGTTTTTGATCACAGTATATTGTCTTCTCATGTACCTGGTGATTATGAATGCTGGAGACTTAAAATGAAAAATTGTTGAGAATTTAAAGCCTTGAGTAATGATATATTCCTCCAGGGAGGATTTATATTTGTTTCTGGGAGATAGCTAGTGGAATTGGCAATCCTGGATCATTTTAATACAGTCAGGGATTAAGATGATTTGAAGCTGGGCTCCAGTCCTTGCGAGATCCAGACTGTTTCTGCTTCATCTTACTTATCGTGTAAGGCATTTCAGAGGCCCAACGCACCATGTGGGGGATTCATCAGGCCTTCCCTTCTTGGTGGTCCTTGAATTTCAGTTTTTGACCCCAGATACCTGGGTTGCCTGTTAAAGTACTATGTTCAGTTTTCTGGGTGGCTTCTTCTGGATTTGGAAGATGCCCCTAGGGAAATGTGGCCCCCAGTGCAGGGTTTTCTTTATCTTCCAGATATTGATTCTATAATTCTTTACTTTCCAGGAATAGATATTTATTCTACATTTTGTCCAGCTTTTCTCATTGCTCTCATCGGGAAGGCTTTTTTGATTTACTTACTTTCTCATATTGGAAGTGGAACTTTGATATTTTGTAAAAGTTCCTCTGGGGAATTAGTAGCAGCTAGGGTTGAGGTTCATGCCACTAGAGCCACGCAGGCCTTTATGCTGTTTCTTAGCATGTTTCTGCCTTAAGACCTTTGTGCTTGCTGTTTTCTGTCTGGGGTCCTTTCTTCAAATAGCTGAATAGCTCACTCTTTTACTTTCTTCAGGTCTTCATCAAAAGGTCACTTATCAGTGATACCTTTCTGATGAGCATGACATGTAAAATAGCAACACCTCCTCCCCCTGAAGCCTCTTATTTTTTCCATTGTGCCCAGGACCATATGACATGTTATAATTAGTTTCTACCACCATGTGTAAGCTCTTTGAGACATTGTTTTGTTCTCTGATATATGTCCAGCATCTAAAATTGTCCTGCACATAGAAAATGCTTAATTAATATTTGTAGCTGAATGAATACATGAATGAAATTATAATGAGGATGATAAAAGTACAGGCTTCATCGGGTGCTTGTGATGATTAAGTTAATACATGTAAGGTATTAAGAACGGTGCCAGGCATGTGATAAACACTCACATATTATTTTTTAAAATTGTTGCCTCTCAGATGATCACTTCTCATTTCTAGAATATTGTTGAGGTTGAAGGCGACTTGCTTTTTATAAAGCAAGCCCATTTTTTCCCCCCAGGTTACTATTATGATTAGCCCCAGATTTTATAGGTCTTTTCCAGTGGCTGGGGTGGTAGAATGAAGCTTAATCCTTGGAACTCTATTCATGTAGCTGGAGGATTTAGAGAATAGATTTGTGCGTTTAAGCCCACTTGTGATTTCCAGGCAATCAGGGAGCAGCTTTTAATGTAACTTAATGAGTGGGAGAGAGATGGAATAGACATCGTTGCTTTTTAACTTTTCTCTCTTAAAGACTACATTCTGGGAGAGTGGCACACTTACAGTTTTATGTAATGCAAATGAAATATAATACTAAGCAATACTAAGTAAATATAAGTAGATATTGCCTTCTGAAGAGAACATCAAGATTGATTGACCTGAATGGTAAGTATTGACTCAAGCAAATGCTGAAATGAATGTTTACCTTAAGGGACAGTAAGTCTTGATAATCAGAGAATATGTAGTTAATGTCAGTATTATTACAAGGTTTCACTGGAAGTATCTCGAAACCTTGCGTCATGAATCTCTCGAGTATAACTTTCCTTTAGGAAAAACCCAACAACCACCTTCTTTAAGTTGAAGACACAGAGTTCTTTAAAGTACTTGGACATGTTGATGAGCTTCTCTCTGATTGTTTTTTATTTGGACAGCAAAGCTCCTGCCTTATGCCTGACAGCGTTATTAACTAGCTGCTTTATCCAAGAATAGTATCAGTTCAGTTAGTTTTTGTTCCATAGCATAGTTTTGTTCCATATATTGTTTCTAAGTCTTGTGTTAGATAGTTTATAAGATACAAGACAAGGAGAAATTATCTTTGAACTTCATAGAGCACTAAGGAAATACAAGATCTCTGTATATGAAATAGGCAATGACACAAGACCACATGTGACACTTTATAATTGTAATACCATGGAAATCCTTTTAGAAAGTGGAGATGAGAGAAATGCTGAAGACAACTTCATCGAGAAGATGAACTGTAAATAAAATCTTAAATACGATTTGAATAGGCAGACAGAATATTTTGTAGTGTGAGAGATACTCAGATTTCCAAAAGCGTAAGATTTAACATGTGGACTTTAAAAATTTATACAAGTAATAAATGTTAAATTATAGAAATATTTGAAAAGACATAAGTGAAAATAAATCCTACTACCAGAGATAACTGTCTTTAACATTTTGATATATATCTTTCCAGACTTTTTTCTGTGTGTGCATACACAGATGTGAATATATGCATAGATATTTGTATATGTATATATGAATAAATGGGAAAATAAATATTTATAAAAAGGGGAATATTGTTTCATAAAGATTCAGTTTTAAAATTTTTGCTATTACAAGATTGTAAATATGGTAATTTAAATGATCAATGAAACAATCCTATGTTCCTTGTGATTCCTAGGATTTTTCCTTCCTGAACATATTGGATACATTTGCTAAACTAAGTAGAATCATTGTTTTAACTGATAATGAATCTCTCGTGATTTTTTTAGGTGCTGGGTCTTCAGCTCTGAAGAGGCCATTTGAAGATGGATTAGGGGATGATAAAGATCCCAATAAGAAGATGAAGCGAAACTTAAGGAAAAGTGTGTAAAATCTTTATTCTTAGATGTGAGCTAGAAAGGACTGAGGACTTTAAAGGACTTTATAGTCTCAGACAGGAAAATAAAAATTAAAAGGGAAGAATTTGATTGATTTGAATTAGATTTTAAAGAATAGATCTTAACTGAGAAAAAACTGGTGATTGAATAACTTTCTTTTGTTTCCAAGCTTCATTGCTTAAGATATGTTAATATTGATAAAATTAATGTATAGATATAGTAATGCATATTACCTTTACAATGATGTTAGCATAATAATTTAAGAAGTAATTTTAGAATTACTTGTGAAGTGAAGTTAATTTGTATATGTGTTTTGAAACGTGGTAAATTTATAGTGGTTACTAGGAACCTACAAATGCATAAATTAAAGCAAAATCACTTAATTTCTGATCTCATTCCTCTTTCTTTAACAGTTCTGGATAGTAAAGCAATAGACCTTATGAATGCGCTAATGAGGCTAAATCAGATCAGGCCTGGGCTTCAGTATAAGCTCTTATCTCAGTCTGGCCCTGTCCACGCCCCAGTCTTCACAATGTCTGTAGATGTGGATGGTACAACATATGAAGCCTCAGGACCATCCAAGAAAACAGCAAAACTTCATGTAGCAGTGAAGGTACAGTATTTATTTTACTTACCAGTGCTGTGTTATTTTTATTTTTTTATAATATTAAATATAATATTTTATAATATTATAATATTAAAAATAATATAATATTATTTTTATTTTTATAAAATAATGCTTATTTTCCTATAGTAAATTAATATAATTTTTCAAGATTTTCATGACAATAGCATATAGACTTTTGTCACCCCTTGATCACAGAATTCTTTATTTTTTGGTTGTAAAATAATATGTGTTGATTATACAGAATTTGGAAAACACAGAAAAAAGTAAAGAAATAAAAAATATGTCAATTGCGTATCTCTGAGGCAGGTCTTTATATATAGTATGTTGGTTTATTTACTTTGAATCTTTTTTGTTTAACTTTTTTACATTGGGCTAACATTGTATATGTAATTTTATCTTCTGATTTTTTTTCATTTAACTTGTCATCAGTGTTTTTGCATGTTATTAAAATCTTCATAAATAATTTTAATGGCTGTATGATTAACATGATATGGTTGTACTACTGTTTGTTTAACATTTCCCTATCATTGGATATTTTGCTGTTTGCAGATTTTTTCTGTTATAAATAAATGTGATCATTATCTTTGTGCATGGTGCCTTTTCTGTATTTCAGAATATTTCTGTAGGGAATAAAGTCCAGAATGGAACCAACCAAATGCATGTAGGTTTGCAGAAAATTCCTGAATATTGGAATCTCTAAGAGTACATTTGACTTCTTGCAGACAAATGCGAAAATATCAAAGATCATGTAGACTGAAGATCAGTTTTCATTAAGAAAAGTTCTGTTATGTAACAGTATGGCATAAGACATAATTGGTCTGTCTTCAGGATCATTCCATTTTGCAAGTATTATTAATATAGATGCAAACATTATCCTAAATACTAAGGATACAGCAGTGAACAGACAACAAAGTCTCCTCCTGGAGCTTGCGTTCTAGCGTGGATAGGATGGGGAGACAGACAACAAATAGACAAATGAATAAATTATATGTCAGGTAGTAATAAGAACAATGCAGAAAAATAATAACTAAACTGTAAAAATATAAAATAATATATTATTTGTGTTCTGTCTTGTTTACAAAAGAGGTACTTCAAGTATGTTGTAGTAGTATGAGTTTAAAATGAGGCAAAAAAAGAAAACCAAGAATGAGGGAACAAGTGAATTCAGGAATAAGGCTAAAAATACAGTTCAGTAACTTAGCTGTAATGTATTCTGAAAATGAGTCACAAAGGTAGATCTAAGTTCTCTAGCATCTGACACAAAAAGCTTGTGAAGTTATCAATTCACTGTCTATGTCATAAGAACAGACAGACGATGATGAGAGTCATGGTGTTGTGGTATAAGATCGGGTGGGCATTCTCCTTGGCCAGTCTTCATGAAAAGGAGTAACAGTGATATCCTGTAAAGGCATCTAGGATGCAGTGACACAGTTTGTGGGTTGTTTCATTTAATGGCCTTTAATATAAGCTAGTGGCCTCATAGCGAGTGTCAGTTTAGTACAGCTTGAGGGAGTTAGTCGGGTGGCAGATTTTGCATATGACAAAATTTAGATGCTGTTAGTTCTCATAATAAACATTGACATTTTGGTGTGTATTTTTTCAAGCCTTTTTTTTTTCTTTTTAACCTGCAGTTGCAAAATCCAAAAAGCACTGAAAATGAAAAATATTTCCCTTGGTTTGATAGAAACTCACTTGATGGGAAAATCTGACCCGAGTTGATGTGGGGCTATTTTTTAGTCTTTATTATTCCATTTAGTGTGAATATTTTATATGTTTCTTTGCACAAAATGGAATAGCACCTGAGAACCCACTAGGAATTTGGAAAATACATGGTAAATATATTGTATTAGCTTTCTAAACTCTGAAAAATTATGAATTCTCAAAATAGTTTGGCCCCAAGGGTTTCAGATAAGGAATGGTGGGTCCTACATAATGTGTATACAAAATATATACTTAAATAGGATCATGTTTTCTTTGTTCATCTAAAAATGTGAGTTTTTTAAATAGTTGTCACAAAGATTGCTCTCATTTTTAGTGATGGCTTAATATTTCATTATTATCAATCTACCATAATGCAACTAATCCTTTTAGATTTAGATGCTTCCAGTTTATTGCTTTACATCTTTTTGAGCCAGTCTGATTATCCCTTAAGATATGGAATTCTAGAGATGGAATTACTGGGTCAAGAAGAAAGCACATTGGAATGATCCTTTGATTCATTAAATACATATTGGGGTTCTTATTATATGTCAGGCATATGTTGCCAAATTGCCATCTGTAAAGGTTATACTCATGTTACAGATTCTGTATGAGTTTGAAAGAGAGTTTTATATCCAGCATGTGTTTATGAAAGTAGGTCCCACTAGATAAGAATCCTTGCATTCCTTACTCAGTTGCTTGGTAGGGGTCTGTACCTGTTAAGACTAATCACAGCAGAGAATCAAATCAAAACAAAACAAAAAATCATTTCCTGCCACAGGAGCCTGGCTGCCCAACAGCAGGCACCCTAAAATAGTAGAGATTAGTGGCCAATCTTCCCTTTCCTCTTCCAATCCTTAAGAGTCCCTCACAAAGGACACCTTTAGGGACATAATCAGCTGTATTCCATGAAAAGAATCTTAAGTCACTGTGGGGAAAAGATCAGCTAGAAGGGGACAAGAAGTGAAGGCTCTCTGCAAAGGTTTTTGGTGCCATCTCTATCATAAGAAGCCATGAATATGACTTTCTTCTGAGTGGAGAGCCATGGGGTAGAGTGTGTTTTCTTTTCACTCTTGGCCCCTAGTCTTTGAAGGTATTACATCTTTCTCAGCCTCCACCTGCTTCTAGGAGAAAAAAGGCCTGGTTACACTGGATATTTCCCAGTCACCTTGTTTCCAGGAATCATCTTGTGATTTTTTTCAGCTCAGTTATTTATTTGTCAGACACTTGAAATGCAGTGGTCTTTGGTATACCAGTTTTTTGGCCTTCATATTGATTCCAAACAAACTTCGGTTCCAGATGTCTGAGAACTCTTTACTTTTTTTTTTTTTTTTAACTTCTGTAGCATATACTAGTTAATAATCTTAGACTACGTGTTCATAGGAAAATGAGTTAATTTGAAATTTTTTGTTGTACTGTATTGCAAGTATACCGTATCCCTTGAGATTATCCATCAGTTATATAAACTATTCATAAATGTATTGAAATGTGTTGCTACAATAACAAGTAAATAAATGAATCCTATATGTGAGAAAAGGAAGGGCAGAGAGAAGTAATGTTAAATAATTTGCATTAGACAATTTTAACTGTGTTAAATTGGGAAAAGCTGCATGTCTTCAGTTTTTATTGGAATAAACAAATCAAATTTATTTGTGACTGTTGGCTTTTGACTTGCACCCTGTGTTAGCTGGTGTTAATTTCACACTGGTAACTATTCTCTCAGAGATGAGATTTCTCAGGGAGAGCATATTTGCAGGGCTCAATGGAGAAGGTGTTTTCTTTATAAAATACTGACAAGGATATAACCAAATGATGTTAGTGTACTTAGTGTTAATTTTACTACCTGAGTACTCTTAGAACTTAAGATGTTAGAAAAGGTTCTTGGCTTTACTCCCAACGAATACAAGGAATTTATTTATGATTTGAAATGTTCAACAGAATGCCAGATTCTCCATATGAATTGGGTGAATTGATTTCAAGTTCTCTTGGTACAAGAGTTCTACTTATGCCCGTTTTGTGTTTAGAGTAATACTGTTTTATTTATATTGTCAGAATCTTTTATACAAGATGCCTTTGTTTATAAGGGCTGGGCTGTCTGGCTTCTCATTTGTGTGGCTACCGTAACAGTTTTTTTGAGAAACCCATTAGGTATAGTTGGGATTGTAAAGAAACATGATGTTGCTTTTACATTCCAGCAACTTAAAACATTAGTCAAAAGATGAAACAAATACAAGGATCTTTAGGAACCTATCTCTTTATCTTCTGATATATACTTTTAAATTAGTAACTGACAGTGCAGTATCAACCGTTTGAAAGAGGCTTATAAAAATGCTAGTGAGGGGCCGGCCTGGTGGCGCAAGCGGTTAAGTGCATGCGTTCCGCTGCGGCGGCCTGGGATTCGCCGGTTCGGATCCTGGGCGCGCACCAATGCACCGCTTGGCAAGCCATGCTGTGGCGGCGTCCCATATAAAGTGGAGGAAAATGGGCACGGATATTAGCCCAGGGCCAGTCTTCCTCAGCAAAAAAAGAGGAGGATTGGCAGATGTTAGCGCAGGGCTGATCTTCCTCACACACACAAAAAAAATGCTAGTGAACATACTCGCTTATAAATATTGGTATAATCTGGAAGGAGGTATTAAAAGGCAAGCATGCATGCATGTGTGTGTGCACAAACACACACACACTGTTCTGAAAACTTTATTTTAAAACAGATGAGAAATGCCAGGCATTGAATAGAAATATAAGAAAAAAGAGGGGCCGGCTTGATGGCGTAGTGGTTAAGTTCGTGTGCTCCACTTGGGCGGCCCAGGGTTCACGGGTTCGGATCCTGGGCGCAGACCTGTACATTGCTCATCAAGCCATGCTGTGGCAGCGTCCCACATACAAAATAGAGGAAGACTGGCACAGATGTTAGCTCAGGGCCAATCTTCCTCAAGTAAGAAGAGGAAGATTGGCAACACATGTTAGCTCAGGGCCAATCTTCCTCACAAAAAAAAAAAAGAAATATAAGAGGAAAGAACGAACATTGGAGGATGCCGTAAAGTGACCAGGCCTGTAGAGGCAGGGATGGAAATACAAACCTGAAATTGTTCCTGGTTCACTTAGTATAGAGAGTCAACCTAGAGACTGGATATCTTCTTTCAAGTCTCAATTATAGTTTAACTTGAAAGCAAAGAGGTCAATAGTAGAAAGCTTCAGATATAGTTAACAGGCAGATTGATTCCAAGGTAAAGAAAACTTCTTGATTCCCTTTCTGTGCTAATTTCACCTAACGGAATGAGTCATGGAATTTAGAGGTCAACTAATCAGTCTTCCTGTTTTACAGATTGAGGACCAGAAGAGAAATCTAGGATGAGACCCCAGGTCTTTTCCTTCCCAGTCCAGTGTACTTTTACAGTGTGCTGTTTTACTTCTCCCCTCACCTCACTGGTTGAACTTGGCTATGCTGTTTATTTTCTTTACTTCTCACCTCCAAATTAAATGAACCAGGAGCAACGTCAGGTTTGCATTTCTGTCATCCTTTATTTAAACCTAGTTACTCTGAGGAAGTTCTTCCCATTTTCCATGGTGATACCCTGGTAGGTAAAACTTGTTTCACCAAGGATTTGTAGATTTAGCACCGTCTTGCTCTTTCTCCAAGCTGTTTCATGGATTCACATATTGTGGATTTGAAACTGTCGTTCTCAATATTTCGTCTGTTCTCTGTGGTCTCTGGTGTTTGAGTAAAACTGAATCTTAATGTCATTTGTACAGGTATTGCAGGCAATGGGATATCCAACAGGCTTTGATGCAGATATTGAATGTATGAGTTCTGATGAAAAATCAGATAATGAAGGCAAAAATGAACCAGTGTCTTCAAACTCAAGCAATAATACTGGAAATTCTACAACTGAAACCTCCAGTACCTTAGAGGTATACTTATGTATTTTTTTCATTAGAAAAAAGTAATGTATGTTCATTGTAGAAAATTTGAGAGATATGGAAAAGTATAAATAAGAAAATCAAAAGCATATACAAATGTGTATATTCCAGAGGCAGGCATTATTACTATTTTGGTTTATTTCCATCTAGCCCTTTTTGTACGAGTATTTTTATGAAGGCAATAATACTTTCATGCAGTTTTACATCTTGTTTTTTTCACTTAACTCTAAAAATATCTGTAAACATAACTATATGCTGCACAACCATGTGAATGTACCCTAATTTAACTAGCATTTACCTTTCACTGGCCATGGAAGTTGCTTCGAATATTTCACAATTGTAATGTATCAAAGAGTATTAATAACTGAAGAGGGAAAAACCGAAGGATCTAGTGGAGGAAATTTAGGATTATTTGCAGGTTGTGCTAAGCTTTTGGGGACAGTGGGTCGTCATTGAGTTGGTCCAGCCCTGAGGAAGGCATAGCCTGACCTAGTATGTTCCTCAGACTCTGAGTAAGTCCTGGCCTATGATCTTATTGCCACAGACAGTAGAATGGGACAAAATCTAAGGACTAAGTATACACGGCCTATTTGGGAATTCGTGGAGCCCTTGTCTATTGCACTCTACATAGGGAAAATTAGCTTTAACTGCAACAGCTTACATTAACATTTTTTTTTCTAATTTTGTCATTTTTGAGAATGAGTATTTATTAAGGACTTAGTGGACTATAATTTTTTCAGTCTATAAACCCCTTTTTTTTACCTGCTTACTGCTAAATGCTGCAGAAATTGTGTCCAGAGCCTCAGAATGTCCTCAGCCAGAAGGGCAAAAGACATGTTTATAACTAATTATAATGTAATGTGATAAGCACCGTGATTGCAAAATGAATATAATAGTGTAAAAGCTCCAGGGAGGAAGTCATTACGAAACTTACACACGTGTAAAACCAAAGGGAATAAAATGTGAGCTAGGTTTTAGATGAGGGTAGGATTTTGCTATGTGGGGAAGAGGTGGAAAGAAGGCATTCTGGGCTAAAGGAATAGGAGGTATAATGACCTGGAGTTGTGAAAGTACATGTTTAAGACATGCCAGGTGAGGGGCTGCCCAGTGGCATAGTAGTCAATTTTGCACGCTCCGCTTTGGCAGCCTGGGGTTTGCAGGTTCAGATCCCAGGCACAGACCTATGCATGGTTCATCAAGCCATGCTGTGGTGGCATCCCATATACAAAATAGTGGAAGATGGGCACAGATGTTAGCTCAGGGGCCAATCTTCCTCACCATAAAAAAAAAAAAAAGAAAGAAAGAAAAGTGCCAGGTGGGCCAGTGTGGAGGGGATTGATGGGAACTGAAGCCTTTGAAAGCCATGACTGATTCTTCATGTGATATTGTGGAGGACAGAAGACATGGCATCTGGCTTTTAAGAGGAGCAGTCATTCACAAGTGATAGTCACAGGCAGGGCAACATGTTCTGCTGGCAGTGTTATAAATACTAAGAGAAGAAACAGCTCATTAATTATGAGGCTCTGACTGTTAAGTTCAAAGGGCATTATGAAAGGAGAGAGCAGTGTGGGCTGCGCTTATAGCAGCCACATGAGTATGGGGAGGTTTTGGTAGTGAATACATCTATGCTTTGTATCTGTATAATGTAGTAATAGGATGAGGGGAGAAAGCCCTATTCTTTATTTAAAATATTAGTAACTTATTAGAAATGCAAATATTTTTATGTCTTGGCTCATTTTTATAAAAGAGATGTCAGATTTGGAAAGCAGAGAGTGGTTAACATAGACCTAGTTTCAAAAATTACTCATTAGTTGGGGCCGGCCCGGTGGCGCAAGCGGTTAAGTGCGCGCGCTCCGCTGCGGCGGCCCGGGGTTCGCTGGTTCGGATCCCGGGCGCGCACCAACGCACTGCTTGGCAAGCCATGCTGTGGCGGCGTCCCATATAAAAGTGGAGGAAGATGGGCACAGATGTTAGCCCAGGGCCGTCTTCCTCAGCAAAAAAAGAGGAGGATTGGCGGATGTTAGCACAGGGCTGATCTCCTCACCAAAAAAAAAAAAAAAAAAAAATTACTCATTAGCTTTCAAAGATAGAGACTGGAAATTTGCCTTGAAATTTTTAAATTGTAGATTATAAAACTCTTCAAGAAGTGATGTTTATTGCAAAAGACCCAGGAATGTTTGTTAAACTTGTCTTTAAAAATTGTCCAATGTTTGACTTCTACAGCATCACCCACTTATCAAATCAGCATAGAGTACTTTATTAAGAGAATCTTCTTGTCCATTAGGTTTATATACATAATAATTCTTTTGGGCATTCATTTCTTCAGCACTTCTTGAGCACTTACTGTGGTGGAATAACAGACATGATCTCTAACCTCAAAAAGTGCTCAATCTGTGGGTCTTTTCTCATAATTATTGTTGTAGTGTTTTGTGTTTTGTTTCATTCTGGTGCTAGCCTCTCTTCGTTGGCGCCTGCACACTCTTCACGTGGATTGCTTCTCTTCCATATGTCTAGTCTTATCCTTCCTCAAGTTAGTTCTGTTTACCACTCCTAGAGTGATTGTTCTACAACACAAATCTAATCATGAACTTTTCTAAATTAATGTCTTTCAGTGGCTCCTCACTGTCCATGATAAAGTCAAAGTTCATTTGCATGGCATACAAAGTCCTCGTCCTCTATGATTCGGATTCATCTCCATCAAGGGTGTTTCTAATCAAGTCCTACCTTCTTCTCCTCACTCCCTTATACAGGCAGACTGAACTTCTTGCCATTTCCCAAACAAATGTTCTTTCCTTCTCTTGGGCCTTTGCATCACTGTTTCTTCTGTCCAGAATGCCCTTCTCCTTTGTTTCCTCCTTATGATGGTCTACTGCTTGCTTTTTAAGGTCAGGTTCCCATGTCACTTTCAGGAAAACTATCCTGATTGCCCTAGAAAACGATTCCCTCTGCTATGTTTCCATAACATACATCTGTTCTATAATATACATTGTTTTACAGTGATTGTGTGTGTGTGTGTGTGTGTGTGTCCTGCACTACATTCTAGCTCCTTGAGGGCAGAGAATGACTGCTTTTATTGTTATTTTAAAATTTCAGAATCTGTAGTCTGTAGCCTGCTGTTTTTACCTTAGGTGCCCTTAAATCTCTTTAGAGAGACTGAGAGGTGTATAGGGACGTTTTCTTCCCATCTCCCAAATTGAGAGTTATTTCTTCCTAACCCTAAAGATGAAAAGCAGTGAATGCTCAGGTGTCATGTGAATTTCAGCTGTTCTAGTTCTATCCACTTTGTTAGTTATTTAGAGTATTATTCTTAGAACATGAGCACCACAGATCAGACCGTAGAGTGCCATGTAATGGCAAGGCTACATTGTTCTTGAATATGGATCTGTTGAGACAGCTCTGCTTCAAAGGTAGGCTGGCCAGATGACTTTACTGCTTGTAGAGTTTCCATACCTTTAAAGAGATTTTGTCATTTGTATATAGAGATGATCACGCATCCTGGCCCTTAAATGCTTTAAAGTACAATTTTTGAGCCTATTTTTCAACAGAGATGTAGTATAATTGTATTAATAAGAAATTTAATACTCTAAAATCTTACTTAATTGAACCTCCTTTTAGGTAAGAACTCAGGGCCCTATCCTCACAGCAAGTGGCAAAAATCCTGTAATGGAGCTCAATGAAAAAAGAAGAGGTCTTAAGTATGAACTCATCTCCGAGACTGGTGGAAGCCATGACAAGCGCTTTGTAATGGAGGTGTGTACCTAGATACAAGCCAGCCTTGTTTTTCCCCTCAAACACATAGGATATCCTGAGCTTACCTGTAAAAAAAGTTGTAGACTGAGTTTTTCTTGTGGCACTATTTTCTCCGTTATGACTGACTTAAGTTAAAACCACATAGAGGAACTGCATGGGATAATTGCAGAGTGTTGTTCTTGATTTTAGGTAGAAGTAGATGGACAGAAGTTCAGAGGTGCAGGTCCAAATAAGAAAGTGGCAAAGGCAAGTGCAGCTTTAGCTGCCCTGGAGAAGCTGTTTTCTGGACCCAATGCAGCAAATAATAAGAAAAAGAAGATTATCCCTCAGGTATGAGTTAAGTATTAAACCTTTGCAATGCCTTTGAAAAATATTACCAGAATTAAATTTCCTTTCCTGTCTTTAAATTTCCTTTCCTGCCATGTTACTTTTTCTGAAATTACTTTTTTTTCTTGGATTTGGCAACCTTTTCTTTGGGTTAGTCAATGAATAATATGAATGTGATCAGTGGTTCTCTGTTCTGTGGTCTTTCTAGGCAAATTATATATTAAAAAGAGACTGTTAGCATTTATATATTAAAAAGAGACCATTAGCATTATTTGGGGGCTTTAGGTCACTCTTGATGAGGTAGATGTTGAGGGATTTGGACTTTAATGAGATGTTAGCGTTTGTGTTTACTTTAGGGAAGCTGCGGAGCGTACTTGGGGCTTACGTTCATCAGGGGTTTGCAGATGCTGTTCCATTTCCTTTCCAGTTTGGAACTTTTGCATTATTCATTTGGGTTTTTCTTTGGGAGGTGGCACAGTAGAACTTGACCCTCTGTTGCATCTGTTCATTATTGACATTGGGAATGTGAGTGCTGCTAAAGGCCCAGGATTGTAGCAAAGTATTTTAAAAAGATGGCTTCCTCATTACATGCTTTTGGATAAGAGATTCTTCCTTCCATTCATTTATTCGTTCAAAAATATTTTCTAGACATATACTATATGCATGGTTTGTAAGGAAAAGAGATACATAAGTAAATATGACACATTCTCTGCCTCATGGAGAGTAGTGGTGTAATAATGTCTGAATATATTATATGATAGAAACAAATCAATTAAAAATGTTTAGACTAATAGAAAGAATCTTAGATTATTTAAGATTCTGTGTTAAAACAGTTTGTTGAGTTTCTTTTACATATGCTAAGTCCATTACAGGAGGGTGGAATTGATCTCATTTTATACATGAGGAAATGAGGCCCAAAGAAATTAAGATACTGCGTGTAGTGACACAGCTAATTGATGGTAGAGGTTCCCTTTAAAACCAAGTTCTTCTCCTTCCAAAGACCATGGGCATTCTACTATTGCATATTATATCCATCTTAGAAATTTGTTTTGTGTTCATTTAAACTTCTTAAATAATAAACAACATTGCTTAAATTTTAGGATTCAGAATATAAACAAGGAAAATTAACTTTTACTGAGATTAAATAAAAATAAAGTGTTTAAATTACAATGGAAGACATGTAGAGAGAGAATAAGTGGATTTTCTTCTTGTAAAATCTTCTAGAATATGTTCTAAATTAGTAGAAAGATAATTGTTACCTTGTTTTTTTGGGTGTGTTTTTCCCATGGGTTACATCTTATATTTGGTCAGTTAATTTTAGTGTTTACAAAGCCTGTGGACGGATGCTTATTAGGTAGTGAAGTTTGGTTCTTGTAGACATGAGCTTAATTTGTGTGGAGTCACTCTGCTGCTGCCAGATTGTTGCTTCCTGACTACTTTTGACTGAGCTGTGTTAAAAAAAAAAAAAGGATATCTTCTTGAAGTTCACTCATTTTTAGAAATTTTCTATACCAGAAGCTATAAAACTCATGTGTTCAATGTGCTTGACAGCCAAGAAGCAGTCTATTTTGGATGTGTAAGTTGGATTTTTTTCAGCCAAAAAGACAAATGGCTGTTCCCTTTGCATGATACATTCAGCCTTGAAACTATCTTCTGCCCAGTCATACTAGTGGTAGAGGCTAACCTAGGAGAAGTAAAAGATGATGACTTTTCACTGTGAGATAAGTGTGTGTATGCTTTGGCTATCAAGCTGTTTGGGGTACTCTTGACTCTGTTAGACAGTGAGCTTTGAGGCTCTGCAACTCCTTCCCTGCAACTTGGTTAAAGTAGGGAATTTTGGTAGTTTCTAGATTGAGTTTTTGTTACACCTTTATATTAAAAAATAAGTATAACATTTAATTTAAAACTAGATTTCTTTTGATTTTCTTAAAATTTCAGTTTTGGAAAGGGATGTTTTAGCAGCACTGTGTGCTGTTAGTCCTTGACTTATCTATTCTACTTTTCAGAGTTTTATGTCTGTTTTCTCAGTTGCTCTTTCTACTCTGACATAAGGAAAACAAAGTGGGTGTCATTATCCTCATTTCACAGTTAGTGAGGAGACTCCCATTAGAGAGAGATTATGTGACTTTACCAGAGTCCGTGGCATTTTAGAGCAAGAAGAGACTTTAGAGTTGGAATTAATTTATTTAATGATTGATACATATGTACATACACATACCTACACATACAGCAGAAGAAACAGGCTCAAAGAAATCACATGACCTTCCTGAGGTCTCACTTACTTAAAGGAGGAACTGGCATCCAAATGTTTGGTCTTCCTGTCTTAGTCCCTTTTTTTTTAAACCCTACTCAAGTTCTCAGTTGATTTCAAGTAGTTTGTTGTTGCAGTATTTTTTGTCTGTGGGCAGAGAATTCAAAGGATTTTACACCTAGGTCTCAAGTGTCTATAATTACTTTAGTTAGCCCTAAAATGACTTTAGATGTAATTTCACTACTGAAATTTGTGTGTAGAAAATGAACTCTTTCTGAGTAACCCTCAAGTGAAATTATTTACATACTTTTATGTGCCCAGCATATTCTCCAGAACAAGTCTGTAATGTAGGTGTCATTTTCATTTTACAAATTGAAGGTTCAAGGTCATAGACGACTCACTGTCTCATCTACAGGCTCAGCTTTCTCACAGAGGTTGTACATTTCAGAAATGATAGGATGATAATTCTTATTTCTTGCAGTAATGAAAATGTATTACTTTTAACAGGCAAAGGGTGTTGTGAATACAGCCGTGTCTGCAGCAGTCCAAGCTGTTCGAGGCAGAGGAAGAGGGACTCTAACAAGGGGAGCTTTTGTTGGGGCCACAGCTGCTCCTGGCTACATAGCTCCAGGTAATAGTACAACTCATACAAGGTCTGCTCCTTCTCTGGGCCAGAGTTTGAAGAACAGCATCTCCTTTATTTTCCAGGGTTATACACAGTCTTTGGGAACATAACACAGGTATAAGATGGGTATGCACAGAAATTGAAGAGAATCGACAGAATGTCATAGGTTTTCTCCTGGAATTTGCTGAGGGACTAGCGGCTTCCTGGAGGGAGGTGACAGATGAGAATATTGCACCTGTTTGAGGGGATGTATTTTGACAATGAAGAAGCTAAAAGATATTCCACAGATTCAGGAGTTTGGACATCTGAGCAGGGTATATTCAGTGGGGACATGGAAGACACGTTGGGTATAACAGGAGAGGAAAACTGCTGATAAGAGGCTACTTAATTGGGGTGAAGCCTGGCATTATTAGTATTTCCTAACTCAATGTTTGGAAGCCAACAAAGGCTAGAGAAGTACAAAAAGAGAAAAAGAGGAACGTATTTATCCAGAACTTAGTATACACCAGATATTTTCGTATAAGTGATTTCACTTAATTGTTTCTAATTTTCACAGTGTTTTCTCAAGTAGAAATTATTTCCATTTTCCAGGTGAGGAAACTAAGGCTTAGGGAGATGAGGCAACTAGCCCAGTGTGAGACACCTAGTAAACAGTGGAGCAAAGATGTGAATGTAGGTGCTTGCAGTTCCAAAGTTTGTATTCTTTCCATTTCACCACATGGCTTGATGAAGAGGGGAAAAGATGCCCTCTCTCTGCTTTCTGTTTTGGACAGCTATCTCATTGCAAATTAAGTTCTCCGCAATATCAAAAGTATGGAACTTTTAACTTGACAAGTAAACCAGCTGCTTTTAGTTTTTGATCAAGATGAAATTGTCATGGGCTGGCCCCGTGGCTTAGCGGTTAAGTGCATGCGCTCTGCCACTGGCGGCCCAAGTTTGGATCCCGGGCATGCACCGAAGCACCGCTTGTCCAGCCATGCTGAGGCCGCGTCCCACATACAGCAACTAGAAGGATGTGCAGCTATGACATACAACTATCTACTGGGGCTTTGGGGGGGAAAAAAAAGGAGGAGGATTGGCAATAGATGTTAGCTCAGAGCTGGTCTTCCTCAGCAAAAAGAGGAGGATTAGCACGGATGTTAGCTCAGGGCTGATCTTCCTCACAAAAAAAAAAAAAAAAGATGAAATTGTCATAAGGATTGGGTCCTATCCGGTCATTATTTTTTATGTAACACTCCTAAGAAGTTCACTTCGATTGTTTTTTTTTTCCCCCTAAGACAGAATTAGAATAGGCTATTCAGGAAGTTCTGTGGATGGTGTGGCTTTGGAATTATACTTCTACAAGTTGATCCCAGTAGGGGCATAGCTCAAAGATGTGTCATGTAAAGAATATACTTGCTTATTCAAATAAGCAAGTGGCACACACAGATAAGCTTTGGCACACACCAGACATGGATTTTGCTCTCATGCAGCTTGTGGTCTAAAGGTGAGACTTACTAATCAAATAATTACAATTATAAACTGAGATGATTACGATGAAGGAGAAGGACATGATGCTATGAGAGGATGTAACAGAGAAACCTGATCTAGTCTGTTGGGTCCCTGAAGAAGTAACACTTGAACTGAGCTTTGAAGAATGAGTAGGAGTTAATTCAGAGAAGACTTGGATGAAAGAGTGTCACACACAGAGGGAACAGCATGTGCAGAGACCCTGCGGTGCTGGCAGTAGGGAACGTGGCTCATTTGAAGAATTAGAAGAAGGCCAAGGGCCAGCCCCGTGGCTTAGCGGTTAAGTGCGCGCGCTCCGCTGCTGGCGGCCTGGGTTCGGATCCCGGGCGCGCACCGACGCACTGCTTCTCCGGCCATGCTGAGACTGTGTCCCACATACAGCAACTAGAAAGATGTGCAACTATGACATACAGCTATCTACTGGGGTTTTGGGGAAAAATAAATAAATAAATAAAAATTATTAAAAAAAAAAAAAAAAGAAGGCCAAAATGTCTGTAGTATGGAGAGCATTGTGGGGGCGAGGGGGATGGTGGGGCTAGAGGGGCAGTGATTTGAGCTAAAGCTGGATGCTCAGTCCCAGTCCTGGAGGCTGTGGTTTGGATTTTGGGCTTAGAATCCTAAGTGCAGTGGGAAGTTGTGAAGGATTCTAAGGAGAGAAGTGACAAGATGAGACTTTTTTTGTAAAGATCACTCTCTGTAGTGTGAAGAGTAGATTGTAAGGACAGAAGTGGGCATGAAAAGACAAGTTAGAAGGTTTTTGTAAATTAGTAGCCCAGGCAAGAGACAGTGGAGGGTCTCCAGTGGGTGTAGGGAAGTAGATGGGTGGCAGGAAGTGAGTGGATTGAATGAGTACTTTGGAAGCAAAATTGATGGATTTACTATGGAGAATGAAAAAGAGTGAGATTTCAAGGATATCTCCCAGTATTTTTAGCTAGAGGAACTGGATTAGATGGTTGTGCCATTTAAGGAGACAGAGAACACTGAAAGATGAGTGTGTTGGAGGGAGAGGAAAAAGGTTATAGTTTGATACAGTTTGTGTGTCCAAAATGAAGACGTTCTTTGTGCATCTCACTATTTCTACTAAAATTTAATATTTTTTGCCTCATTTAATGCGTTATTTAAAGGTAGTAGCTTTCATTAAGCAATAATAAGGAAGTTATTGAGATGAACTTTCTTGCCTTTGATTACGTGTTCTATTGGGGCTTCATCTGGTTGTGTCTATGGTTGCTTGCTCTTGGAACATTTACCTCCTGCTGGAGTGGTAAGCAGTCACTGTCTAGTGGCAGTAATTGTGAAAGAATCATTTATGTCTGCTTATTGCCAGGCTCTTTTGCTCTATAGTAGCTTCTCTCTTATGTCATCATATTGACCTCTGTGAAAGGCCTGTCTCCTGAAGCTTTTAAAAATGAAGTTCTTTTATAGCCTAGAGAAGATTCAAATTAGGTCAATTTAGATTATGAAGAGGTTATATGCCATTTGTGGAGTATGTTTTGTGCAGCAGGGACTGTAATAAGTATTTTTACATATATTATTTAATTACATACTCCTGCCAACTCAATTAGTGCAGAAGATTGAGAGGCTCAGAGAGTTTAAATAACAGGTACAATTTAAAGTCACCTTGCTGGTGATAGGTGAAGTCAGGATTAGAATCCCAGTAGCCTGATCAGTGGCCAGCTTAGTGCTTGTAGTTTCACTTCTCTTTAAGGAGGTTTTGGTAAAAGCCCTTGAAACTGTAGCCTTAGCCAGCCAGCTCCCTTTTCCTGGAAGAGATTTGATGTACAGCCTCATTTTTTAAGCATTAATTTCTCTTTGGCCTCTAATACCATCTCCTGTTCCTACTGCTTAGTTCATCTGCATTCTGTCCTCTTGAAATATACGATTTAGTGAGCACTAAAGAGTACGATTCAGACTAAGACTAAAGACTAAGACTAAAGTTGTACTACCCCCAGTTCTATATGACTTAAGTATAGACTAAACAGTGAAAATTTTTCATCTCTCAGGGAATGTTTCAATAAGTCCCTAAAAGCAGTTCACTTATTCAGCATACATTTGAGTGTTTTGTCTCAAACAAGAGATTTGGAACTGGGCATTCAAAGATGACTAAGACCTAGCTCTGCCCCTGTGAATGTTTGGGGTCAGATGGGGTAGGAACAGACACTTGAGTAAACACCATGCAATCTGATGCAAGCTGTAACATGGGAGTGGGCAAAGGGGTGAATAGCAAGCCTGGGAGACTTCACAGAGGAGGTGATATTTGTTTATGTTCTAAAGGATGAGTTGCAGTTGGTCAGATAGAGAAGGAGAAAAAAAATCATTCTGCACAACAGAAATGATTATGGAAGAAGAGGTTGTAATGTAAAAAAGCTTGATTTGTTCTGGGTACAGTGTGAAGGGCCCATGTAGATTTTTGCCCTTGTTCTGTTTTAGAAACAAATTTTTCTAGAGACTTATCCAAGTGATTTAGTATTTATATTTTTTAAAGTTGTTTTACTGAAAGATTAAAGATTGTAGCTTCTCTTGACATGTTATTTCTAATCCCTTACTATAAAGTAGCTTGGAAGGTTTCCCATTTTACAGATGAGAAAATGGCAACTCAGAAGTTATATATCTAAGGACATATAAGAAACTAGTGCCAGAACTAATTGGTCTAGAAACTTTTCTATTCTTTGTACTTGTTTTTATTGACAATATGAGCCTTTTTTCTTAGGCACCAGATGTTAATGTCAATTTCATCAACATTTACTGAGAGACCCTGTGCTGGGGCCAGGAATTCAGATATCAGCAAGACATGGACCTTGCCCTCAAGCTCACACCTGATCCATGTGCAGTTTAGTGGCAGTTGAGGCTTCAGCTTGTCTGTCACTGCTTTCTGAAAAGAGACTTGGAAAGTTCTGTATTCCAACTTTGAGAAATTGGTAATTTGAGTGGTTTTAAGTATTCTTTTGTTCAACTAATCGTATTTAGTGAATGGTTACTATATGCCAGACGTTCTGCCAGGTTCAGGTGATGCAAAGATGTAGAAGACTTGGTCTCTGCCACTCTAGCAGGGAACACAGACAAGAAGTCGCTAATTATAATACATTGTGGGAAGTGTAGTGAGAAAGAGGTAGAGGATATTCTGGTAGGTCAGGAGAGTCTTGGAGGCCATGGTAAAAGCTCCCGCTCTAAGCAGGCATAGAGGGATCAGTAGACTAGGGCCATTCTGGTAATGGTTCTCATTCTTCCAACATTTGGAGGAAGTCCTTAGGGCCCAAGGCACTAGGCCAGGTGGTACCTGTGAATGGAACCAGTGCCGGTTGCCCTTTGTCCTGGACTGATCTGCTTTCTTCTTCTTTGCACTAGGCTATGGAACACCATATGGTTACAGCACAGCTGCCCCTGCCTATGGTATGTACACCATCTTACTGATTCTCCTATTAGTGACTCTGTCACAGCAATCCAAAGCACAATTTGTATCTAGGGTTTCTTTAAATGAATTGGAGGATCTCAGACCTATTCATTCTAGTGACCCAACTTAAATTCCCTCTGAAAATGCTACAACCTTGTGGTTCTTGGTTTGGTTGGAGTTGCACTTCTCTCTGCTTTGCCTGATTGAAGGACTGCTTGTTCTAATTGCCTGTTTATGACCATATTGAAATTAAATATTTTAAGTAGTTCTTCTTACAGCCAACTTACACTCCATTCAAAGGCTACTGAAGGGCCATACCCAGTTTCTAGCTTGGCTGCCTGACAGTTGTATAGCTACATTTAAGTTTCTGGTTTGAAACTGTGTGAACTGTGGGTGATTTGAGTTAGGGATAGGAAATGCTCACTTCAAATTTGTAGCCATCATCCTTTTCCATAAATTTTGCTTTAGAGGTGGAGTAAACAGGTCTTAGAGAGGTGATAGGGGGTATCACCAGCAGTGTTACTTAAGTGCTTACTGCAGAAAGTCTGTAGTACATGTTGGAATATCATAAGAGTGTCTGTTCTCCCTCCAAAAATAAAAAATAGAGCAAATGCAGAAATGAACCTCAGTGGCCCTTTGGATAACTTTTGAATGAGGTTTATGTGGCAATGGAGGCAGTAGGTTTGGAGTCAGTGATATGCTCTCTTAGACATTTTTCTTAACTCAGGTGCTACATGGTATAGAATCAGCCATCTGCAGGACGTTTGTCAAGGAGAGAAGAAGAGAGCAAGTGTGTGTGCATGTGTGACGGAGTGTGTGTAAGTGTGAGAGCGTGTGTGTGCACACCTGAGTGTATGTGTGGGTGCGACCCCAGGCTGGGCATGCACGTACACAGAAGGAAAAGACCTTGAATGTATTGCTACTTGTGGCATCAGTCCTCTACATGAGCCTGAAGACCTTTCATTATGCTTTTTCTCTTCATGCATCAGCTTTTCCATTTTTGTTTGGATAAAAATTATGGGTCCTTAAGACACTGCTAAATCAAAGCTTCATCTGATTTCATAACCGTAGAGATAAGTAGAAAGTAACAATTTGACCACTTTCCCTGTTAAGATAGACAATTTTTATCTTGGAAAGATGTGGAGAAGCTGCAGGGGTCAAACATTTGGGGTGAGTTTTCTCTAAGGCAAAGTGGCAGGGTCTGGGGTTTCATCCTTTACCTTACTGTCTCCTCTGACACACTGGTTTGCTAGAGGCTTCCCCATATTCTCCATATTCTAGATACGGGTTGGTTAGGAACTGGGGACTCATTCAAGAATATGCTTTCACCCAGAATTTCTTCTAAATTCAAACTCCCTAGCTCCCTTTGATTTGGCCATTTGCTTTTTACCATTCAGCCAACTTCTGCATTTCCTGACCACCTCATCCTTTCTGTGAATTAGGTCTGGTCAGTTTATCCAAATACATTTTGACTCATTAGGCTCACTGTAATATGTCTTGTAATGTGTGAGCAGCACAGCATCTGCCTCCTAGGGCGGGTTCTGAAGTCTGTATCTTTCTTTTAGACATAGTAAGTCTCATATTCTTTAGTACAGTTTTGCCAGAGCTTAATTTTTCCCTTTAAAACACTTTTATATATAGGCTCTAAGCTACATTCATGTTTTTCCTCAATCTTTTTAATTTTTCTCTTGTTCCTCCCTTTCCTCTAACATTGTACTTTCACCCTGCGGCCTCTGAGCCCCCACTTCAGAAGGCTCCAAACTTCCATGTGCCATATAACTGACTTCCAAAGCTGGTGAAATTTGATGCCCCCATTTTTCACATAAAAGATTTGGTTTTTAAATGTTATTGTGATGCCAACCTACTAAAACGATGCTTTATTTTGGCTGTAAGGTAAATATGTCTTTTGGCCTTTGTAAAGCTGTTGCATGTGAGGTAATTTCCCTCTGATCATCTGGTGCTCTTGAATACCTGCTGTTGCTGCTTTGTGATTTCTTCATAGGTTAAACATTAGAATAGAAATAGGAGCTGATTTCAAATCATGCTTGAGTATGCAGAAGTTTGTGAGGCCACAAGAACTCATTAATTACAAAATTAAGAAAGTAATTAATCTTTCCAGATTTGCCATGCCAATATTGGCAATAGCCATTAAGGTGATAAATACCTGATCACAATTCCAGTTGGATCTGTCTCCCTGGGGAGCTGAGGCCTGCACAGAAAGCTGTGCTTTGAATCAGGACAATCTCTGTTTCTGCTGTAATATGCGATGTGCCAAATTGAGAACCAATATGGATTTCTAGAGTCACTTTAGAATATTAATAGCATTGCTTTTGGTCTTTAGAATTCATGGCAGCTCACTCAAATAAAATAGCTTTCTGAATATTATGCTTCTTATCCCTCTTAGTTTTGAGTGGAAAATATTAATTGTCAGAATATTAAGAGCAATTTCAAATTAGAAGATCTGTGAGAGATTTGTGGGCCTCTTCCAAAATGGTACATGTTGACTGACTAATCTGGAAAAGGTTAATGATAATTATGGTAAGATTTTTTTTTACCTGAAATTTTTATTGGATTACTAAACTTATTTGGAGTCCTTTCCGTTTCTTTTCTCTGTAGGTTTACCCAAGAGAATGGTTCTGTTACCCGTTATGAAATTCCCAACATATCCTGTTCCCCACTACTCATTCTTTTAGCAAATGACAGAAGCTAATTCCTATTGAACAACAATACAGTACAATACAGAATGTTAGAGAAAAAGCCTTTTTATCCTGCTTTCTTTGGACACATACTTGATCAAAATTATTTGTAAAGAACATCTTTCCTACTTTTTGATTTTAACAAATGCAAATTTAGTTCTCTAAAACTTGAAAACAAACAAAAAGAGAAACTAGTTCTGTGAAACGGTACCTCATTTCCGGAAAATAACTTATACCAGCCCTTCTGTTCTAGGGAAATAAGTCTAGCAGTTCTAGCAGTTCAAAGTTTAAGTTTTAAGAAGAATATCAGATTATGTAAAATTAAATTTGTGAAGGATGTATAGAGTCTCAAACACTGATCACAAATAAACTGCTTTGTTGTTAACACAGAGTGCTGCCTGGTTCCTGATGCAGTCACTGATTCTTAGTTGATTCATATGTATTTGCCCCAGGGCACTTTAATTTGGGCTGTAGTTATTTTTTTTAATACAATAGAGACTTTTCATTTAAACTTTAACTTTGTAAATATTGAAATGTGTAATTAAAGCCAATAAAATATGGGTTTGAATATTGTTTTAGCTTATTATTTTTGATATGTTTTGGTATCAAATTACAAGGAATTGAAAACTAATAATAACTTAGCCCTAGAAACCCATTCATTTGTAAGCAAACTGCTAAAACAAAGCGAAAGCGATTGTTAGTTGGAGCCAGTCTACTTTGTAAGCCCTTTGTACTCCGCTGTACAGGGCATCCCCATGATAAAGGTATATTCTGTTCTCCGAGCACTGCTTATTAAAATGACGGCACTACCCAGAGATGGGAAAGGAGGAATGTGATTATTTTAGTTTACGAATTTCTAAGTTTTAAAAAATAAATTAATCAATCAATCACCCTCTCTTGTTCTTGTGGCCTTCTTCACTCTGTAAGATACTGTGTTCACTCTCTGGCTTTTTTCATGCAGTTAGAAGATTAGCAGTTTTTCTGGGATTTATTGAAGGGTCTCTTTTCCTCTTCAATTACATCAGAATCTAAAGCAGCAACAGGGTCCCCATAAAAACTTGCTCTTCAATTGTCCCAGTTCTTGTTGAGTGCTGCTGTGAAAAGTGACAGGTTTCAGCCATGGGTCAGCATTTATTTTTAAGACACCTGATTAAGCTGGTGAAAATGATCAGTTGGTAACATTGTGCTGTTCTGTAAAGGGTGCAGACCTAAGTCTTCCACCTGCATTCTCACCTTATTTGGAAAGCCTATGATGTTACTAGAAGGTAATGGTTTCATTAAGGTACTCACCCCTATGAAAGCAACAGTCTGGTCCCATGTCGATATTTATAAGTTGCTGTGTCTTAAAAATGTCCATTTTTAGTATGAATTAGCTTTCCTCTTTCCTCTTAAATTCTGTTTTTCGGAGCTGCACAATGCCTGTCAGTGAGAATGGGCTTCACAAAATACAGCAAACCTATGTACCAGATTTCTTTGGGACCACTAAATGAGAGAGAAATGGGCAATTTAAAACAAATGGTAGTGTCACTTCTCAGATGTATATTTATTACCCAGTGGTTGGTTTGTTTCATCTGCTCCTTGACCTTTTGTCTCTATTAGTGGTGGGTGATACTTTAATAAAACCTTATCACTTGCTAGCAATAGCTGTGAACTTACCATTCTCATCCTGTGCATTAGTGGTTAGACATAAACCAGAGGGCTCATTTCAGCTGGGAGTTTTCATGTTTCATTGATTCGTTTTGCTGACCTATGGATGAAACAGAGCCATCACTGAGAAGAAAAAGCATGGCTGATAGTGTCCAGTTTTTATTAATTAAATATTTACAATAGTCCTCTTTGTTTTGGAATACTGTTAATTGGCAGCTGCAGCTGTATTGTTATTTGAAATTGATCGTCAAATTTGCATTCCAAGTTGGAATCTCTCTGGAGATTTCTCTTTAGAAAATTCTTTTGATGTAGCTGACTCAGCTTCATAACTCAACCCCTCTATAATGGCGAAAAGGGAGCTGTGCTGTTTTCCAACATGATGGCAGTCATTTCAAATGGTTTCTACCAAGTTTTTTTTTTTTTTTAATTTTGTTGTTTGTTGAAAGTTACTAACCATGTTGTAAACCTGCCCAGTTGCTGCAAACTTTTACATTTCTCTGCTTTACTTAAAATAATTGAGCTGTCAGTCCTTTGTTAGAAGTGGTAACCATGCAAGTTCAACTGTTTAAATTTTGTAATGAATTAAGTGTCCCCCTCCCACCCTTTTGCCCTTTCCACCCTTCCATTTTGTAATGAAAATTCCACTTACAGCTGAAAGAGCAGAGAAATATAAATGAAGCTTTTGGCTTCACCAAATTCTGTGAAATTAACATAAAGTTTTGCTTCTCTGCTCTTTTCTCCACTGTAGGTGGTTTTTTCATTGACAGCCCCTATTGCCAGCCTCTGAGCGTCGCACCATTTATTATTCACTTGGGCCCTCAAGATTTCTTCTCTGACTTCTAGAACCATCAGGTTGTCTGGCTTGAAATGGCAATTTCTATGTCTTGGTCTTAAGAGCAATGTGACCCCCTGAGGCTTTCCAGCTTTCAGATACACCACTGACACCTTCTTTTGGAAAGCAATGACTGAACATTTTAAAGAAGAGCAATACTTTATTCAAAGCCACGGTGTCTGTTTTAAAACTTTTCCTTTGGAAACCTAGCAATATCTGTACTTAACCCCTCCTAGTGTAGTCTCTTGTCAGGGAGTTTACAGACCAACGTAGAACTTAGAATTCGTGTGTGAGCTGTGCTATCTTCTGACAGTTTTTAAAGTTTTTTAGCACATAAATTGAATAGTTGCATTCCTGACTGCGTCAGTTAGTGCTATTATCATTTCTCAGAGATAGGGGTCCTCCTTGAAGCCATATTCTTTGTATGGGGGCTGGCATCCAGCCAGGGATGTGGCCTGCAGCCCGCGTTTCTCCAGGCTGCGGGAGCACCCCATCTCTTGTGCAAGGTAATTGGTCCACTCGATTCCCAACATACCTCATGCTGACTAGAGGCAGTGCATGGTGCGGTGAAGCGAGGAGTCCTCCAGTCCTTTGCAGTTTCTCTCAAATTGTTAACCTGGGGAACAAAGCACTGATAGATTTTGCTGGTATTAGCTTTTTCTTTTTTTAAAATTTGGGTGAATGTTTGAAGATCATGAATCAGCCAGTCACCATTATTAATTGAAGAGCTGGGAATACCTCGTTAATGTATTTTTAAAACTGGTGTTGGACCCTCTGTGTATTTCAGGTTAATACTTTTAAGCAGTTTTCAGCACGTTTATCTCACTTTATTCTCGTTCTCCTCGGACCTTCGTAGCCATATCACTTGTATAAAATAGGCTGAGATATAGTGACTGTAAGCTGTGGTCTCAGTATACAAAGGTAAGCTCTTTTATTTTCTGATTAAAGAGAAAAATAATTAAAAATCAATGAACATAACATGCATATATGACAATCATATATGATGTATTTGATCTCTTAGGTCTTATGTCATCAGATTACCTTCAAAATTTTTATGATCTAAATGTAAAATAATTATTTTCAGCATTTGTTTTAATACCCTTGTAATTACTTTCCATTCAAGAGAGACATTTCACTTTTGCTGAGTTGTGTGTGTATGTGTGTAGAAACTTATAACAAATATGTGAATTACACACACGTACTTGTTTAAATAAAAGAATTCAGTGGTGGGAAGAGTTCACCTAAGAAGATTTTAATGTCAGGGCACTCTTTTGGCCAAAGTACTGGAATTTCATAAGCTGCAAGATTGGTAACGGTACTGGCAGGATCCATTTATACATAGCTGTTACGCAAGCTGAGGATCAAAGTGCTAATTTCTCAAGAAGAGAAACTTCTCTGAGAAATGAAAATCTCTGATCTGTGTTGTATGCCCTAATACAACAGCAGCAAGAAGCCATAAAAAAAAAAAGCAATAGAAAATGAAAAAAAATATTAAGGTAACTATGGAAAAATATACAGTTGACTGAGTTGAGGTAACTATTTGCAGAATCAGCTTTGGCAAGACTCAGAATGGTAAATACCCAGTCTGCAGAGACCAAATAGACTTAAGGCAATTCATCTGTCTTTTCTAGGTTAGGTATCTAGATGATTTATTTCCCACCTTATTCAACCATCATGGAGTTCATTTAGAAGATGTGAGGGTTAGGCCAAATATTTTAGTAAGGATTTGCTTTGTTTAGTGTATCCCATAAATGCATTTCATATGTGTTAGATGTTCTATGCTAAGGCTGTATTTTATATATATATAGATTAAAATGAATTTTTATGTTTTATATTTGTCTCTAAGTAGCAGTTTTCTTTTTATTACTAACTGTGAAGGTTGCTGGAACAATTTTTTTCCCATACAGAATCTGTATGTATGTTGAATGTGGCTTTGGCATCTGTAAAAGGTTGTATGAGGTCTAGCTGACTCGTACCAAGTACATTTCAGTGCTGATCAAACAGCCGAGTGCCTGTGATGTGTCAGGTCCTTCTCTGGGTACTAGCGAAACAGAGGCTCTGCCTAGTGGAAGCATTTTAAGTTTGAGAGTCTCCTAGTTGTTGGAATTGGGCCTATTATAAATATCCTAGGTTGGGAGACAAATAATGCATTAGCAATGTGAAAAAATAATTAGTTAATAGTTTATTTATAAATTATTTAATAATATGGGCCCTCTGACATCACTGAAATGGGCATCATTTAGAAATTCACTCATTTTAAATATTTCCCTGGCAGTTTTGACAGCCTGAAACCAACTCTGGTTTGTTCGTGGAGCTCTATCCAAGTAAGTGAACGGAATGAAATGAGTAACAAATACCCCGGTCCTTTTTAAGCAGTTTTTATAGGATAGCAAAGAGCAAAGTGGTTAATTTATTTAAACACTGACCACGTTTTTTTGATGAGAAATGAGGGGAACTGTAGCCTTATAACAATCATTCATTATAACTTCGCTGTTTCTTAGATTTCATTAGTAACAGCAGTGGAGGTAAATCTTCAGTAGTGAGTTAGGGGAATGATCTAAGGAGACCCTCCCACCCCAGCAATTAGATTTCTAGCAATCTAGAGCACTAAAAACCAGGGGCATTAAGAGCAGTTAAAGCTGAAAACCACCTGCTCTGTGAATGGTCTTCCTATATCTCCCATTCAGCACAAGCCAGTGCCTCCTTGGTGGTGGTGGGCTGGGGCTGGAGGTCTCTGTGAAGTTATCCAGAACAAGAAAGGTTCTGTTGTATTCACACTCGTATGCTGTAACCATCTGTTACCGTGCCATCCAGTGACCATAGACTTCTCAGTGTTACCAGGAGACCTGGAAGGGAGATGGGTGGTAAATGAATAACAACCGCAGAGCCAGGAAACTACCTACTGCTGAGGTGAGTTTCAATATTGACGTGTTTCTCTCTAGCAGTTATTTACAGAGCACAGAGCTAGTACTTACATAAGGATGAGTTCCTTCCTTTCCTAATAGCATCTTCCAGAAAAACTGTTTTAAGTCAAGAATTCAGGTAGAGTTAGTTGTAAGAATAGATATCCTTTCCCACATTATCATTTTAGGTAGGAGCTAACAGCTTCCATTGATGCTTGAAGCAGTGATCTTCGGAGATTTTTAAAAATAGCACCATAATGCAAATTAGGTTATGTAAGCTTTACAGCACAGCTAGAAGTAGGGAATAGAAACCATGTGGGAATTTGGTATTTCTTTCCCTCCAGCAGACTCCTGTGGAGCTTAGGAATTAGATGAGTTAATACACTTAAATTGCTTTGAATAGTACCTGGTGTATAGTAAGTACCCAGTACATGTTGGCTGTTCTTGCCGTGGTTGGCTGAAGCAACAGAAAGTATGTGAAGGAGGCAAGGCTGTGCTGGCAGGTAGGTGA